>NC_137778.1:9808299-9905474 GCF_963455305.1 Plecotus auritus
GTTTCCAACTGGCTGTTTCTTTTAGAAATGATTGCTCTTTATGTTTGAAAGGTGACTCGTGTGACTTTTTTAAGTCTAGGAGGGGATTTACAGACATTGTGTGTGTTTGTGTATGTGTGTTTTACCTCTTTTTAACTCTGACCACCTGGCAGCCAGCCTGATCTCTTCCCTTATCTTGATCATTTTTCAACATTTAATTACCTATTTGGTGCCCATATGAATTAGATTTTTGGGGGCTTTTTATGAACTTATAAAAGGCATCCCAGCCCCCAGAGGAAATAATGTCCCCCCTCTATCCCCCACCACCAGTAGAGTAAACATTTCTTTTTAAAAGACAAATGGAAAGTGGTTTGGTTTTGGTTTGTCCCCTCTGGTTTAGTTCACAAAACACCTTCACTTCCTTTGTTTTTGATGATCTTATATTTGTAAAGTAAGAAAAATCAATTGAAATAAAAATACGTTAAATTTAGAAAGAAAAAGATGCTACCACACTCCCAGCGAGAGGTAGATTTTAGTCTGTAATTTCAGACTTATTTGATTATAAAGTATAGCGCCACCCCCAACCCCCTTCTGCTTTTCTTTCTAGTTCTATAATCAGAAGTCTGCTATTCTTTCTAGTGCTATAATTAGTCTGGTCTAAAATATAAGAAACTTAAAAGTTCTTAACAGAACTACTGCTTACTCACCTCAATTTACAGAGAGGCCACTCAGCCTCTAAGAATCATTCAGTCATTCAGCAAACATCACCGAGCACCGACTATGTAAGAACTATGCAGGATGCCAGGGATCCAAAGACAAAAGAGACCGCTGTTTCTGCTGCCAAGTGTGCATCATCTAATTAGTAAGGCCCCCATACAAAAAAGCAGGCATATTCAGTGTGAGAAATGTTGTAATTGAGCTACATACAGAGTTCTGATTTTGTACTTGTGTGTAGAGTAGCAGTTTCCATACTGTGTTACAGTTGTCTGTTCCCTTGCTTGTTCCTTAGTGAGCTCTTGAGGGCCAGGGATGAATATGGATGTGGACATGGATATGGAACGAATGAGTGAAAGGATTTCTACACCAATGCCAGGCCTGTCTTACAAGGTGTTCCATAGGTTTTAAACTTCTTGCAAAATGTTTTAATTACTGAAGACTAATAGGAAGTGGTCTTGGTGTAGAGCCACCTGGGAAATAATGAAATTTGGCTTCTTGCTCGTTAGCAAAATGCCCAATTTGCTTAGGATTCTATTTCATTAAATCACATGAAATTACCATTTTGTAGGTGATTTCACATGGTTCCACCTAATAAAATGAGACCCATTTTTATCACTTTCTGGTGTTCTTAGGTTTAGAACGTGCACAGAGATGAAGTTCTGAGCATTCTAAAGATATTGCCACCAGGTTACTATCTCTAAGTGTGAGTCTCTGTTTGGAGCTTCAGAGAGGAAGCCTGAGCCCCAACTATTCCTATGACACTCAGCCCTGGAGTGAAATTCCTGTAGGCAGTGCCTTTCTGTAGACTGGACAGGGAGTAAAACTGCTGCTCTGTGTCCATTAAAAAATATTTTCATTTACCTTGGAAAGCATACAAGAACAGGGTTTCATGCATACATAAGGGAAAAACAGTAAGTGAAAAGGATGTGTACACAGCGGCATGAATGGGCTGCTCTTCTTAGCTGGGAGGCTAACCTAGAGAAGAACAGGAAGCAAGATGCTTCTGATTGTAAACTCTGGCTACCCCAGGCTAGAGCCAAGAGGCTTCGAGTCAGAGGGAAACTCATCACAGCTGCTGGTGTCCTCCAGACCTTCCTCTTTCCATAGAAAATTTTACATTTTGTGTGTCTCAGACTGAGGTGTAGGCACTGTCTCTCTCTTCTAAGGGACTGGAGAGAAAGAGTAGGTGAAAGCTGGAGAAGTAGACTTTGCACCTGTTCTACCTCTTCATAGGGCTGATCTGGCTCTCTGAGGTTGAGGAGGCAATTCCTCTCATTCTGGGTGGTTTACCTTCTGAGAAAGGGAGAGAGAGAGAGAGAGAGAGAGAGAGAGAGAGAGAGAGAGACAGAGATGTATCTTGGCTGACTGGACTAAACCTTCTTCAGCAATTTCAGTGTTCTTTGGTTTGTTGTTCAGTCTTCCACGTTGGGGTTGAACCTGATTTGCCTTCGAAAGTTGAAGACTAGGAATATGCCTGATGTGTATTATAGCCACAGCTGGCCATTTTCTAGTTTGGTGACTACTGATTGATTTAAATGTATGTATCAGTGTCTGAAAGTTGGACTGATGACCCAGCTTTCCTGATGGTGTGATTTATTGGAAAGAGTATTTTCCCACAGGATTAAGATGGTGATGGTATTAGATAAGATGTGTGTTTTCAATGTCACTATCAGTGAATGATCTTTATTTTGAACTCACTTAGACTGGGTACAGAAAGGCAATATATATCTATCCCCCACCTTATATTATCTAATTTTGACAACGACTACAAGTCAACATTTAAAATTCAATTAGAACCTGATATGATATGGGATTTCTTAAAGGAGGACCTGAAATTATGGCGTTACCTCCAAGCAGACTCTCTGAAAAGGATCAGGCCTGTGCACAAACCATTCTACTTCCTTATTTCTCTAAGTGGGGGGGAAAATCTCATTTTTTTTCCTTTCTTTCTTACTCAGAACACTGAGTCAATTCAACCATCTCAAAAGATATAGCCAAGGCTCTTCTTAGAAGAAAGGAAAATTTTCCTTAAGAGTAGTGCACAGGCACCTCAGAGTCTCCTTTCACCTCTTTCCTGATTTGATTAAGGTTTGTGTGAAATGAGTGTAGGGGAAATACTGGCTGTAGATAGCTATTAATCTGGGTAATAGCATGTTCCTGTTCATGGTAACAATATGCTTTGACTGTGAGGTCCCCATGTTTTGCAGTTGTCACGTTACATCACTGCTGCAAAAGTCTCCTTAGCTAAGACAATTGCTAGAGAACTATCTTTATCTGATGGGGAGGAGGAAGGGAGAGAAAACAGTTCTTGTCAGCTTCTTCCTGGAAGTGGTAACCATGTCCAAACCAGGCCCCAGAGACCTGACTTGGAAAAGCATGTAGGTTACTGTGAAGAGCCTGGTAGATCCAGTGGATCCATAGACCTTACCATCTGAGTGCTGAGTATCAATGAGTCACATAGTCTTCAGGTAGAATCATTTTCAAGGAATTATGAGAATATGCCCAGCTTGGTTTGAACCATGTCACATTTACTTTTGCTGGCTTATGTTTGCTATTGAATTCTCTTGTGTGATTTCCCCCCCCACCAAACGTTGTTGTTGATTTACGTGACACCAAAGATTCCAACGAAGGTAACTATCTTTAAGAGCCGTGGAAGCAGGAGGACTAGAGAATTGATCTTGCCCCCCAGTTGGATAAATTGTGATTAGTTCTGTTGAATAGGGGAAAGCCTGGATTTGTCACTTTGAATGTGTTCTGAGAAATTTGGAGTTCGACTTTAGGTATGTAGCAGGTAGGCTGGGCAAGGAAGTGACTCTACAAAATAAAATCTTTATATTGATGCAGTACCAAAAAACTTGCTTTTTGGTTTGGTGATCGCAAGGTGCTGGATCAGTCTTCTCTGCAAAATATGTGAAGCCAGCTAAAGTGAAGGATATTGGGACAGGAGAAATGATGAGATGAGTCTTCTCAGAGGCTGAAGGTCTCCTGGTCCTTTGTAAAGGTTCCTTTGATGTGGAATTTATCTGTTTTGCCTAGCTAATTGGAATTATGGTCTGATTTCTGTCCTTAAAGACACTGTTATTGGCCTTGGACTACTTAATTCTCTTTGCTCCCCAAACTGATGACATCAGTAATAAGCATGAGATGTAATGTGTGGAGTATGGTTTTTGATTGTAGGTTCCTTGGGTTTTTAAGTTAGCAGAGAAAAACCAAGAGAGAGGCAGTATGGTGTAACCACAAACAAAACCCCAAACAAGCTGTAGTGCCAGAGACCTGGGTTTAGATCCTGGCTGTGCCACGTATAAGCTGCATCACTTTGAGTTAGTTGCCTGATCTCCTAGAACCTGAGTGTTCTCACTGTAAAATGTGAGCAAAATATCTGGCTACCTTATAGGGAGGTAGTGAGGTTGGAGTGAGTGAAGGTGAAATGCTTAGTAGGGCCAGCATGTGGAAGTACACAGCTTTAGTCATTTCAGTTATTAGTAATGGACTTAGTAGTGTACACATCTGTCCCTCCATGCTTCCCTCTTTTCCACTTGTGAAATGAACTTGACATTCTTTACTCAGTGGTTAAAAGGGAGCCAAGTGAGATATCTTGAGCGTGTGAGGATGGATCCTGGAGACCCAAAGTGGGGCTCTGCAAGTTGCACTATATTTATAAATTGTAGAACCGAATTAAAAACACATCCTGCCCATTTCCCCTTCTTGCTCTCCCATTCAGAGTGGGGTTCGCTGGCCTTGTGTTTTAAATAGTCCTCAGATGGTAACTTGGAAAGTAGATGAACACAATCCTTGTGAGTCGTCCATTTACTCTGTGCTTGGGAGTTCTATTCTTAGACTACAATTGCCGGAATATAAAGCCATGACCTGACATCCCATTGGAGCCATGTGTGCCTGGTAATGGATTTCTTTGGGAAGCTGGAACAAAGGACTGGGTCTGCTTCTGTCATTGAAGTAAGCCAGGTATGGGGCTGTCCATTAAAAGCCAGTGTCCTCCCAATTGTTTGGAATTTATGAACCTTGCTTACCTGGGACATCTCACATTATGATTGTAATTAAAGTCCAGTTTGTTTACTCTGCTCCAAGGGAGGGGCTATAGGAGAAAAAAGGCAGATAAGATATTTATGGTGAACCCTTTCCTGTTTCATTCTTCTCTAGATCTGTAATTAAAGGATTAATAGCACTTGCTCTTTATTCAGCAGAGCCCCAGGAAGGAGGAGGGCTCTAGCATTTATGTTGCTCCTATGAGCCCAGGGCTGTGCCTGCAGCATTTAACATGTTATTTCATTTAATCCTCACTATTGTTCACCCCATAACATAGAGATTGAAATTGAGGGTCAGGATTTGCCCAAGGGTTCATGATCATGGGCCTTATACTTCTTCATACTTACACACCCTCTCCTAATAGGTAGACAATTATGTGGTCATGTCAGTGAAGTTACTGGTGATTTAAAAGCATCACTTAATGTTTATTAAATGCCTGAATATAGTTATTATATATGTGAGGTTGAGTCACACCTAGGAATCCTGACATTATCTGCAAAGAGACTGGCCCTGACCCTGAGTTTGGCTTTTTATGCAATATTTTGGTTGCCCAACTCTGGAGTCATGATGCTGGGAGCCTCCATAAGTGAGGGTGTTTCTAAGAACAGCCTGACCCCATAATTATCTTACTAACAACATTGTCCTCTGTTTTTGTGGAGTGCTTTCTTAAGGAATCCCCCAGAGCTTCAAGAGATATGATCTCGGCTTCTTAACATCCTTGTTAAGACAGGAGGGGGCTGAAGTCATTTGCTGTCCTTTACAGCAAGTGGGAGACTCAGGCACAGATGGGAGACAGAGGCATAGAAGTTAAGTAATTAGACCAAGGTCACATCAAATGATTTCCGACTCAGCTGACAAGTCCGTCTAGGACTTGGGTCCTAGACGCAAATGTTGCAGCTTTCTTTACAATGTAATTTGCCTTCAACTACTTTGCAGGTCTTATTTTCTTTCTTCCTCTTCTATTTTGGTAAATAAGATGTTTTTCACACCTACTGCCTAATTAATGTTGGGTTTTAATTTAGCCCTTCAAGATGATCAACAACTTAACTGAGAAAATTGCTGGCAGAATGTGGTTCAAAACACCTTTGTCATGATTTCTTTCTGATGCTGAATTTTCTGTTCCTATATTTTGCACACTGTCAGTCTCTGTGGGTTAAGAACCTTAGGAATCTCAAGGGGTCACCTTGACAGAGAAGCTTCTGTAGTTGGGAATTGTCACCTTTTTTAGAGCAGTGTTGTTGGGCAAAAAAAAAAAAAAAAAAAACCTAGAAATTTCTGTCCTTATCTTCAGAGAGGAAGGGGAGCACATTCAAGGATAGCGCATTGGCTTGTCCTTAATATAGATTGGGCTTGTGTTGATATAATATTATTATTCATAATCATAACTTTTCAGCTACCTGTGATTCATTATTAAATAAAACATGATTTTTTTCATGAAATGTCTCTCCCTATATTTTAGGTGTGAGGTGTGAGGTGTGAGGTGGTGTGAGGTTTGGTGATTGCATATGGCCACTTAGGTAAATGGCCAACTTGTTCAGATTCTCAGGTCTGTTATGTGAAGTTTTTGGTCATCTTCACTACTCACTACTATGAAGTGAGTTATAAAGGCGAACTTTTTACAAAAAGAGATAGATTCACCCAGGGGAGGGGGATTCATTATTAGTAAAATACTAGAGGCCTGGTGCACGAAATTCATGCATGGTTAGGGTCCCTAGGCCTGGCTGGCGATCAGGGCTGAATGGGGCTTTCCGGCTGCCGGCTGAGGCCTTCCTTCATTTCGTGCCACCCCTGGTGGTCAGTGCACGTCATAGCGAGTGATCAGACTCCCGGTTGAACTCCTGAGGGGACAATTTGCATATTAGGCTTTTGTATATATAGATATTAAGCTTTTACATATATAGATAGATGTCTCGTACCAAATACCTTTTATTTCCTGAAGACCTGTCAAACTGCAGATCTTCTGACTTCATGATATTCAGTTCCATATTTATTCAGTTAACACTTTCTGTATACCCATTATATGTCAGGTATTGTGTTGGACATTAGATGACAGAGATGATCAAACCCTTAAATCCTAAGATCTCACAGTGAATTTTGGAATTTAGTGCCATTTAGCTTCATTACATTCTGCAGCAGTTCCAAGATTTTCCGAGATCCTGACCCCCCAGTGTCCTGTTGACGCTACTTCAGAGTACATTCCAGACTTTGACCATTCTTCATCATCCCCCACTGGTTCTACCTGGCCCAGCTGCCATCATGTCTCACCTGGATTGTCTCAGCATCCTCCTAACTAGTTTGCTTGCTTCCACTCTTGCCTCCTTCAGTCTACTCTCAACATAACAGCTAGAGCTTCTCTTTAAAATGGGATTCAGATCATGTTACTCCTCTGTTAAAACTCACCAGTATTTTTCTATTCTCTACATGATTGGGCCCCTACTGCCTATCTGACCTTGCCTTCTACTACTTGTGCCTGCTTCTTCCCCCCACGCTTTATCAGCATTGGACTCATGTGTTTCCTTTAACAAGACAGGTGTACCAGACACATCCCCTCTGCCTGGCACATTCTTCCCCCAGTATCTGCATGCCTCAGGTTACTGCTCATAAGGCACCTCATCAGGAGGTCCTTCCTGACTATTCTTTATAAAATGTACCCCCAACTGTGTACTTCCTATTTGATTAATGTCTGATTTCTCCTCTTCTCTCACTAGAATAAATACTCCATGAGGGAAGTGATTTTGCCTGTTTTGTTTACTGCTGTATCCTTAAGGCCTGGAAGGTGCTCATTAAATATTTGTTGGTTGAATGAGTGGATCAGCCTATTAATGAATCACTCAGTGAATGTCCGCCGTAGAAGGGACCTTACGGACCAGTGGTGCTTATCTCTCTGATGGCTGGTGTGGGGAGGACGTGGTCAGATTATCTGTCTGTGTGGAATAGAGTTGTTCTTAGCATAGTCCTATCTGGCTCCTGTTGTGTTTAAGCACAGTTTTTACCTTCTTAGTATCACTTTTTAGTCATAAAGTCAGAGAATGTTAAGATTGGGAGAGATTTGGGAGAGCATTAGACCATTCTCTCTTTCTGATGTGAGAATAAAAGAGTCTAGAGAAAGTAGGTACACTATCCAGAGTTATAAAGCTGGTCAGGGTCAATCTGAAATTAGGCCTCTGACATCTGATTCTATAGTCTTTGCTGCATCTAGTCTCCTCTGTATGAAAGGCTTTCAGATTTGACCGTTTTTCTCTAGACTCCAAATGGGAGCTTTTATCTATAAGGACATTCTGGGTTAGTGTAGATGGTTGATAGCCCTGTAATATGTGGAAGAATCCCAAAGATTTACCAGTGTGAATGGGAACTACCCCAGATGTGCCAGGAGCACAACAGACACACTCACTCTTCCATTGGCAGGAGATGTGTAGGGTGGAAAGGAAGCAAAAATCAAGACTCTTTGCCGCTCCAGTTGTTTTATTACATGTCACAGTCAGAACGTGTCTTCCATTTAAATTCACAGTTTTTGATGAATGGCCAGACCAGCTGCAAGCCCTCTAGGCCAGAAGCCTTGATCTTGCCAACTGTTCATTTTCTTGATGGACTTCCTTATTTCAAGCATTTGTGTCTAGCCAGTCCATTGTGGACTTGTCAGAGGGGTGGAGAGCGCTCTCTTGGGATAATCAGATTCTCCCATGCAGCCTGTGTCCTGAAGCTGGCCTGTCTCCATCCTCTTTCTAAGTGCATGTGGTCTTTTGTTGAGCAGGGTGAAGTGAGAGAAGACTCTTAAAGAGGGAAAAAATCCTCCAGCATGTTTGTATACTGTCCGAGCTGTAATTGGGATGGCAGAAAAAGAGACTTAAATTTATTAATTTCTTGCCATGGGTTTTGTGATATAAGGTGCCCCAATTTGAGTTTTGAAGGTACTTTGATCACACATAGGGAATGTATTATATTTAATTCCACCCCCTGTGGCCTCTTTGGCAGTATTTATTTCAACATACTTCCAGTTTTAGATATGAAATATACTCAGGCAATGCTGATCTCCAGATAGCCATTTTTTGAGTCAAAGGAAGTTTAGTATCCTGAGTACAGTAGCCGTACTACCCAGCGAATGCCATTTTATTTGGTTATCAAATTTATTTTAGTTTAATTTTCTGACACTAGGTAGACAAAAATAATAAAGATAAGAAAGTATAGGACTGTATCCTAAGACACATAGAAAAACACTGAGACCTAGAATTAGGAACCAGGATTTACTCTATCTGTAGATTATTTCTTTTCAGACTAGGCTGGTGGAGTTTCTGAGCACTATTGAATTCTCCCTTTGACATCTTTAGATTTCGTAAGGTTATCTCTTAGCTAGGTATCTGGGTCTTGGGTGAATCTTACTAGTAGATCTGGGTTACAATCACCCATGGGAGTCCTTGATCTGCATAAGGTGCAGTTGAGTTCACACAACTAGGGAGGTGAGAGGGACTCTCTTCCTCGGATAATGTACATTTTCTTACCATGGAGCTAGAGGAGCAATCTCAAGTTCAGGAGAACTCACCCTGATGTTTGGGTTGTTGGGAATTGTGCTGGGTTCTGACTTAGATTCTGCCATCACGTGCAGAATGCTGTGATCCTTAGAGACAGAGGCAGCTCTTCAGCCTGTGGGTCAATAACCAGGAAACAGAATTCTTACCAATTCTTGTTTTCTATGCTGAAAGTTATACTTTGAGATTTGGGCCTGCTTTTTTCCTTTTACTATTCTTCTTCCAGTGGCAGTTTTAAATTGGCTGTTCAATTAGATAAAAGCAAAAGGATATGAACCCAGCCTTGAAAATAAATGTGATTCTGCGTATTCTTTTCCCAGCTTTTCCTCTTTTGCTATCTTGATAGTATGTCCATTGTATTTCCTCTTAATCTTTTTTTTTTTTTTTTGGTCTTGTTTCTTTGGCAGACATTATTACTTGTTTTGGAAGAGCAGGTCAAGAGCTGTTTTTAGGACTCTCTGGAAGGGTATAGTACAGATGACAGTCTCGGCTAATGGTAACCAGAACCAGGGAGCTGGGGTCAGCCTGAGTTGGAATCAGTCAAATTAACAAAGCACTGACTCTCAATGGCAGGAATTCAAGTGACCACAAAGTGTTAAACACATCTGGAAAGGGATTCTGACATCATCCTCAGCATCTGTGGGGAATACACACATTCCTTTTTGACCCTAGAAAGATTCTTTAAAGAGTAATGGCCTGAGTGGTTTCTGGCTAGCTCCCCTGCTCATTTATCTTTGAGGAGATGGAAGGAGACAACCTGCCTATGGAACTCCATGGGCCCCAGAGGCAAATGGATTCTGCATTGGAAAGCGCTGAAGCTCAGAGACTGATTCTTAGGGGACTCCATGGGATCTGCTTTTCCTCTATTCATTGTCCCTACAAAACTTTCCCTGGCAGCCAGCATTGCTGTTCAGATGGGTTGTTCTCTGCTGTTTAAGTTGTTTGGCAGTGGTGTATCAGGATGCGGGTTTTCTGAATGCTTTCCTAACTGGTTACTTGACTGGTGTGGTTAGGGAGGGGCACTCTGAACTGCTGAGGGCCTGTCTCCTGCCTGGATACTCACAGCTGGGCAGCTGGGGATACATGTCTTCATTCTACTGCTTTTGGTGGTACTGTGGGTGGCTCTTGAGTTGTGGGTAAGAGTGAGTTTGGGGGAGTGATAGGTCTTTTTTTGTTTCTTTTTTATTGCATTTTTAAATTGAATTTATTGGGGTGACACTGGTTAATAAAATTACACAGGTTTCAGGTACACAATTCTGCAACACATCATCTGTATACTGTATTGTGTGTTTACCATCCCAAGTCTTAATTTTTTTGTTCTTTGGGCGAAATAGTCCAGACTGCAATAATTCGGTGTGACTTTTACCCTTATTCTATGCTAGTCCTTACCACCTTCCTCATGCCCATGATTTTCTCAGCTCCTCTTGGTTGAATTTATATAACTGCTTTAGTGCCTGAGCCAATTATGACTGAAAAATAAGTTCTATGAGCAGCCTTAGATCCATCACCTGATAAACCATGCTGCAAACCATACCTGCCTGGGATCTGGGGTTCCAGATCAAGCTCTGGGTACTGTGATGCCTCTGCAACTTAACACTTCTCTGTATCCCATCAGTTGGCTCAGCCCATCAGAGCTAAAACTGCCCCGTATATCCTAATCTCTTTTATAGGCAGAGACCTTGCCTAAACCTAAGCTACTTGACTTAAGTTCTGTATTGCTCTTTTTGGGGGCATGGTGGTAGGGAAAGGGCTCAAATATACATGAGAGAAATACATTTACCTAACACCTAGATAAAGCCGTTGTCCCCGTTTTGCCAAATTTGTTTTATCTTCCCCCAAACCTGTAAGCATTTACTTTTATACAGGAAAGACTGGATAGTTAGTTCCCAACCCAACCCATCTTTTTAAAGCACTTTTCAGAATAATGAGTTACTGACCTAGTAAACTCCAACGGTGAACAACAAATTGTTTTGGTTTTATTTTCTGAATATTATTATAAACTCATAAATTTATGATGTTCTTGATGTACTTCAACCTATTGCAGTTATTTATCAATTGTTTTGGATGCTCACATTGCCTCATTAGGTCAGTAGGTAGCCCTTCAAGTTGACTCCCATGTTTTTTTGACATGACCCCGTTGAACTTGCATAGCTTCCTTGCTTTCTGGTACACCAAGATGTTCCAGGCTCTGTAACCTGTACCAGATATGGAACCAGGGATTTTTTAGGGGGCCTTGATTCCTTTTAGTAGAGCACACAGTCTGAGCTCTAGAACTCAATTACGGTAGTAGCCCCGTATCCACAGCTTTGCTTTCTGTGGTTTCAGTTACCAATAGTCGATTACAGTCTGGGAATATTGAATGGAAAGTTATAGAAATACATAATTCATAAGTTTTAAATGGTGCACCATTCTGAGTAGTGTGATGAAGTTTCATGCCATCCCTCTGTCCAGCATCTCTACACTGTCTAATATGCAGCCTCCTGTTAGTCACTTAGTAGCTGTCTTGGTTATCAGATCAACTTTTGGATATTGCTGTGCTTGTATTCAAGTAACCCTGATTCTACTTTATAATGCCACATTCACATAACTTTTATAACAGTATATTATTATAATTATTCTATTTTATTATTAGTTGTTGTTACTCTAACTGTGCCTAATTTATAAACTAATCAGAGGTAGATATATGTAGGAAAAACATAGTATATATAGTATATGCAGGGTTCAGCACTATCTATGGTTTCAGGCATCCACTTGGGGGTCTTGGACTCTATCCCTTGCAGGTAAGGGGGGGACTACTGTACTTTTGTCAGTCTCCTCCCCGGGGACTGCAGGCTGCTTCCCTGCTCATCACCAGTGTGAGGAATCAACAGATCAACATTTATGGAGTTTTGCCTCATTCTGGTAAGGATTCCTCTCTGAGAATCTCGAGCTGTGCTCCCTGATTTGACACTTTAGCTTCAACCACCCCAAATATTGCTAGCCTTGCACTGCCAAGCTGCCCTCATTGGGGCCAACTTCCCTGGCTTGAATACTCCAGCCTGGGCCTAATACTCTCTAAGCAAGGTTCTTCTTTCTTTAAAAATTTTTTTAAATTGATTTTTAGAGGGAGCGGGAGAGAGAGAGAAACATTGATGTTAGAGTGAAACATCAACTGGCTGCCTTCTGCATGCCCCCTCCCGAGGATCGAGCTTGCAACCTGGTCATGTGTCCTGATCAGGATTCGAACCTTTCAGTGCATGGGATGATGCCCAACAAACTGAGCCACACCAGCCAGGGCTAAGCAAGGTTCTCTCTGGGCTCAGCTTTACTTTTATCCCTTTGGGCCCTGTGTTCCACCAGTTCCCAACATTCCATTTATCTGAAACTCTCTCTGTTCTTATGAAAATCTCATCTGGTCTTTAAAGATTTACTGCTGTTTCCTGGGTTCTGAAGAACCAGATCAGGAGTTCCTGTTTGCATTTGATAACTTATAGATCTGTTTCATCAGGTGAATATCAACCCAGCCAGGATTAGGTTGGGTGGGGTGGGCATTTATTGGGGTAGGGTAAGGTGGAGGATTGGCACAGGTTGTACGTGGCTGACTTATTCTCAGCCTGTTCTTTTCTCTTGTAATCAGTGGGTTTCAGCATCTTCAGAGTGGGGTTTAGTAGGTTATCCTATTGATTTCCTGCCAGGGAATAGAGGTTCTGGCTCTGTACCATTGGCAAAGCGATTTAAGGGTAGGTAATGGTCTATAGTTTTGTTTAATGGAATAATAGGAGGAGATGGCCTTGTAAAGGGGCTTGGCAGCAGGACCCTTTGAATGGTTTGGTTCTGGGCTCCCACGTTGGCAGATCTTTGACAGGAATTTTGAATGGTCCCAAATCTGACAGATTGCTGGTACTTGCTTCAGAGGCAAATCTTTTAGTCATCCTCAAGGTGGACTGTATAACTAACTGCCTTGAATGCAGTTTTGTTGATCTCTGGAGATTTTGTATAAAGTTTAATCATTTAGTTATTTTAGTTTAACCTATTTCGCTTCTTCACGAGGAGATAATAAATGTTCAAGAGGAGCAGACATTAGGGATGAAAATCCCAGGAGCCTTGTTTCTTCCTTCCCCTCCCACCAATCCCCTACTTGGGTTCTGTGATTGGACCCACAGGTGAGTAGTGAAGAGCTAGGTTCAAAAGTGAAGTAATCCCAGATCTAGCTATGCTTTGTGCTTGCTCCTTCAGTCAAATGTACTCCAGGCAACTCAGAGTAGCATGTAGAGTGGTCATGCAGGACTGCACTAACTTGCACTTCATTATAACAAATGGGAGACCCAGTAATTTATAGCCTATCATTTCTGGAATCTGGGGATGGCTCAGCATAAGCTTTGCGGAAGCAGATTCTATTACATTAGAAGAGAATTTAGCTGGCTGCACCTAAGACCAGAAGCTTTTAGATGCTAAGTAAGGAGACCATGCAAAGGAAAGAGAATGGCTCTGGAACTCAATCCTCCATCTCAGAAAGGGAGTAATAACATTCTGGGTTGGACTGTTTTCATTTCCCTTTGATTTTTGAGTAACAAATTCCCTCCCTCCTTTCTAGCTGAATGATTTTGGGAGTCTGTATTCCTTAGAAATACTCTATTCTCCCACCCATCAGGCTGAATTAGGTGAAAACTCTTTGGCCTTAATGAATGTTAAATGATTTCAAGGGGCTAATGGAAATTCTTCCAGAAGTAACAATTTCCATTCTGTTGGTAAGGCAGTTCTCCAGAAATTCCTTGAATATCTTGGGTTATTTTTATATAGCAAAACAGCCAGTATTGGGCTTTCTTTACTAATAGATGACAGCGAGAAATGTGGAGATTTGGAATTCATGGAGAATCCCTAAGTTGCATTTTAGCCTGAATGTTATATCTTCTTTCCTAACCCTTTTACCAGAGCTGGAAAGGAAACAGCACAGATAGATTTCCTTTACTTCTCTCCCTGCCTCCTCCTACCAATTTTTCTAGAAAGTGGTGAGTGGCTGCCTGCCAGGTAGAATCTAGTGAGAAAATCTAAAGCCAGATTCAGAGTTTTAAGCATAGCCCCTGCCCAGGTAGCCGGAGCATTGAGGAGCAAGTGGCATTGAGATGAGATTGGAGGGCCTTGTGGACCATGGGAACCAACTTGGATTAATTCCACTGGAGTGAGAAGCATTTCAATTAATTAAAGCAGGTTGGCAAATGGTGACCCGTTGGTCAAATCTGGCCTGCTGCCTGTTTTTATAAATAAAAAATATTGGAACATAGTCCACACCCATTGTTTATGCATTACGTATGGCTGATCTTACATTATAAGAGTAGAGTTAAGTATTTGTGATAGAGAACATATGGCTCAGAAGCCTTAAATATTTATTAGCTGGCCTTTTACAGAAAAAGTTTGCTGACCTCTTAATTAAATGATCTATTTAAGTTTTGAAAAGACAGTTTGGGTGCTATGTAGTGAATGAATGATAGGAAGCAAGAGTATATCTCAGTAGTTCAGATAAGAAATAATTCAATGTCGAGCATCAGAAGGTAGGGATCATACTTTTATTCTGTTTGAAAGCTGTTAGCTAGATCTATATTCATTAAATATTGTTGAATGAATGATGAGATACTGAATAAGGCAGGCAGGGAAAATGAAGAGGAAGCAAGACTCTGAGAGAGATTTAGGAGGTAAAAAATCAGTGCAGCTTACTGTTTACTAGGTGAATAGAAGTAGGAGCATGGCAGGAGGAGGGGTATAGAATGATGCCCTTCAGGTTTTTTGTTTGGGTATCGTGGTACATGGGAATGCCATTAACTGAGTCAGGCAAAGTGAAGCAGGAGGAGCATATGTTGCCAGGGAGAAGAACATGGGACACCTAGGACACACAAGTAGAGCTGTCTTTGGACTTGGGACATCCTGGACGTCCAGGTAGAGATGTGTAAAAGGTAGCTTTAAGATAGGTCTGAAATTTAGTCGCATGAGGCTAGACTGCTGGTGACAGAAATTTTGAAGTCATCAGCTAACACAGACCCGCCCAAGAGGAGGAGGGCAGGGATAAATCTTCTATGGCACTATTTCCTATACAGATGGGATCCAGGGAGGAAGCAGAGCTAAACTAGCTGTCTGGACAGTTTGCATCACTTAGTCTGGTCGTTTCATGACTATAGAATCTGTGTTGTGTGGAGATTGGTAGACTTCCATGAGGCTTGCCTTACCCACTCTCTGGATGCCCAACCTCTTAGTCTCTTAAGTGGGGTGAATGGGACTGCTCTGGGGGCTCTTCCTTCCCAGATTCCCTGCTAACACTGGAACATTTGTTGCCTTTGAATTCTGCAGTTGATTCATATCTGCATTCATCTAGTTGAGGATGTGGGTAGGTAGAAAGGTCTTAGTTGTCCTCGGATTTTGTTGGAACAAGGACTTTCTGACTCTAAAGTTAGACAGTTGGCTTAATTTTATTCATTCTGGTGTCAGTTCTCCCTTTTTTTTTTTTTAAAAAAAATATATCTTTATTGATTTAAGAGAGGAAGGGAGAGGGAAAGAGAGATAGAAACATCAATGTTGAGAGAGAATCATCGATTGGCTGCCTCCCGCACGTCCCCTAATGGGGATCAAGCCCGTAACCCAGGCATGTGCCCCCGACCGGAATCAAACCTGGGACCCTTCAGTCCGCAGGCCGACGCTCTATCCACTGAGCCAAACCAGCCAGGCCAAGTGCCAGTTCTCTTAACTGACAAAGCTAGAGAAACCCCCAGTGTGCCTCTCTCCCTCTTTCTTCTCTCTTCTTGTCTAGGAAAGATGGAACCCCGGAAGGGATTTATGAAAAAGTGCTGTGTTGAAAGTGGTCTTAAGATAGTTGTAATCCTAGACTTGGATGTAAATCTCCCTTCTTCACAAAAGTCCTTTATGAAAACCCAATAATGAAATCAAAATTGAAAAAGGAGAAGAGAACGAGGGCAGGCTGAAGTAGCAAGTCTGAAGGCTGATCAGAATTGGACAAATTAGAATTCACCAACCCTACCACCAGATGAAGTAGTTAGTAAAGGTAATTTAAAAGTGAAAAATTTATTTTGAAATGTATATATTGAGAAGTATTACTTTCATCTGTTTTGGTCCACCTCATAGACTCCCTCCCCATATTATATACCATTTGACTAAGAGACTATTTCTTAAAAATCTGCCTAGTTTCTTTATGTAAATACAAGCAACTATGAACATACTAGAGGCCCGATGCATGAAATTCATGCAAGGGGCTCAGCCCTTGCAGCCGCGGCGGCTTGCCTAGGCCCTCACAGTCCTGGTTTTGTCTGGAAGGTTGTCTGGAAAGACATCTGGTCTAATTAGCATATTATGCTTTTATTATTATAGATGTTCTTATCCTTCTCCTTTTATACAAAAGACAGCAGATTATATAACCTGTTTTATAACTTGCTTTTTTCTCTTGAACAGTATGTCAAGAGATATCTTTCCATGTTGGTACAGGGAGAGCCTTCTCATTCTTTTATCAGAGCTGCATAGTATTCCATTGTGTAGGTGGCTGCCTCCTAGTTTATTTTTATTTATTCTTTATGTATGTATGTATGTATGTATGTATTTATGTAACTTTTTGCCTCCTAGTTTAGCTTATATATAGATACTTGAGTTGTTTCCAGTATTTACTATTACAAGCAGCACCTCAGTGAACAAAGGCAGCTTTTTAAAGGGCTGCAAAGCACTGCATATGCTATTTTAAATGAGATTATTATTCTTCATTTTTAGAATGGTGGTTGGTTTTATTGGTTGATAAATTCCCAATTACTGGTATTCATGAGTGAAACATTGATGATGCGACTGGAATCCCTCATAATTCAAGAATCATTAATATGACTGCCCCATGGAGGCACAATGCTCTATCTCAGGTTTATTTTAATAATAAAACCTTTAGAATTTTAATAATGAAACCTACTTAAGGCCCTTTGCTCAAGAAGTCTGAATCACTGATCACTGCAATTACTGCCAAGGCAGCTGTAGAGCAATTTAACAGGATAATAGTGAATAGGATAAATTACACCTCAGAACCTTAATGGATTGATATGCAGAAATATGCAAGGGAAGATGGGCTGGGGGAGGTGTACCTATTGAGTTTTAGTCCATAGCTTTATAAAACAGGGAACTGGGCCATTGTAGCCATTACTACTTGGAATGAGTTATTCTGTACCAACCTCTGGGGCTCTGTGGTGGGAAGAGCATTCTGTTTATTATAGACTACAAATGGAGTTAATTCTCTTGTTTGTGTGCCTCTGTGGAGTGGGTGGAAAGTCTAGGTGACTTGCTAATTGTCTTATTTAGAATACTCCCCTTTTTATCAAAGAATTCGTATCTTTTGTGTAAAAATAGAGAGGCAGACCAGTTACAAATAGTTGCTGGCCAAGGGAATAACAGTTTCTGCCAGGTGAGTGGTTTAAAAGGGCAGATTGGAAAAATAACTAACTGTGGGACGGTAAGGGTTCAGCTTTTATTTACAAGGCTAACATAGTCTGCCAGTGTGTTGGGCACAGGGGAGGGAATAGATCAGCTAAGAAGTAAGTACAGTACTTGCTTTGTGAGTCCCTGGATGTGTATTTAGGGGAGACTAGTAAGGATGTGGGTCACATGGAGGAGGGGCTTTCAAAGGGGGCCAAAGGAAGCAAATTCAGGAGACTTGGCTTTAGTTCTACCCCATGGACATTCCTTGGCATCTGGTCACATTTTGGATGCCTTAGCATCTTGTACCTTCATCCCCACCAAAGCCCTTGGAACACAGGGGAGAACTGCAAGAATGCAGTCTTTTCTCTCTTAATTTTTAATCAGCAGTATTATACCTTAACATGCCTTTGGATTTGGAGTAGTGTTGTGCTAATATTAAAGCAACTTAAATTGTCTTGAGATGCAGAAAGCCCTGTTGGAAAAAGGAGCTGGGAAAAGTTGAGAGAACAAGACAGGTGAGAGTACTCCTCTGAGCTGGAAAAAGGGCTGTGCCCAGGCAGGATGCCTCAGAGATAGTATGGTCAGAGAATTTTCAAATCCTGGTTCTGAAACCCTTTGGCCAAGTTATAAAAACTCTGATTTATAATTATTTTAATCTGTAAAATGAGAACAATCTCTACTGTGCAGAGGTTTTTTTTATAAAACATTATTAAATGAGATAATGGATATAAAGTAAGCTCTAATAGGTGGTAGCTGCTGCTATTATTACCAGAGTCTTCTAAAGGGACTCATTTGTACATTTAGAGAGAAGGAAGGTGCTTTCTCTTGCATGAGGACACTGGTGCTGCTGGCGGTAAATCAGGAGGGCTGCCTTTAAGATTGGGAAACATTGACAGTTTGGAGGAAGGTGTTAGTTACCATGGCAACCTGGGAATTCATTTGGAGGGAGAATTGTGACTGGAGGTTATCTCACTGTAAGAGACTGGTGGAGATTAAAAAAAAAAAAGGCCTGTCTAGCAGGTTTGAAATCATGCTCTATATCAGCAGGAAATACCAAGAGATACGGTTTAGAGAAACTTCTGTACACAGGTCACAACGTTGTGTGGGCCTTCCATGGCAATGGAGATGTGGCTTAGTGGGCCTAAATGCTGCTGCCAGCTTGTGCTCTTGTTCACATGTATTACTTGGGAACAAAAAATAAAAAAAGTATGAATAAGATTTTAGTGAGGTGTTTTTTGTTTTTTTTGTCATTTAAACACATGACATCAGATTGTCACACATTTTCCTAGTGTTGGTTATCAGTCCCCAAGAAGGTTTTAGTTACAAAGAGAATGAGTACCCTGCGCACCTTAATTATTTAGTTTGTTCCTAATTTAAGCAACATAATGAATATAGGTATGTCCTCTTGATTGGCAATTAAGATGTATTTTCATCTTATAAAGGCTCTTCTAGTAATATCACTGATTTTGGAAAGCGTTCTGGTGTGATGTACGTGATGCCCATTGTTAGTCTGTTTCTTTAGTACACCTGCTGTTATATGTTACCTTCTAATTGCAACCTTGCCCAGACACAGAAGAATGGACCAAATGAAACCCCTTAGAACAGTATGATTCTAGATTTGCTGTTTAATTCTGCATAGGCTTCCAGTGCTCACCCGTATCTACGTCTCTCCTCCCCTTGGAAGTTAGGTGTGGCCATGTCAGTTGCTTGGGCCAGTGAAATGTGACCATACATGGTACTTTTGGGCAGAAGCAATAGCCAGTATGAGATAATGCAGTGCGCTGTTTTCCTGCCTTGGTGATGTGAAAGTTTGTGACCAGGTAGAGCCTGTCAGTCTAGGTCCTTGAACTAAAATGACTGACAGATTTTCCCTCTCCTAACTTGTGTTGGACACAGCAAGCAGGAAATGAGCTTCTGTTTTGTTAGGCCCCTGAGATTTGGGGCATGTTTGCTACTGCCCAGAACCCAGCCTGTCCTCACTGCTTTGATAGATTCTTAACACATATTATTGAGTATTTTACAGCATGCCAGCACTGTTAGGTTGGGATATAACAGTGAATAAGACAGAGAAAACCTCACCCCTCATGGAGTTTATATTCTATGAGTGAGAAAGATAATAAATAAGTAAACAAATGAATAAAGTTAATTATTAATTGAGGTAAGTGCTATGAAATAAACAAGGTCATGTGACAGGCAAACCTCCAAAGAGCAAAGAGGTCATGAGAAGGAAATGTATATCTCCCAAAACCCTTGTTAATATTCTTTAATAGTTCTAGATATGTGTTAAAACTCTGGGTGCTTCCAGAGTAGATTCATTTGCCTTGGAAAACAGATATCACTAAACATAAGAGAGAAATGTATTGTATTACTTGATAACATTGTGACAAAATTAAGTAGCTAGTGTATTCCAAAATAAAATGACAGCTGAGAATGATGTTTGCTTTGCATCTTTGAAAACTTACTAGTTTCCCTCTGGATAAACTGAGAGATGAAATCTGCATTTGGGTTATGTGTTAAATTCCTCCTGGAGACTGACCATCTTTAGCATTCAGACTGTCCTGACATTTGGTTTCTTTTTAAAAAATATATTTTTATTTTTATTGATTTCAGAGAGGAAGGGAGAGGGAGAAAGAGATAGAAACATCAGTGATGAGAGAGAATCATTGATCAGCTACCTCCTGCATGTCCCCTACTGGGGATCGAGCCCACAACCCGGGAATGTGCCCTGGACCGAAATTGAACCCTGCAGGCTGACGCTCTATCCACTGAACCAAACCAGCTAGGACTGACATCTGGTTTCTTGGTGGACACGGGTCCAGTTTAGTAGTGTTAACCTGGCTCTTATACTGAGAAGTAGAATAGAAATAGATATGTATTATCTTATCTAGTATGATTTGGAAGAAAATGCAGTGATGAAATATTTTTTTATATTTTCCATTAATTTTTGCAATGAAAGTTTTGAGACTGAGTTTTCTGAAAGAAGCATGGGGATAGACCTCAGGCCTGGTTGTTGAGGGACAGTGGTTCCATTGCCAGCTGGCAATGATTTACTTAGTGTGACCATATTACTCTAAGAGGTCTCAGTACAAGAGTGGGCAACATCTATTCTGCTTTGATAGGAAGTGAGAAGAGTGGTGCTTGGGAGTTGTCTTGGGAGAAGGAGAGCTTTAGCTTTTATTTTCTCCCTTTTCTTTGGGGCAAAGCAGAGCAGTGAGAATAGGGGAAGTTCATGAGAGGAGGCATGTTTCAGTGACAGTTAAAAGGAGAACTGAGTATTAGGAAAATATGGACTGTTGAATCAGAGCATGGACTGCTGATTCTGTGTGGAAATTCAGAAAAAATGCTTTTGCAAAAGCCGTGATAAGGATTTCGAAGGGTTGCTCATGGTGATGTGATGTTTGCCCCCATCTGTAAAACCAGTCTTATGATCATTCTCAGATGTAAATTGAGAATCTCTAAGCTGGAGCCCAGACATTTTTTTCTGTCTTGGGTATTTTAGTCATCTCATATTAGCACATGCTCTGAAAATCCCAACTGGGTGACAGTAGAAAAAAAATAGATAAAGTAAGAATTACACAAAATCGAAGTTATATATCCTTGCAAATATATGGGTATGTTGATATAGTGTAAATTTCCATGCCAGGACACATGCCAACAATTTAATGATGTGTATAACAAAGTCCCTTGTTAAACCCATTCAGAAATCCTAAAATGAGTTGCAAGTCTGAAAGTATTGAAGGTAAAGGCCAAAAATAACGATCATGTTACCTAGGGTCTCATGAATTATTCAGCTGAGTTTAATGCTTTTTCCATGGCAAAAATAAAGCTGAAATATTTGGCATGATGTAGGCAAATTATACCCTCTTTTGGAGGAGGGTGTTGGTCATGAGGAATGTGAGAAAGGGTGGAGAAAAATAAGGAATCTTTTCATATTTCTCTTAATGAAATATATGAAATCTCTCAACATTCCACCTCTAAAGAGGTAAATATATAAAAATTCAAGTTTGAAGTTTAAAGGTGTTTCCTTTGAATACTCATTAATAGTTCAAGATTTGGTTTGGGCTTGAGAGCATTCAGAAAATTGCTTCTAAGTCATAGAAAGATGGCCAGAGAAATACAGAAAGAGAAAGAGTGTCTGATATACTTGGTGATATACAAGCCAAGAAGTATTGCTCAGTTTCAAGAAAATAATAAAAAAATAATAGTTCTTGGACATGAACAAAAAGAGCTTATGGATGTTCGTGAAAGTTGCATGCAAATTAAATAACTGTAAATCTAATCATAATTTAAAGGCATTAGGAAAACATTATAACAAGACTTGCCAGAAGATTAGAATTACATTTTATAAAGTGAACATGTTTTTTTCTCTTCAACTTAATTTTCAAACCTAGGTTTTAGTATATGGCTTTAACATAAATTGAGATCTTTGCTATCTAGAGAATAAAGCTCTGGATATTCCATATTTTCAGACTTTTGTTTTTGTCTCCTAAATAGTTGAATTTTCGTATTTCTTTCTACTTTTCTCCTAAAAATAATGGAAGAGAAGTGAGTTAATGGAATCTAGGCATGCTTGAGCTTAAGGAGCTTAGAGATCTAGTGCAAGTCACTTATTTGACAGAAACTAATGCTTAGAGAGATTATGTGATTTGTCCAGAGTTGCCTATTACAAAAGAGAGGGTGACTAATAATAAATAGGGTAAGAAGAACCCAAAGAAAAAATCCTTATTTATTAAAAATATATGGAAAAGGAAACAGACCTGGTTTGCATGGCCCATTTCTTTCACCCACTATGCTTTCTATTGCCTGAAATATGATGTGATGCCTAGAAGTTCAGTTGCCATTTTGTGATATGAAGTGCTATGCTAATTCACTGAAGAATAATCGATGGAGCCCTGAATTCTTGATAATATCATCAAGGTGCTTGATGCACTTCCCACTTCCAGGATTCTTTATTGGAGTTCTTCTGAATATCCTGGACAAGGTAATTCTACATAGAACAACCCACAAATAGAACAAAATTTTAAAAATCTGTTTGACATCTCAGAGGGTCAACACATTATGAGGGCCAAGATCCTGGAGAACAAGGAAACTCAGAGCGACACTGGGGCAACTTTTCCCCTGGGGGCACCCTCTGGTTCTGGAAGAGGCTACTGAGAGGCTAGAACTTTCTGACATGGCGATAGGGCTATAAAATTGAATTCAGGATATGCCAAAGAAGAGTGGGCTCTAGTACATATCCTGAGCATTGGGTTGATACTCTGTAGGGCTGAACTTGATGACTAAACGTCAACTAGAAATTAAGTAGCCCTCCCAGGAATTGAGGCCCAGCTTCACACCATCTCACTCCCTGACTGGATTAAGGATCCTGATTGTATGGCTAGTTTCCTTACCCATGTCTCAGAAGCAAAGGAAAATACTGTTTGGAGAAAGATAATATCATCATATGGCTTAAATTATTTTTATAATTTTTTTCATATAAAATGCTCAGTAAACAATAAAAAGCAACCAGATATATAAGGTGATATGATAATATGATTTCAAACCAAGAGAAAACAGACAGTAGAAACAGATCTACAGGGGATCCAGATAATGGTGTTATCAGACGTGGATCAAAAAGTAGCATTGCAAAATATGTTTATGAATAAGAACAAAATCAATAATTTTGGCAGAGATCTGGAAACTAAAAACTGGACAAAATGACCATTATAAAGCTAAAAATATAACAATGAAAGTTAGAATTTATTGGATGGGTCTCATGCAGTTGAAAAAAGAATTAGTAAACTAGTGATATACTTGAAGAAAATATCCAGAGGGAAGCACAGAGATCAAAGTTGCTTATTAAAAATTTAAAAAGGAATACTTGAGATATAAGGAATCACACACAGAAAATATCTAACACACTAGTAATTGAAGGCCCAGAAAAAGAGGACAGAGAGACCAGGATAAAAGCAATAATTAAAAAGATAATGTTGAGTTATTTTCCAAAAGTACAAAATATAGCAAACTACAGATTCAAGAAGTACTTGGAACCATGCAGAATAAGTCAGGAAAACTGCACCCTGAGCAGTGGCCATGCCTACTCTGAAACAAAGACATAATAAAAAAAAATCTTAAGAGTAACCAAAGGGGAGAAAACGCATATTACCTTCAGTGGATAATCTATAATAGTGACAGCTGAATATTCAATTAAAATAAAATGGAATGGGGAGGCAGAAAAAATGGATTGATATTTTCAAAGTATTCAAGGAATATATGTTATGATAGATTTAAAACAAAAGCGAAGGTAGCAATAACAGCAGAAGAATAATACGTGTAAATTATATATGTTCTCACATAGAAATAAAGCAAATAAAAATGAGAGGAGATGGGGAGGCTAGTAAAAAAAGAGAGAATAGGGTAAGATTGTCACAAAGTTAATAGGTAGAAATCAAAATATTTATTAAAAGCTGACAGGCCAAATAGTAGTTATACTGTTGAATTTAACCTAATTCTGAATAACTGGAAAGGAGCAAAGGGAAGACCAAATACTATGGGCATGCCATTTGTACAGCTTTGCCAGGAAGCTGCAGTTTGGACACATGCCCAGTCAAGTCTGGGTGACATAGAGAAAGCACTTGACTGTCAGTCACACCTGGGAACATGTCATTGGCCAGAGTGGGCATGGCCACTGCAAGTGCAGAAAGATTTCGGATACTTAAGCTCCTAAACAAAGGATTTTACTCTCTTGCCTCTTGGTTTTCACTCTTGATTCCTGGCCTGTGGGACTCTCACACTTCCGTATTTGCCCACATGGGCCATGGCCATGTGGACACCACACACAGTGGACTAATGGACTGCAACTAGCCTAATGCTGTATTGGACCAAATTCTACTATGGAACAGAAGCTCTGGATTCTGGCTTTGCTTCTAGCTCTGTTGAATTCCCAACTGCACATCTTTCAGGACTGGATTAAAGGAAATGGGACTTTGCAAACCCATGGATATAAATCCACACAAATAAAACTCTACTACATCTCATCCTCCCGTGGGGACCTCCAGAAATGTTTATTCCAGCAATACCCCAAGAACGCCACTCTCAATAGCAACAGAGAAAGACCATCCACAGATTTCTCCGATAACAGGAGACTAAGTAAGGAAAAAAGGACACTATGACCATTATAAAAAGTATTACTGAGGTGTAGCTAGTTTGGCTCATTGGATAGACCCTGGGCCTGTGGACTGAAGGGTCCCAGGTTCGATTCTGGTCAAGGGCACATGCCTGGGTTGTGGGATCGATCACCAGTTGGGGGTGTGCAGGAAGCAGCCGATCAATGATTCTCTCTCATCATTGATGTTTCTGTCTCTCTCCCCCTCTTCCTTCCTCTCTGATATCAATAAAATATATTTTTAAAAATGTATTAGTGACTAAAAATAACCACTAGAACAAAAATACATGCTATCCTAAATAGAGAAAAAAGCAAAATAAAATAAAAGACTACAGAGTGATTATAGCATAATAGAAACAGTAAAAATAATCTATATATCTAAAAGCCTAAGCAACCTTTCCAACTGGACTATCGGATGACCGGCTGGTAGCTATAACACACACTGACCACCAGGGAACAGACACTCAGTGCAGGAGCTGCCCCCCTGGTGGTCAGTGCACTCTCACAGCTAACCTCCCACAGCCAGCCAACCTCCCGCAGTCCCTCCCCAAGGCCGGCCGGCCCCGATCAGCTCCAATCGATCAGCCCCAATCGGGGCTGGGCATGATGGTCCTGATCAGCCCCTATCGCTGGCCAAGCCAAGGAACCCCACCAGTGCATGAATTCGTGCACCAGGCCTCTAATATAATATAATATGGCAGGGTGGAAACTGAATATATGAGTGATATAAAAAATATAAATGACCTGAACTCACCTAAATAAAGGCAAATATTTTCATATTGGCTCTCAAGGAAAACACAATTCTGCTTTATCCAAGAGTCATACCTAAGACAAAAGAATTCAGAAAGGGTAAACTTTGCAAGGTGACTAAATGACATACAAAAAAGTTCTTAGCAATCCTATAAAATAAAAGGATAATATGCAAATTAACTGTCATTCCGCCTCAAACATGGCGGCGCCCAGTCCGCTCAGCCCCGTCGGAGTCCCCAAATCCCGGTGGGGAGCTTCCACTGTGAGCGGGCAGCGTGAGCAGCCTGGCGGAATGCTTGCTTTGTCACCGCGCCCGACTCGGGCCGCCCCCCCCGGAGCCAGAGCGGACACGGACAGGGACAGGGGGTTCCGGCCCACAGCCTCTGCGGTCGAGCGCAGGCCCGAAGAGGAGACAGCGGGCCACCTTCCCGTGGAAGCAGCGCGGCTCCCGGCGGCGCACTGCGGTTCCCGCTGGCTCCCGCGGAAGCAGCGGGCTGCCTACTGCATGCGATATCATGCGATGGGCTACTAATGTTATTTATAACACCCAAACAACTACTAAAATGCCCAGCAGAAGTAGAATGGATAAGTGTAAATTGTGGTATATTTACACAGTTGAATACTACTGTAGATCCCAATGAGAATATATGAAGAAGTACATGTAACAATATGGATGAATCTCAGAATCATGTTGAGCAAAAGAGAAGTACATAGATTCTATTTAAAATTTTTTATTTTTATTTGAGCTTTATTGAGGTATAATTGATGTGCAAAATTGTAAGATATTTAAGTATTCATCATGGTGATTTGGTATAAGTATACACTGAAAAGTTTCCCCCCATCTAGTTAATTAACACATTCATCACTTCACATCTTTATTTTTTTTTTAGTGAAAACATTTAAATTCTACTATCTTAGTGATTATCAAATATACTGTGCAGTGATATATTATTTTTATGATCATTCTGCCTATTTTAAACCTCATATATTATATGATACTAGAAGCCCGGTGCACGAAATTCGTGCAAGCGGCGGGGGGGGGTGTCCCTCAGTCCAGCCTGCACCCTCTCCAATCTGGGACACCTCTCACAATCCAGGACTGCTGGCTCCCAACGGCTCACCTGCCTGCCTACCTGATTGCCCCTAACTGCTCTGCCTGCAAGCCTGATCACCCCTAACCACTCCCCTGTCAGCCTGATCAACGCCTAACTGCTCCCCTGCTGGCCCAATTGCCCCTAATTTCCCTCCCTTGCCAGCCTGGTTGCCCCTAACTGTCTTCCCCTGCCAGCCCGATTGCCCCTAACTGCCCTCCCCTGCAGGCCTGGTCCTCCCCAACTGCCTTCCCCTGCAGGCCTGGTCCCCCCTAACTGCCCTCCCCTGCAGGCCTGGTTCCCCCTAACTGCCCTCATCTGCCAGCCCGGTCACCCCTAACTGCCCTCCCCTGCTGGCCTGATCACCCCCGACTGCCCTCCTTTGCAGGCCTGGTCCCTCCCAACTGCCCTCCTTTGCAGGCCTGGGTCCCCCACAACTGCCTTCCCCTGCAGGCCTGGGTCCCCCCCAAACTGCCCTCCTCTGCAGGCCTGGTCCCCCCTAACTTCCCTCCTCTGCCAGCCCGGTCACCCCTAACTGCCCTCCCCTGCCAGCCATCTTGTGGTGGCCATCTTGTGTCCACATGGGGGCAGCCATCTTGTGTGTTGGAGTGATGGTCAATTTGCATATTACTCTTTTATTAGATAGGATATGTGACTATATAATGTACACTTCTTATGTAATATATGAGGTTTTTTAGAAAATATATTTTATTGATTTTTTACAGAGAGGAAAGGAGAGGGATAGAGAGCTAGAAACATCAATGAGAGAGAAACTTCGATCAGCTGCCTCCTGCACACTCCCTGTTGGGTATGTGCCCGCAACCAAGGTACATGCCCTAGACCGGAATCGAACCTGGGACCCTTGAGTCCGCAGGCCAACGACGCTCTATCCACTGAGCCAAACCGGTTAGGGCAATATATGAGGTTTTTATATATGTAATATTATATATCTTATCTAATAAAAGAGTAATATGCAAATTAACCATCACTCTGCTACACCCACCAGCCATTCCCACCAGTCACGCCCACCAGCCAATCAGGAGCAAGTATGCAAATTAACCCAACCAAGATGGCTGTGGCCACGGAGAGAGCAGGAGGGAGGCTTGGGTTTCCCCAGCAATGGAGGAAGCCAAGCTTTCCACACACCCTGGCCAGCCCACTCCAGGCTACAAAGTTTCAATTATAGAAGGTAAATAAATCCCAACAAAAATGGCGGCAGCCACAGAGCTGGAGAGAGCAGGAGGCTAGGGTTGCCCCCGGCGATGGAGGAAGCCAAGCTTTTGAAGCCCTGGCCTGCCTTGGCCTCCGCTATAAAGTTTCAATTATAGAAGATGAATAAATCCCAACAGAAATGGCTGCCGCCACGGAGCGAGCAGAAGGCTTGGCTCTGCTCCAGGCTACAAAGTTTCAATTGTAGAAGATAAATAAATCCCAGATACCAGGGCCTCCGCTTGGGTTGCTGGGGGGGCGTGGCCGGCCTGCAAACCACCACAGGCCCCTCGCCCAGGCTGCCTCATGCCCCAAGGGAACCCCCATCCTGATCCGGGACACCCTTCAGGGCAAACCAGCTGGCCCCCACCCATGCACCAGGCCTCTATTTTATCTAATAAAAGAGTAATATGCAGATTGACCATCACTCCAACACACAAGATGGCTGCCCCCATGTGGTCAAAGATCCTGCCCCTATGTGGACACAAGATGGCCACCACAAGATGGCCAGCAGGGGAGGGCAGTTGGGAGGGACCAGGCCTGCAAGGGAGGGCATTGTGGGCAATCAGGACAGCAAGGGAAGGCAGTTGGGGGCGATCAAGCCTGCAGGGGAGGGCAGTTAGGGGTGACCAGGCCGGCAGAGGAGGGAAGTTGGGGGTGACCAGGCCTGCAGGGAAGGGCAGTTAGCGGGGACCCAGGCCTGCAGGGGAGAGCAGTTGGGGGGGACCAGGCCTGCAGGGGAGGGCAGTTAGGGGTGACCAGGCCTGCAGGGGAGGGCAGTTAGGGGCAAACAGGCTGGCAGGGGAGCAGTTAGGCATCATATCAGGCTGGCAGGAGAGTGGTTAAGGGGTGATCAGGCTGGCAGGCAGAAGCGGTTAGGGGCAATCAGGAAGCAGGCAGGCAAGCAGTTGGGAGCCAGCAGTCCTGGATTGTGAGAGGGATGTCCGACTGCCTGTTTAGGCCTGATTCTGATGTCTGGAAAGGGACACAAAGGGGCTTCTGGAGCCCTAGAGCACTTTCTCCAACTGGTTGCCAGTTGCATGGTTTTCTTAATTTTGTGAAAATTCTTTAAGATGAAAACTTAAGATTTTTGTTGTTTTCGGTATATATGTTACGTTTTAATAAAAGTCTTACATTAAAAATATAAACTGTTTACCAGCAAAAGGCAAAGTGTAGGATAAAGTCCCTTGGAATATTGGGTTTATAGCCATTGAAGAGAGTGATTTTTTTTTAAGTTTAATTTTTGTTGTTGACATTATTATAGATGTCCCCTATTCTTCTCCCCTTCCCCCCACTTCTCCCCTGCACCAAGCCCCCGCCCCGCCGCAGGCCTTCACCACACTATTGTCTGTGTCCTTGGGCTATGCATATGTTCATATAAGTTCTTTGGTTAATCTCTTCCTTTCTCCCCACCCCCCCCCCCCCTTCTGAAATCTGTCAGACTATTCCATGCATCCATGCCTCTGGATCTATTTTGTTCTTAAGTTTATTTTGTTCACTAGATTCCACCAATAAGTGAGATCATGGGATATTTGTCTTTCTCTGATTGGCTTATTTCACTTAGCATAATGGTTTCTAGGTCCACCTATGCTGTTGCAAAGGGTAAGAGATCCTCTTTTTTACAGCAGCGTAGTATTCCCTTGTGTAAATGTAGCACAGCTTTTTTTATTCACCCATCTACTGATGGGCACTTGGGCAGTTTCCAGATCTTAGCTATTGTAAACAGCACTGCTATAAACATAGTGGTGCATATATTCTTTTTGGTTGGTGTTTTGGAATTCTTAGAATATGTTCCTAGAAGTGGGATTGTTGGGTCAAACAGCAATTCAATTTTTAATTTTTTGAGGAGACTCCATACAATAATGGCTGCACCAGTCCGCATTCCCATCAGCAGTGAACTAGGGGTCCCTTTTCTCCATATCCTCACCAGCACTTGTTCGTTGATTTATTGATGGTACCCATTCTGGCAGGTGTGAGATGAAACCTCATTGTAGTTTTAATTTGCATCTCTCTGATGATTAGTGACATTGAACATTTTTTTCATATGTTTATTGGCCATCTTTATGTCCTCATTAGAGAAATGTCTATTCAAATCATTTGCCCATTTTTTAATTGGATTATCTTCCTTTTGTTGAGTTGTGTGAATTCTTTATATATTTTGGAAAGAAACCCCATATCGTGGGTTCCCTTTTCATTTTGGTGATGCTTCCTTTTGCTGTGCAGAAGCTTTTTTTTTTTCTTTTTTAATATATTTTATTGATTTTTTACAGAGAGGAAGGGAGAGGGAGAGTTAGAAACACCGACGAGAGAGAAACATCGATCAGCTGCCTCCTGCACACCTCCTACTGGGGTTGTGCCTGCAACCAAGGTACATGCCCTTGACTGGAATTGAACCTGGGACCTTTCAGTCCGCAGACCAACGCTCTATCCACTGAGCAAACCGTCTAGGGCAAGTGCAGAAGCTTTTTAGTTTGATGTAGTTCCATTTGTTTTTTATGTATTGGTGAAAATTCTGCTATGTGAAATGTCTGAGATTTTTACTGCCCATGTTTTCTTCTAGGACTTTATGGCTTTACAACTTATATTTAAGTCTTTTATCCATTGTGAGTTTATTCTTGTATATGGTGTTGAGGATGATTTTTTTTAAGAAAAATTATTTATTGAATTTTGAGAGAGACATCGACATCAATCTATTGTTCCACTTACTTATGCATTCACTGGTTAATGCTTGCATGTTCCCTGAGCAGGGATCAAACTTGCAACCCTGGTGTATCAGGATGATGCTCAACTAACTGAGCTACCTGGCCATGGCAAGAGAGTGATTTTTAGTTCCAGCTTGTATGAACTCTACCTGTAGGCTATGAAAGACATTTCCTTTTCCTTATGATACCTCAGTGTTGCTCCCTAGATTTGTTTTTTGTTGTTTTTTTTTGCCATCTCCATATTAAAAATAGAGTCCAGAGAAAAATAGGGTAGAGGACTCAGAAGTAGATCTGAATGCACACAAGAATTTAGCACAGAGTAAACTGGCATTTCCAATTGTGGGAGGGGAGGGAGAAATGGATTTTTCAGTAACTGGTTTTGAGACAACTTGGTTGCCATTTAGAAAATTTAAAATTGGATCCCTACCTTCCTCTTTCTATGAAAGTAAATTTTAGATGGATTAAAATATATATGTAAAAATGAAACCATAAAAATGGTAAAAGAAAACATGAGAGAACATTTTTTTAAAACCATGTAGTATAATCTAAGCATGACAGAAAGTTTAGAAGCTATATGAGAAAAGATTGGTAAATTTAAAAAGTTCTACATGGTAAACAAAGTCAATAGATGAAATATACACAAAATCAATAGTTGAACTGGGAACAGTGTTTATAGCACATGACAAAGAGCTGATTTCTTTTATAGATAGTGCTTACAGTCAACAAAAAGTAAATAAAAGGGCAGTAATTCAAACTAAAAAATGAGCAAAGAGAATAAACTGTTGTTTAAAGAAGCAGAAAATCCACAAAGACTTATTGCAACATATGAAGATAAGAAGGTAGGGAAAGATCCCCCAATCACATTCATAATAAATACAAATTAAATTACTACTGCAGTATATAATCATTTTTTACATATTAGATAAAAACATTTTCTAATACATTATGTTTTCAGGGTACAGAGCAGCATTGCTGGTTGGGCATTATCTGAAAGAATTTAAACAGTAAATGCCCTTTGACCTAGCAATTTGCTTCCAAGACTTTATTCTATAGCTATACTCATGTCTGCATTCAGATAGCATTGTTTATGGTGGCAAAAAAAAAGAAAAAAGGAAACAATGGCAGGGACCATCAAAAGGGGACTGATTGAATAAATGAAGGCACAGCCATCTAGTTGACTGGAATGCAGCCAGTGAAAAGGAGGGGCACGTAGGTATGTACTGATATGAAAAATCTCCAGGCTAAACTGATAAATGGGGGAGGGGCATATGCACATAAGTTTGTATGCACATAGACTATTTCTGGAAGGATATGCAAGAGAATAGTAGCAGTGTTTCCTCAGAAGTACAGATCTTTGAGGCAGAGTTCCAGATAGGAGGGAAACTTCTTTTTACTGTTTAGTACTGTCTGAAAGTGTTTTCCTCAGGTGAGTGTTATACTCATTTAGGAAAACTAAGTCAAAAGAAAACCAAACCACTTCTCTCCAGAATGATTCTTAGCAGAGGTGCTGTGCTGTTGGGTATATTGTATCCCTGTCCCTGTAGACTAAATGCCAGTAGCACTTTCCTAATCATTATGGCAACAAACAATGCCCCTGCAGATTTCTGAGCACTCCAGGCTGTGGGGTGAGTGTGGTGCTATTTGAGTGAAGGATCAACTTCTCTTCAGGGTTTCTCAGTTCCCAGGTTCCATTGGCCTAGCGGGTTTTGACATGGGCAGCTATCTACCTCTACCTAGAGAAGAGCATAAATGAAAGCCAGTCACAGTGGACATTGTCCTGGGCCAGTGGCTGGTTAGAGCACTCTAACCAGGCGGAGTTGCACCCTTACTGGGGAGAGTGTAGCACGCAGGCTTTGGTGGGCAAGGGTTGAAGCAGGATTTTGGTTCCCTTCTCTTAAAAGGCGTGGAGGATTGGTTGTATCCTAATAGGACTGGCCCCTTCTTTCTTTAGTGAGCCTTTTCAGTTTTTTTCTAAGAAAAAAATTCCTCCTGCACTATTCTCTGCCAACAGGTTTTCCTGAGCTGGAAGGAACAGCTGTTTCTGTTGGAAACCGCTATCTGTCTCGCCCCTCACTGTGGTGTGCTCTTCCTCTCAGGCCAGGCCCATGTAACACTGAATTAGCATGTGAAGGCTCTCTCATGAAGACTCTTCACATGGTGAAGAACCCGTGAGACCCTAGTTTTCTTGGAGAGACCGTAGGAGAGTAGAAATGGAGGGTGAGCCGAGATCTTCCTACTCAAGGGGGAGCGGTGCTCCTGTCTTGTCTACTTCCCAGTGGGGAAGAGCTGTTTCTGGCCCTCCTGAAACCAGAGACGAACTTTTTTTGTTGTTAATCCTCACCATTGATTTTTAGAGAGAGCAGAAGGGAGGAAAGGAGGGGAAGCAAGAAAGGGAGGGGGAGGAGAGAGAGATAAACATTGATGTGCGAGAGACACACGTGCCTCCACCGGGGCCAGGGAACAAACCTGCAATACTGGAATGTTCCCTTGACTGGGAATCAAACCCACAACCCTTTGGTGTGCAGGCTGACACTCTAATCATTGAGCAATACTGGCTAGGGCAGGAGACAAACTTTTGAGGCACTAGAGAAAATCCAACTCTTTAGGATTCTATTGTATCCCAGGTTCTTACCGCCTTGACACATTCAGGGGTAAAAACATGTAGGTAGAAATCTGTCTTCTCAGAACAGATCCAGAAACAGTGATTCTCTATTTTGAATACTTTCCTGTGCAGCCCACTAACTGGGTGCCTTCTGTTATAAATTAATTTTTGTCTTAGTGTGCACACTAAATCATAGGAAATTCCCACCCTCTCCACATCCCCTGGACTTTTCTCCTTAAAAAACATAAATAAACTGGATTTTCTTTCAGTCTTTCTCTTTCAGCTGTGGTGTGCTTTTTTCATTTCCCTGCTTTCCCTCCATGAGGTGGGGTACCCTCTGAGCACTCCTCAGAGCATTCAGGATAGTGCTTATGCTAATCTTTAAAAACATTTTAAGTAAAATTTATTGACTTTTTTTTTTTCTAATTAGAAAACCAACATGTTTATCACAGACTATTTGGAAAATAACGGGAAGCAAAATGAAGAAAGTAGTGATCAGGCAAGACAATACTCTTCTTTTACATCGTTTTCTCCATCTTTGCAACCACAAACTCCTTCACTCCACTTTTTACATCTTTGGGAATCCGGGAGTTTGCACACAGGTACTTGGAGGTTCCTGGAACTCTGTGTCATAAGAGTACCAAAGTCCAGCAGGCAGCTTTGCCCTGAGACCTTGCAGGGTTAGAGAAGGCATCACATCCCTGGAGGACATTTGGCTCTAAGTCACTTCCCAAGGAGAATGGCTTCTGATAGGAAGGAGCACAGGGAGTGGTGTGGACCTGACGGTGCAGGGGTTTTTCCTTCCTATACCTGGTCAGTTTTTGCTCTTAGACAAAGGAAAGGCTGTCTGGGGATTTTTGTCTTCTTCCAGAATTCAATCTCTGTCACCCTGGCTCTAACTCTGCCTTCTGTGTTTATGGTAGAACCTCTTTGTGGTGAACTACCACTGTTCATGCTGTTGAATTTTTCAGAGAAGAATTGGGATCCCAGAGTGAGACTCCTTCTGTCTGAAGGTTCTGGGCTTTTGCTGTTGGCTGGAATCTGGAGATACTGACAGTAGGAATAAGTGGCAGGGAGATCTGATGTCACTTTAGTTTCAGATGGAACCAGTCCCTGGAGCCCCTCTTGAGGACCTCGGTGTGAAAGCCCAAAGGAGATTGTTTTAATTTTGATGACCCTAAGAATTAAGGCTTCAGGGGAAACTTCATTTTCATGAAACTCTTCTGTTGGTCATTATTATGTTGAGAGATGAGAACTTATGAGCTTTTCCCAGTTGATGCCGTTTTTGTGATATTAGCTGTATTTCTACAAAGACAAGTGGCTGTTGGGTGTGGTAGAGTAGCCCCGGGGGTAGGGGAGAGCTTTGCAGAGTTGCCTTGCTCCCAATTTCTTTTAATTTTTCCCCCTCCCATGCTCTCACCCAGTTGATTTTGATACTCTATTATCTTTTCCTATAATCCAGATCAAGAGCTACTTTTATTCCTAATTCTCTGAAAATTATTTATCTTTCAGAACAAGATGGGGGGAAAGGGAAACAGACTTATTAATAACTATGGCGGTTTGAAAAAAATCTTGGTAAATAACCTCCCTTGCAGATTGTAATTTTTCAGAGAAGAATATGATATAAGGATTCTCTCTACCATCCTTCCTGCCAGATGGCTCATCAAGAAGCATTTATGTCTAAGCTTTGCTGGCAGCCGTCTGATTTCTCTGTGCTTCTTGCCTTGCCTTCTTTAACTTTCCTCTTTGTCCATTGTGGGCGTGGGGACGGCAAATGGATCCAAAGTAGCTGTTAAGAGTAGCCTTTAGATGGGCACAGGTTCTTTACTATATATCCCTAATCAAGACCCTCTACTAGGTTTCTCAAAAGTCCCCTCTTGGTATATGAATAGGAGCTTGCTATGGTTTTGGTTGGTCAGGGCTCTGACCAATGGCATTTTGTCTTTCCTCAGGAGGCATAGTAGTAGGTGCTCAATAAAGATTTGTTGGATCGAAGTTATTCGAATTAAACATGACTTGTATGTAACTTTAGATTCAAATTCAGTTTGTTCACAGCCTGAGTTACTGTAAAATTATATATCTCTGCTCTGAATTTTCCTTTCTTTGTTACTTTTCACCCACTCACTTCCATTGCTCCAAATTTAGGCATATTGGAAGTGAGACTAGGTGGGTGTGGAAATAACTTGGTTGAATTAAATTTTCAATCAGGGGAAGGTAGGGGCGATGGCTAAAGCCTGCAGGATCTTTGTCTGCATTTTGGGGGTCAGAAAGTGAAAACTGTGTCAGAGCACCAAGGACTAAAAGTGACAGGAGTATCTTTGCTTTAAATCCCAATTTGCCCTAGAACATTGGTCTGTACTGTGGTGACTGCAGGCCTTCCAAAGTCCTTGGGTTTGATGTCCATAGAGAAGAGCTGCTATGGGTGGGGTTGGATACTCTGGCCTTCCAGGGTGCCTTTCCAGAGCCTTCTAGGCCTACAGCAGCCCTTTTCTCCTCCTCTTCAGCTCTGGCTTTGGCTTCCTATGTCCATACCTCACCTCCAACACCACCCTATGAAAGCGAGTAAATAAGACCTTGGCTTTCTGTCTGCTCTGCTTTTAATCATCTTCCCAAGGTAGCAGCAAGTGCAACCCCAGTCCCTTTCATCCCCTTCTATGTGGGTGTCAGACTGAGTGGTTAACTTCTCATTCTTTATGAAAATGCACTTAGCCATTCAGAGACTTAATCTCATAATGATTTGTGTATGTTGCTAAAAAGGAAAAGCCATCATCCCTGCCTGGTATACTAAGATGTTCCCTTTGGTACACTGATGGCAGGATTTCAAAAGCAAAGGACCATTTAATTTAATTTTGCAGATGGCAGGAGGGACTGCAGGAAGCTTGGTTACAATATGGTCCCTCCTGGGAGAGTAGGTTCAGTAAATTCAGGTTGCCTGAGGGGCTGGGATATGAGGACTCTAAACCTTCTTTCCACTGCCTGCCTGCTTTCTTTCTTTCTTTCTTTCTTTCTTTCTTTCTTTCTTTCTTTCTTTCTTTCTTTCTTTCTTTCTTTCTTTCTTTTAAATTTCTTTATTGATTAAGGTATCACATATGTGTCCTTATCCCCCTATTTCCCCCACCCCTCCATCCCCCACTCATACCCTCACCCTCTGTTGTCTGTGTCCATTGGTTAGGCTTATATGCATGCATACAAGTCCTTTGGTTGATTTCTCCCCCTTACCCCCACCCTCCCCTACCTTCCCTCTGAGGTTTGACGGTCTGATAGATGCTTCTCTGTCTCTGGCTCCACTGTCTTCTTTCCACTGCCTTCCCTCCATTATAAAATGTGTGTTGGGCTGGGGGTGAGGACATTAGGGGAGTAAAGAAAATTGACTGGGTTGAAAAGCCAATGACTGATGTGAGATTGTTAGTTTCAGTGATGCTCAGGACATATGGATTATGACCAGCTACAGATTAAGCCATTCCCTCTTTAATTGTTTTATGGCCTCTTCCTTTTTAAATTGGTCCCTTGCGGCCTAAAATCCGTTCTGGGGTTTTCCATAGGCTGGGGACTGTGCTTGCTGGTGAGAAAAAAATCTACCCCTTTTCAGGCCACTAGCTCCTCAGTGATACTGAGGAGAAGACCAATGGGGAATCTCCTTTTAACTTTCCTTATTTTATTTTTCGGGTAATGCCTTCCCACAGAGAAGCAGGCTCAGGATCCTGAACTGTGTTTGCACAGCAGCTGGATATTTGCTGCCCAGTCCCGTGAATGTTTCAGAGTTGGAAATCCAGCTGTTGTTGGCTTTTAAGTTAGCCCCCAAAATATTCATTTATCACCCTTGGGGACAAGAGACATACCTGAGATCGTGGTGCTGTTTACAGTCTGGCCATTGGATAAATCTTGCTTGAATGAGGAGAAATTATTTTCTTCATGTTTCAGAGTCATGTTCTATAAGAAAGTCCTTGTTAGATAGATAAAAACATTTCTTCATGAATCATTCTAGATGGCACTACAGGCATTTAGAGACTTTATAAAACTTCTGCTTGACTCTTCTCAGGTAAAAGTAAATAGAAATATCTTATGGATAAGTTGTGAACTTTTAAAAGTTTCTGTGTGTTTTTGTAAACATCTCTCCTTTTCTTCTCATTTGTAGTGGCTGTCATTCCCAATCTGCAGATAACTGCTGCTCTGCAAAAACCGAAGAGAGTCTGACATTCTTTATTTATACTAGTAGTTTGAGAATTATACTTTAGTGTGAATGAACATTTGCATTTCAGTTACTTTTCTCCATCTAGAAGGCCTAGTCCTTGTTTTAGCCATCACCAAGTAGGTGAAGAGTTTTATTTTAGGCTATAGATTTATTCATTCATTCATTTATTCACTCACTCATCTGTTCATTCAACAGATAATTATTGATCATGTATCAGATACTACTCTAGGTGCTTTGTTTATATCAGTTAATAAAACAAAGATTCCTGTAAATTAACATTGCAGTGGAGGAGATAAAAATAGACATGTATATTACTTAGTATCTAGAAAGTATTAAATATAGTAAAGAGGATCATAAATGCTGGGTAGTGAGGTCAGGTTGCATTTTAAAATGGGAGTGGGGAGCTTTTACTAGTAGATGAAGGCTTACAATGTAGGTCACATTTGTGCTAAGACTTGTGCAAAGGTTTGAAGAGGTGAGGGTATAAGTGGATATTGGGGAAGAGCATTCCAAGGCAGGGGAAATAGTCAGTGCAAAGGGCCTGGGGTAGGGCCCTGAGGCCCATGTGTGCGTAGTGTATTTAAGGAAAAACTAGGAGGCCACTGTGGCTGAAGCAGAATGGTCTAGTGTGAGTGTGGGGGAGAGGTAGTAGATGAGGTCAGAGGAAGGGGTGAGGGATGTGGGGGAAGGAGATGCTTGATCATGTCTTTGTAGGACATTGGCTTTTACTCTGAAAAATATCTATGTGTATGACTATATATGTTTACACTTACATCTATATATCATACTGATATTACAACTTTTCATCTCTTCCATCTTCTGAACTCCATAAGATCTCCCTTCAGGAATTGGTGGAGAGATGGGGGGAGGATGGGTTTAAGGGAGGATATAGAGAAACTTGCATCAAAGCCTTACTAGAGACCTAGAACCTGCACTTTTTGAGACTTGGTAACTTGATGAGATTCCTTCCACCCACCGGTCCTTGGCCCATTGAATAGGAAGACCACATAGCTTGCTCTTATCCCAACCTCCCCTTGTTCTGCTTCAAGAACCTCATAATTTTAGTCAATTTCTCAAGGTGTTTTCCCACTGTTAGCCCTTTTAATCCAGAGAGCACCTTGAAACACTTTCCTATGCCACCTACATGATAGATTCTAATTCTGGAAATTGACTTTCTGACAACGTTTAAGTGAGGAAATGGAAGTGAAAGCACAGTAAAACCTCGATGTAACGGACTATTCGGGCAAGGGGGTGTCCGTTAAAGCCAAAAATCTGTTATAATAATAAAGTAGGTTTTCTGAATGCGCATGTTAAAAAATTGACAAATTAGTTAGTTTACCTGTTTTTACTTATGTAGACATGTTTGTGTAATTAAAATTAAATCTGTATGAAAAGTTTAATTTCACAGAAAAGTTTTCTATGTGTATTACTGTAATTTTAAATTTATACTGAATAGGTCTTATAAATGTGAGCATCCACCAGTCACCTCAAGTAAACAAATGTACACAGCCCCATGGGACATGGCTTAGTGCACGTGGGAACATCTGCTGGCAGCATTAAAATTGCTGCAGAAAGTCATGCCATGAGACAACAGAACCAATGACCTTGTGTGATGTGGTGTAATCACATGCTAATTGTCCCCCAAAACATTGTTGGGTTTAAGTATAGCCTATTTGCTAAAATTTGTTAAAAATAACAGTGAATTAAAAAAAATAACCTGTTTATTTTTTTTAAATGTTTTTATTGACTTCAGAGACAAGAAGGGAGAGGGAGAGAGAGAGAAACATCAATGATGAGAGAGAATCATTGATTGGTTGCCTCCTGCACACACCCCCACTGGGGATTGAGCCCGAAACCTGGGCATGTGCTCTGACCTGGAATCGAACCTTGACCTCCTGGGTTCATGGATCGATGCTCAACCACTGAGCAACACTGGCTGGGTTGTTAATTTAATTATAAGCAAATTTTGGGTAAAAGCATTTTAAAATGAACAAGGTGTTAATTTTCACATATGACATATGGACTGGAAATTTTGTCTGTGAAATCTGAAGTCTGTTAAATCGAGGTCCTCAAGATCAAGGTTTTACTGCACTTTGAAACTCAACGTCCAGGAAAAGATAGGCAGGCTGCATCAGTGTCTCTTCCTTACCCGGCTTTACACCAAAAAAGCATAGCCAGGGGATCACTCTGAAGGTATTTCATTAGGGGCAGTTCTTTCTTGGCCTACAGATATCCCCTGCTTTTCAAAAAGTTCACTTTACACCCTATCACTTTCATGAAAGACTTGCAATAATACCTGTTTTCACCAACTGAAATAAATCTGAAGAGAATTTTCACTTTTACAAAGATAAAAAGGCGAAAATGTTCAGTCTTTGTTTGGCAGTGGGCCACTGTAGAGGCCTCGCTCGCACACTGGTAAGTGAAACGTCACTGTGCAAACATTATTTCCACTTTATATAGGTTATGTATTTATCATAGCATTCCTGACTTCATTATATGTTAGTGTTATTTTAGGTTTTAGTGTTATTTGGTGTGATTTTGTAGGTTATTTTTTAGGTCTGGGAACAACCAAAACATTTTTTCCATATAAATTATGGTAATTGCTTCTTTATATTACACTGTTTCAGTTTACGAAAGGTTTCTATTGAGGAACACTCTGCTTTCAGGTAGCAGGGGAAACCTGTTTTGGTAGAGCCCCTACCTCTCCCAAATCTTTGTGTTTCTTTATGCTAAGAAGTCCAGTGGTGGTGTGGTTTTCCATGGGAGGATATGAAATGGTTTATTTCAGGTAAGAATTTCATCTTGTGTACCTGATGAAATAGAAGTTTGGTTTTTAAGAACTTGTGTACCTCAAGTCTCTAAACTGATGCTTTTAACTTTATTTTTTATTGGTTATTTTTTTAATTGAATTTATTGCGGTGACATCGGAAAACCTATATAATTTTATTATCCAAACTGATTTTGAGAGCCTTGTCTGTAGACCAGTGTTTTCTGATTGTAATCCCTTTGTTGAAAGAGTTGTGAAACCAATTTAGTTGACCTCTCACCAGCTTTTTTTGGAAGTATAAATAGAATATGATTTTTAAAAAGGATAGAAAATATCATTGTAAATTAGATGTAGAAAAGGTAACTATTGTTGCATCAAACCTGTTTTTTAGGTGTGTGTGTATGTATGTAACCTGTATTGTGCTTAGACTGTCAAAAAGTTGTATTGGCTTATTGTGGGACTGATGAGGATAGAGCAGAAGTGAGTGTCTCAAAAGGTTACATCTCTATGAGATAAAAGTAGAAGTTTAAAAGTACAAGTTTTTAGGTAGAAAAACAACCCAGATTGGGTTTTGCTACTCTTCTATTAAGGTAGAATGTACCAGAACATTAAGCTCTTCAGGTCAACAGGAACTAAGCTTGTTGTTTCTCTCTGCACAAAGAATTGTGCAATTTCCAGTGGGAACTCCCCTCTGGAGGTGGAGAGGGAAGGGGAAGGAAGAGTGGAGAAAGGCAGTTTGGGCAGAAATCTTCATTGTGAGTACAGCTGACCCAGGATCTGCGTGTAGTTAACTCCGAGGCTTTGTTGGAATCTGCCAAAGATTCATTGTTGAAGACAGGGAAAGCATAACTGATTTCCATTTATTTCAATTCAACATTTATGCCAGCTCTGTACTAGGTGCTGGGATGTAACCGCGTGAATAAGACATGGTCTTGGACTGTGACACTCCTAGCCTGGCAGGGAATACAGATGTAAATTGCTAATTACCATACACTGTGCTGAGTGTCATAATAGAGAGTGTACATAAAATGCCTCAGAATAGAGCCTATGAATTAGAGGAACTGTGCTCTGAGCCTTTCATTCTGAGAGATGTGCCATTTAACTTAATAATAAGGAACTGGAATAAGGGTTTCTTTTCTAAAAGTTGGAGAAATTACTCTTTTGGAAGGAAAGTGAAATATCTACATTTTAAAATTTATGAACTCCTTTCACAGGTTCATCCAGTCAGGCTACTGGTTATTTCATGTCTTTTATTCTAAAGATATTTTAATTAAAAAAAAATAAATTTGGACATAATTCCTGCCCTGAAATTCCTGGAGACACATAAAATAATTTAAAACTATTTTCTCAGAGGGAAGGTGAGGGTTTGTAAGAGATCAAACCCATTGACACAGATAGTCGGGTGGTGAAGGCCTGGACAGGGGGCAGGGTGGGCTAGAAGGAGTCAATGGGGGGGGGGGGGGATATGTAATACTTTCAACAATAAGGATTAAATAAAAATCTGTTTTCTATAATGTCCTTAAAAAATACTGACAAATGAAACAATAGGAACTTGAGTTCCTTTCTCTGTCAGAACCCACAACCCTTTGCTTTTATTTTTTCATTGATCTTTAAAATCAGTAATAACTTTCTGAGATGTGTAAAATCATGATGAAGTCTACAAATAGAAATATCACTGCAAGTCACCGAGTGTATTCAGGGTCTAGAACCCACGTCTCCCAAACCCTGGGCTAATTGACTTCTGTCAGCTGCATTTGGCCCAAGCCTGTCTCATGACTGTGGAACAAGATTGAATCAAGACCTTTTAGTTTTTATTTTACTTAGTTGAGAATTTTTTATTGTCTGAATTTTTAATTCTGAATTTTGTTCCTGCTGTGAAATTCTGAATACGCCTATCTATGGGTTTGAACAGTAGAGTGTTTTTTCAGAGGTGTGAAATGAGTAGGCAGCCTTATAACTGTAGACATACTGTACATTATGAGGCATTTACTTCTCGTCTCTGGGATTGAGTAAACATCTGGTAAAATCCTTTTTACTTACATTGTTTGAGAAATGGCCTTCAAATGGCGAGAGGTGGGTAGGCACAGGATAAATACTTCATAGTTTCTTGGATGAGGAAAGTAAATCTTCTAACTTATGTAGATATACTGCTGCTACCTCTAATGTCTAAATAATGGCACTGATCTATTCACAAATTCAAAGCATGTGTGTTTTTTGTGGGGTTTTTTTTGTTAATGTTTGGAAGCCCCAGGCTTTGTGTGTGTTTTCTGAGGGGTGTTAGCATTTTACTTTATTTGGAAAATTCAGGTTGAGAGATAGTAATTATAAAAAGAGTCCCAGAGACCTTGAACTCTCTAAAAGTAAGAAGACTCACATTTCTACTTTAGCTGTCTGTTGGAGAATACTGTGTTGTTAAAAACACTATAGTTAGCTTTTCTAATTTCTACTCATGTTCACACTGATGCCTTCCTATTGCTCTTGGGAAAAATTCCATTCTTCTTCAGACTATTTGCAATACTCCCCAGGACTTGACCCCTGTTCTCTTTTTAATCAGTCTCATCTTTTTTCACCCTCCCACTTGAGCTCCAAACTCCAGCTACTCTGAATTTCTTAGATGGTTTCAATTCTTTGCATGTGGCTTCCTTTTTCTTGCCTCTGGGCCTTTGAACATACTGTTCCCTCTGGGCTGGAGCGTATTTCCTGCTCTCCTCTTCTGGATCACTCCAGTCTTCTAGGTCCTCTGTTAGCCTATCGCTGAGCCTTAGACCAGCCTACTCATGTCTACTCATGTTTCTACAGCACCCTCTTTTGCCTTGGTATTTGGGCTCATCACAGTGGCAATTACTTTTTTATAGTTTCTCTTTTCTGGTAGACTAGCTTCCTTAGGAAGGCAGGCACAGGGTCAAGAGAAAGGAGACTGATTAAAATTACCTTGAGTCTGATTATAAAGACCTTTGATTAAACTGGCATTTTGCAACATTTTAACATTTATTGATTCCTTTCACAGTAATATAATTTTGTGAACCCATCAGTAATTAAAAAAATAATGTAACTTTTATAAACTATGATAAAGAAAGGAATTTAGGTAAAACACTTTCTATCAACATTATTAAAATTATATTATACTTCTTATCTACACTAATAAAAGAGTAAGATGCAAATTGACTGTACCTTTATGACGCCCACCAGCCAACCAGGAGTGAGTATGCAAATTAACCCAGCAGAGATGGCGGGTTAATTTGCATATGCAGGCGCCGAGCAGCCGGGTGCAGGGTAGGACGCTTGCGTTATCGCCATGGTGACAACGTAGGCGTTCCGCACCGCCCCAGCCTCTCCGGGCCTCTGGGCAGTGTGGGAAGGTGGAAAGGTGGCTCCGGGCCAGAACGAAAAGGCGGCTCCAGCAGGAGCGAAGATGGTGCTGGCAGCCAGGGGAAGGAAGGCCCATTCTTGCACGAATCTTCGTGCATCGGGCCTCTAGTCTACACTAATAAAAGAGAAACATGCAAATTGACTGTACCTCTGCTACACCCACAAGCCATGCCCACCAGCCAATCAGGAGCGAGTATACAAATTAACCTAACCAAGATGGCGGCAGCCACGGAGCTGGAGCAAGCAGGAGGCGTGGGTTGCCCTTGGCGATGGAGGAAGCCAAGCTTCCCGCCTGCCCTGGCTGGCTCTGGCCTCCGCTCAAGGCTACAAAATTTCAATTATAGAAGATAAATAAATCACAGATACTTCCAGCCGGCCCTGGCCTCCATTTGGATCGCTGGGGGGTGTGGCCGGCCTGCAAACCACCACAGGCCCCTCGCCCAGGCCGCCCCATGCCCCAAGGGAACCACCACCCTGATCTGGGACACCCTTCAGGGCAAACCAGCCGGCCCCCACCCATGCACCAGGCCTCTATCCTATCTAATAAGATAGTAATATGCAAATTGACCGTCACTCCAACACACAAGATGGCTGCCCCCATGTGGTCAAAGATAGCTGCCCCCATGTGGACACAAGATGGCCGTCACAAGATGGCCAGTGGGGGGGAAGTTGAGAGGGACCAGGCCTGCAAGGGAGGGCAGTTGGGGGCGATCAAGCCTGCAAGGGAGGGCAGTTAGGGGTGACCAGGCCGGCAGAGGAGGGAAGTTGGGGGTGACCAGGCCTGCAGGGAAGGGCAGCTTGGGGGGACCCAGGCCTGCAGGGGAGACCAGTTGGGGGGGACCAGGCCTGCAGGGGAGGGCAGTTGGGGAATACAAGGCCTGCAGGGGAAGGCAGTTTGTGTAGATCCAGGCTTGCAGGGGAGGACAATTGGGGGAGGGGGGGACCAGACCAGCAGGGGAGAGCAGTTAGGGGCGATGAGACTGGCAGGGGAGGGCAGTTAGGGGTGACTGGGTTGGCAGGGGAGGGCAGTTGGGGGGGACTAGGCTGGCAGGGGAGGGCAGTTAGGGGCAAACAGGCTGGCAGGGGAGCAGTTAGGCATCAATCAGGCTGGCAGGGGAATTGGTAGGGGGTGATCAGGCTGGCAGTCAGAAGTGGTTAGGGGCAATCAGGAAGGCAGGCAGGCAGGCGAGCAGTTGGGAGCCAGAAGTCCTGGATTGTGAGAGGGTTGTCCGACTGCCCCCAAGGGGTCTCAGATTGGAGAGGGTGCAGGCTGGACTGAGGGACACCCCCCCCCCCCCCCGTGCACGAATTTCGTGCACCAGGCCTCTAGTCATAAATAATGGGGAAAAACACTTGTCAGAATATAGCAGAGCTGATTAGATAATGCATCTCTTCTTTGATTATAAAGACTTTTGATTAAACTGGCATTTGGTTGTTGTTTTTTGTTTTATTTTTTAAAGGAATAGCTATTGCTTTCTTAAAAAATAGGAGCCCTGGCCGGTGTGGCTCAGTTGGTTGGGACATTGTCCCTTACACTGAAACGTTCGATTCCTAGTTGGGGTGCATACAGGAGGCAGCCGATCGATATTTCTCTCTCTCTCTCTCTTTCTCCCTTACTCTCTGAGGTTTAAAAAAAGAAAAAAGAAATGCTAATTATAAAAAATCCAAGCAAAACTGAATATCCAAAGTCTCATTCATTCATTTGTTCATTCAATGAGTGTTCATTGAGTACTTACTATGTTTTAGGCACTATGGCACCAGGGATCAGCAGTGAACAACGTCCTTGCTATTATGAAGCTTATGTTCTGGTGGGAGGAGATGATAAATACCTAAACAGATGTATAAGTGTCATGAACAAAAATAAAATGGGGTGAGGGCATAGAGTGTCAGGGCCTCTTTCAGATGGAGGGACCTAAAGGCTGCTCTGAGAAGGCAACATTTGAGCGAGAACTGAATGAAGTGAGGGAGCTAACCCTGTGAAAGTAGGGGAAGCGTACGCAAAGGCCTGAGGTGAGGGTGTGCTTGGCATGCTCTGTAAACAGAGAGGCCAGGCCAGTGTGGCTCGAGACCAGTAAGTAAGGGTGAACATATCAGAGTGACTGGAGAGATAGCCAGGAACGACCATGTAAGGCTTTGGAAAGCCTTCAGCTTTTCTCCACTGGGAAGCTGTTGGAGGGTGATTGATGAGCAGGGAGTAGACTATAGGAGAGCAAGAGTGGTAGCAGCAAGACCAGTTAGGAAGCTGCCACAGTAATTCAGAACAAAATAAATGCTGAGTTGGACTAAGTCATAAATGGTGTAGGACAGTGGTCGGCAAACTGCGGCTCGCAAGCCACATGCGGCTCTTTGGCCCCTTGAGTGTGGCTCTTCCACAAAATACCACGTGCGGGCGTGCACATACAGTGTGATTGAAACTTTGTGGCCCATGTGCAGAAGTCGGTTTTCGGCTCTCAAAAGAAATTTCAATCGTTGTACTGTTGATATTTGGCTTTGTTGACTAATGAGTTTGCTAACCACTGGTGTAGGAGATAAGAAATGGTTGTATTCTGCACCCATTTTGAAGTTAGAGCTAGTAGGATTTGCTCATGAATTGGATTGAGACTTGAGAAAGAGAGAAGAGTCAATAGTAGCTTTTTGGTCTGGAAGATAATGATGGTGCCACTACTGAAATAGGGAACATGAGGATAAGGGAAGGCATTAAGAGCTCAGGTTTGGGCATGTTAAATTTTAAATACCTATCAGCCACCCAAGAGGAAATGTTAAGTCAGTTATAGGAGGCAGGAGTTTAGGGAGAGTTCTGGACTGGAGATACAAATTTGGGAAGCACCAGGCACAGAACTGGAAGAGATATACTAGGAAGCAAATAGAGATGGAATAGAGGTCCTTAGACTGAGCGCTGGAGTGTTTCAGCATTAGAGGTTGGGAAAGAGGAGAAGGGTCCAGCAAAGGACATTGAGAGGATGGTGTCTGGGGCCAGTTTTCAGGACTCCACTTACTCCGCCATCACTTCTGTCTAGTCCTGGTGGTGGTGGAGTAAGTCGAGTCCTAAGAATTGGCCATATTTGGCAAGTTGGAGGCTATTACCACCCACAGAAGTGGAAAAAGCAACAGTTTGGTTACAGTTGGCTAAAGAGAAAAAGTGGAGGCAGTGTATATGGATAATTATTTTGAGTTTTATCATAAAGAGAAGGCAAGATTAAAAAGTAACTGGGGCGGTAGAGGAGATCAAGGGAAATGTTTTTTGTTTTTTTTAATAAGATGGGGGGGCGAATATAGCATGTTTGTTTGCTTATGACAATAATCCAATAGAGAGAGGAAAATGACAATACAGGAAATACAGTTGACCCTCAAACAATATGGAGGTTAGGGGCATTGATGCTGTACAGTCAAAAATCCAATCATAACTTTTGACCTCCCCAAAACTTAACTGTCACTCAGTCTATCCTGTTCCAGGACTCCCAGTGGATACCAGAGTTAACAGGTGCTCAAATGCCTTATATAAAATGATGTACAACAATGCATAAGCAGATTCCCAACCACAGGTCGAAATCTGTTTTTGACCTGTGGTTGGTTGAATCTGCAGATGTGGAACCCAGGGACACATAGCTCTGACTGCAAATTTATTGAAAAAATTTTGCAGATAAGTGGACGTATACAGTTCAAACTGGTGTTCAAGGGTCAACTTAAGTGTGTAATTTTAGAAGCAAAGGCCTTGAGTGAGCAAAAAGAGGTGGATTCTGGTGTGCAGGTAGAAAGATAAGCCTAGGAACGGAGCTGTGACAGGGAAGGCTGGTAGGGAGGTAAGGCGGTGGATTTGATGATGAGGTACATGGACTTCCTCTTCCATTTTTTTTTAAATTCTTTATTGTTTAAAGTATTATATATGTCTCCTTTTTCCCCCATTGACCTCTGCTCGGCAACTCCCACCCCCCAGCACATACCCTCACCCTCCTGCTATCTGTGTCCATTGGTTATGCTTATATGCATGCATACAAGTCCTTTTCTCTTCCAGTTTTAACATGCAGTACACATAAACAGAAGGGTGGCTGGTAGCACAACATGCCATGTGCTTTAAAAATAAAAACAATTGAATTAATTTTATTTGAGTTTAGCAGAAGAACATGATGAAAGTGAAAGAACTGCTGAACTTCTGATAAGTGTTTCTTCTTTACAAAAGATAAGTTTCTATAAATTCTAAGGTTAAAAAAATAATTAAAATCATTTCTATAAATTCTAAGGTTAAAAAAATCATTTGGAGACTGAAATCATTATGAATATTTTTTATTGTATTTGTACCTAAATCTTCACTTTTAGACAGGTTGGCTGATTCCTGGCCTGGAAAGATTAGGTGATTCATCTCCTTAAGTGCATTGTACCTTTCTTCCCCATCTCCCAATTTTTGTAGCTTTCTGGATTATTTCCTTGGCAGGGTTTCCAACAATAGCATTTTGACCTGCATACTCCCATTTTTATTTTTTTATCTACTGGGTGCAGGATTCATGGGTATTCTCAAAGTTGAGATCTTTCAAGTATGAGAATGTCTGAGCCTTTTTTCTACTTGCCTCAGCTTGGATAACAGTAACTCTCCCTCAGACTTTTTCAGATGTGGCTCCATTATCTTCAGGCCTCAAATGTTGCTATGAAGAAATTAGAGCCCACCCTGATTTTTCCCCCTATTTTGTTAGAAAAGTTGCTTTTTCTCTATTGCTTCTTAAACAATTCTTTTTTTTTTATCCTTGGAGTTCAAATATTTAAACATCATATGTCTTAATGTTTATTTTTTATGTACATTTCCTGGTATATAGTATGCCTTTTCTCCCTATAGATTTAGTTCTTCCTTCTTTATAAGAAAATTGCCCTGTATTATATCTCTGGATATTTTTTTTCTGCTTCTTTCATATTCTTTTGCTTTTCCTGTAAATCTCTTTAAAAAACAACAACAACCCTGACCTTAATTAGATTTAAAAACCTTTAATTTTGGAAATTTCAGGCCTGTGCAAAGTAGAGAGAGAAGTGTTATGAAACCCCATGTACCCATCACCCTGTTTTGATAATCCTCAGCTCATTGCCAGTCTTACTTATCTGTATCCCCCACCTTCTCCCACTTCCCTCCATTTCTTTGAAGCAAATAGCAGGCATTATTCGTCCTTGAATACTTTAGTATTTATCTCCAAGAGATAAGAACTGGGTGTTGTTGTTTTTTTAAAACTAACAAACACATAATCATTAATAAGGTTCATCTATTCTGCTTGTAATCAGTTTATTAAATGCATAACAACATTGTTTTGTTGTGTTAGATCAGCAACTTTTTTGCTCCAATGGTACGACAGGTGACTACAGTTGCTCAGCCTTGAAATCAAGAGGACAAAACTCAGAGGACAGGCCAGGGAACTCTCCCTGGTACAGAATAGTGGCCCATTGGATTGGGCAACAGTAACAGGTGTTACATAGACAGGAAGTGACCCTGGTTCCTTGGTGTTCTCTGAATGTCTAGTGATCACATGAACTGTGGAGGGAAAGGGAGGAGGACTCAGAATGTACAGTTTCTTTTCCAGCAAGAAGTGAAACTTGGGCCCTTTCTGATTTAATAATAACTATGAAGAGGGAGTTTAATGGTTTAAAGATTCTGTATTCTAGTTCTGCTTTTGGTGATCATGTGGTTTATTCTAGAGCTTTTAAATTTTTGGCCAAGACCTTCTACTAGGTCATGAAATCAAATTAGTGGGCCACAACCACCATTTAGAAAGATGTAGAAAATATCGGAGTTTATGGCATATACTAAGGATATGTATTATTTCATGAAACTTGTGTGTGTGTATGTGTGTGAGCTTGTAAAAGTTTGGAAGCCAGTAATTTCTTCTCTGTAATTCCTTTCACTTTCTTTACCTTTTTGTCCAGAAAGTTAAAGGATCGAAGAGCTCATGAGAGAGATTTTACTTATATATTTAACAACAACAAATATAGTGCCTACTATGTACCAGAAACTGTTCAGATTATTTTATGAATATTAACGCATAAAAGCCTTATGAGGTAGGTATTATTGTTGTTGAACTTTTGCAGATAGAGACATTGAGGCACAGAGAGGTTAAGGAATTTGCCTAGAGCCACACAGCTAAGGAAGTGGTAGAGCTGGCATTTTGAGTTCAGAAAGTCTGGTTCCAGAGTCAGATTTTGCTTTGCTGCCTCTCTAGTTGATGGCATCTCTAGGTGGCAGTGTGGACTTTTTGCCGCTATAGCCCTCAGAAAGAAATGCTAAAACAGTATTTTCCCACTCTACCCAAACACATACATTTAAATATGCAGAGTTAAGACAGTGAGAATAAGGACTTTTGTTTGATAAGTTGAAAAAATTCAGGGATCCCTTTTAAAATTTTTTAAAAAATTGATTTTGACTGAGAGAGAGGATCTTGGAGGGAAGGGGGGGCGGTGGGGAAGAAAATCCATTTGTTGTTCCACTTATTTACGAATTCATTGGTTGATTCTTGTATTTGCCCTGACTGTGTATCAAACCCCCAACCTTGGCATATCGGGAGGACACTCTAATCAACTGAGCTCCTGCTCCAGGGCTGGGATCCCTTTTGTTAACAAATTGATATTGCCAGGCTAGAACTATAGACTTCTAGTATGAAAGACAACAAAATGAATCCGTTTCTCAGTCTTAAACAAATACGTGTAAAAGAGTGGTTAAAAGCACTGATTTTAGGCTCAGAACACGTCTGTCTATTCCGCCGCCATTTTGTCTCTCAAAAGCACTGATTTTAGAATTAAGTGTATCTAGGTTCAAATCCTTTTGTGATCTGTAACCATCTGGGTGACCTCAGGCAATTTTAACTGATCTCTTTGAACCTCAGTGGTCCCTCATCTGTGTAGTGGGAGGAATCATGGTTGACTTTTAATGGAGTGGACACCAGGCATGTAATAAATACTTTATATACATTATCTCTTCTACTCTTCATAAGTTCATTCAAGTGGTTGCTATTAAAAACTCCATTTTATAGATAATGAAACAGACGTAGAGAGATTAAGTGCCTTGTTCAAGGATATACATAAGTAGTAGGTGGCAAAGCTAGAATTAATGCCTAGATCATTGAAAAATAATTGGTTAGCTATTCTCAGGCAACTGCTAAGCAGATACTGTCATTGGAATCTGTTTCATCAAGATAGGGACTATCAACCCAGCATCTAGAATAGTGCCTAGCACATGGTAAGTGTCTTAGTCTGGGTTCCCTAGAATAGCCAGAGGCAAAAGCCTACACTTGATTTGGGAGATCCATCCCAGGGAAGCAGGAATGAGAAGAAAAGGGAAGTAAGAAAGGGAGAGAGGGAGAGCGAATTTAAGTGACTGCTTATAAGCTGGTCTTGTGGGACATCTTCAGAGAAACCATGTGAAGCTAACTGCATCTCTGAACAGTCCACTGGGGGAAGGAGATGATTTCACTTGCAAGCTCTCATCTCTTATTGGTCAAGGGTTGCCTTCATGGAGCTTCAACTTCCCTATGTTCTTGACGCATGGCTAATGTCTGAGCAAGTCCTGCCAAATCGTATGCCTTAGTGATAACAGGGAAACCCTGGGGTGGGAATTGAGAAGCATGTGGCATGGGTACAAGGTAAGGCTCTGTCAGGTTGGTCCACCAACAACATGAAGGACCAGGAACAGCCATTGCACCTGGAGCAGTACAAGCTGTTCCAACCAGTTGGCAAGGCAGTTGTTTTCATCTTGGGTGATGGATAAACTGAGTCCAGCATAGCAAGCTTTCAATAATGATAAACTCTGAATTGCCAAAGTTAAACTCTTGGCCCTTCTAGTGTATTTAAGTGACTTGCAGTTATTGACAATGTTGTTTCACTTGTTTCATTTTCAGCCTACTTTCCTATCTACTTAAAACGAGTATGTCTGCAGGCCTAAGCCTGCTTCTCTTGCATTCTACATGCTTGCTATGGATAGCTGCATTCATTTTGGTGGTTAATTTCATATTCCCATCTACTTGCTGATGGTTCCCAAATGTCTTTTTCCAGACTTAATCTCTCCTGAGTACTCCAGACTGGAGAGTAAAACTGGAAGTTCCACAGACACTTTAAAGGCCAAGTGAATCTCTTGATGTTCCTTAATTATCTTTGTTTATCCCTCTCCCCTACAACTAATTAATGCTTGGTCTGTGCTTGTTGAACTACCAGTAAATCTGAAACAGTGTGCCAGTACTGTATGCCAAAGTTGGATCTTACGCAAAATGAAGCAAACGCTCCAGAGCCAGCTCTCTAGGAATTTAGGGTATGGGTTTTAATATTGAACAACATAGTTTGCCATTGTCTATTACTCTAGTGGACAAATTGAAATTGACATCTGGTGTTTTTAGGAGTTAATTGGTAGGGAATCCTTGGCTTTTGACTCAGCTTGTGCTGTCCTTCTTTACTAGATAGACTCTTACCTTGCTTTGCCCACAATTTACAGATCCCTTTGGAATTGTTCGTATCTGATCTACTCATGGAGCATGCTGGCCCTTTCTTGCTTTTCCATTCCCTACCCCTTCCATACTTTCTGAGTTAACCTTTAAGTCACAGTGTTCTACTCACATCCTCCCAATATTGATCTGCCCATCTCTGCTTCCTTACCTTTGCTCTAGTGACCACTTCCTCTGTCAACCTTACATCTCTTTAAATCCTCCCCAGCTCAAGGCCTCAAGACTAATTCAAGCTCACACTGGTTTATACTGATATCCTCTCTGAACATGGTCTGGGACTACTATTTTGGCTTAGTCTTATATTGTTGAATATTTTTGCACTTAATCCTCCCTTTTTCAATTCGATTATAAGCTCTTTGAGAGCAAGACAATGTCTTACATTTTCTTGTGTGTTCCAATGGTTCATCACACAGATCTTTGTACAGAGAGCAAAATATAAATACATTATTTGCTGGATTTATTGGTTGATTATTATCCTTGGGTACTGATTTCCAGTTTGCCTCTAGCAATGAATCAGGGGCATCAGACCAAGTGACATTTCCCAGAGGAGCTGTTGGTTGTCTCATTCCAAGTCTTTAGTTTGTAGTACAAGTTAATTCTAGACTTCCAATTCTGTTTCTTAAATATCTCAGGCAAAGCCCAGGAGCTAGAATTACTACTTTGGCATTTGATGTGGCAGCTTGTTCATTTGGGAGCCCTTTGTCTTTGACTTTCTATTGAGTAACTTGAAAGAGCTGAGGCAGCTTGCCAAAGCAGTTGTGATGATTAAACTTCGTTGAGATATCCCCTCCCCACCCTCCCCACCTCATGGGCTTTACAAGTTTGCCTTCTGTGGCTTCATTTGGGGGCTTGAAAGTTAATGGATGATTGAAAGTCCTTTTGAAACTCTTGGGGCCATCTTTCTCCTCTTCCTTCCCACTGGCTAGTTTCTCTTTATCTCCAAAGTGGCATGCATTGTGTTTAGGTATTGTGGAATTAATGCAAGGGATGGAGAGAGGTTCTTTCTTTCATAACGTTGGAACAATCTGCTGCACAGGTCAGATAGTTTTAAAGACGTTAACCTTAAAGTTCCACAGAGAGAACTGTAGTCAAAAGGAAAGTGAGGGAGTCCAGGACTCCAGTTCACCACCCCTCCTTCCTCCCACCAAGATAACTGTCTTACCTTTGAACCCAAGGGTCTCTCTTACATGTTCAGTTTGATTACCACTGGATAGAGAGGGATAGTTTGGAATCAGTAGCTTTAGAATCACTGGCTTGAAAGTCTGTATTATTACTAATGATTAGTGTTAGTATGTGCAGGGATTTTCCACTCATGGAAATCTCCTATTTGTTTGACCTCTGGATCATTCAGCCTGGATTGCTCATTAATGCGAACTCCATCTCTTAATTTAGAAGGCTCAGGAATCCATCCAGCAGACCTCTTCCACTCTGATCTGCCTTCAACTCGGTTTTCATCATGGCACAAACTTTCACCACCTCCATTTCTGGCTGCTTGAAATCCAAACTACTGTTAGCCTTCGGAGCCGCTCCTCTTTGTTCTAGCTAAGCTATCCTCCTCCTGGCCTCACAAAGAGGCTGCGTTCCAACATTCCCATCTCTTGGCTTACATTTTATCTTCCTCTGGAATATTGTCTTTTTACCCTTCCATTTACTGAAATTTTACCCATCCTCAGAATGCTAGTTCAGACCTATGTCCTCCCTTCTCCTTCTCTTTCTCCTCTCCTTTCTTTCTTCCACAAATTAGAAGGCCTACTGTATGCCAGGTATTTTCTGGGTCTCAGGAGTATGTTGGTGAACCGAACAAATTCTTGCTCTCAAGGAGTTTGGTCTTTCTCTAAGCAAGGAGTGAATGAGGTGGCTTCTGTGACTAAAAGGGCCATGGATAGGCTGGCATTTGGCTATCACTTGATTCAGGAGCTCAATTTTCCTTTTTCCATTTCTCAGCTCAGCTCTATTCTCAGTCAGGCCTGCCATTCATGGTAGCAAGATGGCAGCAGTCTCAGACTCATTGTCTCCAAACAAGGCCTGGAGGTCACTTCCACCACCTTTGGGGAGGGCAGAGGTGGAATCAGCTTTACCAAAAGTACATAGGCTAAGAGGAAGGGAGGGTATGGATGCAAGGAAAGAAAAACATTAAGTATTTATCAACATCCACACATTTTAGAAATTTAGTAGCTATTTGGACTTATATGTCTGTTTCTACATTGTATTCAATAGGGTAAAAGTCATACTCTTTGAGGAGTTTTCTGCTTTACTGACTCTCATAGATTAGTAATAATAATCAGTCACCGAAGGTTGAAGCTGATACATGTCTCCCTTCGCTCTGCCCTCACAGTATAGTGTGCATACCTCGTTTATTTATATTATCATTTCACCTTGTTTGTTATAGGTTTTTTCACTTGTTTCTCACATACTACTCTGGTAACTTTCAGGGAAGACTTTGTCTTTCTATTCACAGAGCTCCTAAAAGGAGCTCAAATAAATATTTGCAGTAAGAAAGAACATTGGCTTGGGAACCCAGTGACCTGGGTTTCAGGCCTAGATGTGCAGCTAAATGGCTGTGTGATCCCCGGCAATTCTTTTCCCTTCTCTGGGCTTTGGTTCTCTGCTCTTGTGAACAGGGATTTTGAAGGGCCTTCCCACTACCGAGTTTGTAGAAAAGCAAACAAGTAGGGCAAAGAGCAAGACTTGGCAGGGCATTCCAGCATTTTGTTTCCTGGGGAACAGTTTTGAGAGGGGCTGATTACCCTTGAGATAAGAGGTCTTGGTAAGAGATATGGTGGGTAGAACCTGATGAAAGCCTCAATTGTCTTCTTATATAACACTTGCTGGAAAGGTACTAGGAATTAATATTCTTCAGATGGCTGAGGTGACGTCATGTGTTTGTGAAAGGGCTAAAGGCAGGTGAGGCAGATTTTGTGGAAAAAGACGGGCAGTCAGGCCTGGTTCCCACTGGGGAACCTGGGCTGATCTCATGCTTTGCCAGCTCTGAACAGAACCTGTGGGAGCAGCAGCTCCTGTCCCCTAGGTGCCAGCACTTCAAAGACAAGGGAAGGACATGTCTGTGTTACTCTCCAAAGATTACATCTTTTTCTGGCCTGCCTTCCCATCCCCACTTTGTCCTCGGAAATGTGGAATTCATAGGAGGGGGTTCTGTGTGACTTAAACAGAGAAAATTCCTGAAGAAAGATGAATTTTGAAAGAGGGAAAGAATGGGGCTAATATCTCTGGATTGAAAGCTATAGACTGAACAAAATCCTCTTGTACTCTGCTGACTGGTGAATTCCTTGGGTTTTCTCTAAAGTGAGGACAGTATTCGGAAGACTGTGTCACCTGCATTGCAGGTGTTTTATAATTTAGTGTCTACATGATTGTTAGTGTGGCAGGTCCCTGATCGTTTTTGTTAAAAAATCATTATCTAGTTTTTTTTCTTTCCAATTTCATTCTTCATGTGACCCGTCAGCATCTTTCTAAAAAAGAAAATGAGCCTCCTTCTAACTCCCAGGACAGGTGTAGTTAGGATCTCAGCTGTACCCAAGCATGGACAAGGAGTCAGCACTTCCAAGAGGGAGCTTTGCTGGATGTATCTGCTGATCCTGGACTTGATTAACTCATGAGTAAAAACATTCCTTGCCTGACCTGGCTGGGTGGCTTGGTTGGAGTACCATCCTGTACATCAAAAGGTTGTAGGTTCGATTCCCCATCAGGGCACATACCTAGGTGGCGAGTTAGATCCCTGGTCAGGGTATATAGAGGAGGCAACCTATTGGCGTCTCTCTCTCTCTCTCTCTCTCTCTCTCTCTCTCTCTCTCTCTCTCTCTTCCCCCTCCCTCTCCCTCCCCCCTCCTTCTCTCCCCCTCCCTCTCTCCCTCCCTCCCCCACCCTCTCTCTCCTCCATACTCTCTCTCTAAAGCCAATAAAAACATATCAACATATCCTTGGGTGAGGATTTTAAAAAAGTAAAAACAAAAAACTATTCCTTGCCAGGTTTTGATTAGACATACTTTGGAAATGATAGAATGGTGATCTACCAATGGATTTCAATGATATGGCCAAGCTTGCTGTCCAGAGGGGCAGCTTTAAGAATATTCAATGCCGAACTGAGAATCAGCTCATATAAATGGAGAAATGGAAACCAAGAATTACTCCCTCCTTTTGGTGCCTGTTAGCTGGAAGTACAGTGCTCAACAGAACATGCTATTTGGTTAGGTTGAAAATTTTTAATGAGATATAATTCACATATCATAAAATTCACCCTTTTAAATTGTAAAATTCAGTGGGATTTTTTTAAAAAGTATATTCATAAGGTTGTGTAACTATCACCACTGTCTAATTCCAGAACAGTGGAGTTAAATTTTGACTTGAATCTTGGATGAAATATCAATCAAAGGTCAGCTCTGAAACTCAGAAAAGTTGTTTGCAAGGGAAGCTGCAGTTTTTATTCAAGGGTCATTTTTTAAAAAATGCAATGGAAAAAAAGTCAGGACATTGAATTTTTTATTAGGGTTGTTGCTTGATTTCTTTTGTCTGCTATTGATGATTTATAAATCTTTGGTCTTCAGGTTGGAACTTATTACCATGGCTGTGTAATAATAAAGAATATTCAGAACAGAACAATAAGACTGTCTTTGCTTTCTTTTCTTTTTCTTTGTCAAACCATGCTTCATTAGGGCAGGGCTTGGGCCTGTTTTGCTTTCCATCGCCATCATCTAGCACATGGATTGCTATACAGTAGGGGCTCAGCAAAGAGTTCCTGAATAAATGGGCTGTGTTAGGTGCCCAGGGGAGGTCATTTTTTGTCATGTTTTATAATTAGTGTCTACATGATTGTTGGTGTGGCAGGTCCTTGATCACTCCAGGTAGTTCATGGTGATCTTTGTACTTTGGCTTCATTAATGCCCTGAGATATAGCTGCTTCTGGAAACCGAGAGCTTGACTTCTTCCCATGTAGTTCTAGGACAGAACTGGTAAGGACCCCTTCACCCCTCCCAGGAACTCTCATCCAGCTATAACTGGATTTGTAAAGGCTTCTTGAGTTGTTATAGTGGAACATAGTGTGGGTGGTGTGAGTGTGCGTGTCTTTGAGTGTACACACATGTGTATGTGCATACTTGCCTGAGCACACAATGGAACTGAGGAATTCCTTCATGTTTTTATAAATTGCCCCTTTCTTCTTTCTGCCCTTATAGTTTGTGGGTAGGTCAGGGTGCAGAGAGGCCTCCAGTCTGGGCACATGGCCCAGACGTGCTGGCATTCAGTGGCCTATTGTTTCCTGCCCCTTATGTGCATGGACAGATGACTGGGGCTGGCACAGCTGCCTTCTTGGGTACCATTGTTTGTCTTTGCAGCGGCAGCAAAAACCTGAAGCAGCACATTTTACCTTGGACAGAGCAGCTATTCTGTCTTAGGGCTGCAGCCTGGAGATGGGGGAGGTTGTAGTCTCCCTTAAATGTCTGGGTGGGTGCTCTGAGAATGGAAGCCAGACAGGCCTCTCTTTCTAGGCAGGTTGTGGGGGAGGGAGGTGCTCAGTGGTGTCAAATCGCAGATCTACTCCAGTGGCAGGTGGTATCTGTTAGCAGAGATGCATTCTTCTTTTCCTGGTTCAGGGATGGGGATATTGCTTTCTCACTTTCTCTGCCTCCTGGGCTTACTGGCAGACCTCAGGGTGAGCTCACAGGACAAGGAAAGCGCTTCCTCCAAAGCTGCCCTGTAGAGTAGATTCAGGAAGCAGGGAAGGATCCAGCCCTGTTGGGGACTGACCAAAATGTGGCTTTAGTTAGTGAGTCAGTGGGCTAGTCCATACTTGACTCTGTGATAGCCCCATTTCCCTCCACATCCTCTTCCACTTCTGTTACTGACTGAATCACCTGTCAACTGGAAAGTGGGGAAGGGAACGTTCCAGGGTGAGAGCTATAGAAACTGTGATTTACGCAGAAATACCTTCAGCTACTCCAGACTCATGTTCTGTTCTTCTTGTCTCCTTGCCCCAGGACCAACTTTTTTGACAAGTCAGACAAACCTTAATTTAGCTTCAGCCCCACTTGCACCTAATTGTATGATCTTTTTGTAAATTACTTCACGAGGCTCACTTCAGTTTTCTCATCTGTGCAATCAGGATAATTGGGGATAATTTAGGGCCTAGTTGTGAAGATTAAATGAGATGATCTATATAAAGGGTGCTCAGTGAACACATACATGTTCCCTTTCCTTTAGGGCCTGGAAGGATGCCTGATGGGTCACTTTTGGCTCCCCCCCCTAGAATGTCCCTTTTTCCATCTTCTAGCTGATGAGTGATTTAGGCCCTTAGAGCCACGTTTGGACTAGACGCAGCGGTCGCCAACCTTTTGGACCTCATGGACCATCAGTGGTCCGCGGACCACTGGTTGGTGACTGCTGGACTAGAGCACAAGTAGGATCACTTTGTGTTGTGCTGCTCACTCATTGAGGCACCTGAGAAAGTCAGGGTGGAATGCTCTGCTGGCTGTATGTGCTTGGGGGGCTGCTTAAATTAATTTGCATATCTCAGAAGCCTCCTCTGAAGTGCTGGTTCCTTGCATAGGACAGCCTTGGAGTGGTCTACCTCTGGAACTTCATGGGTATCAAGGGAATTTGCCTAGCTCCCTCTTTCTGTGGTGGAGGGTGGGCATCATCCATGCTACCATGTTTCTTTCCACTTCCATGGTTAGTGAGGTTATTGATGCAAAGTCTTAAATGAATTACAGGTGACTCCGAAGGGCCTGATAGCCCCATTGCCCATCCACATCCTCTTACACATCTGGTATTGACGGGGTACCGTTTCACCCAAAAAGGTAGCTTTTCGCCCTGATTCTTATTGAATGGATCAGTTGTAAGTAATATCAATAAATGTCCTCTCTGCCCACCCAATGACTACGACCTCTATCTGTCAATAGATGGAAAGGTACAGATGCCTGTAGGAAAGGGCTGTTGCCTTTGAGAGGCCCAGAAATTGCCCTAGCTGGTTTGGCTCAGTGGATAGAGTATCAGCCTTTGGACTGAAGGATCCCAGGTTCGATTCCGGTCAAGGGCATGTATCTTGGTTGCAAGCTCGATTTCAGCCCTAGTTGGGCCTATGCGGGAGGCAACCAGTGGATGTGTCTCTCTCACATTGATGTTTCTCTCTCTGTGTCTCTCCCCCTCCCTTCCACTCTCTCTAAAAATCAATGGAAAAATATCCTTGGGTGAGGATTAACAAAATAAAAAAATGTTAATCTTAAATATATATATTTTAAAAAGCAGTTTCTTTAAAAAAAAAAAAAATAGAGGCCCAGAAATCTCTGGCAAGAACCGTATGCCTGACATGCCCTCTGCGAATCGTCCCCCTCAACACCCTTGTAATCAGACTCCCATAAAAACACAGAACAAGAGAGCTTTGATGAGTGATGAGGTACGTGGCTTTTCTGCACAGCATTCTGTCTGCTTGAAACAATCCTACGGTGCTCAGTTTCAGTTCAGGTGAGGTTACTGCAGACCTGGTTGGCATGGTGGTTGGCAAGGGGGAGGCGTGTGGATGAAGAGGGTGAGAATGGCACTTGCAGATCACCTAAGATGACCCATAAAGGATCAGATACTTTTGCTACATCCTAGTATCTATGAAAAGAGTAACAAAATGAAGATGGGGATAGATTATGAACCTCTACCTACTTTAGGGAAAGCTAAATGCACCATTTACCCATTCCTCATTCCTTCATTAAAGGAGTGCTTGGCGTACCTTTCAACATCATAGCCCTGATGCTAGATTTGCCTCTGATTTATCCACAGCTCAGATGAAAACTGTAGATCCTCCAGCTCCATGCATTACACAGCATAGACAGAAAACATAGTTACAGCTCTACTATCTGGGAATGAATTCGGAGCATGTATAAGGAAAGGCATAATAATATGGGTACTCTTTTTTCCTGGGGTTGGAGTGACTGTCACATCCTAATGCACTGAGCTGAGCAGGCTTGGAGGGCAAAGGGATGAAAGAAATGGCTCCATTGTTATTTACTCAGATGGGGATTGGGACATAACTTCAGCAGGATCCGCACTGCAGGTCTTCTCTGAGCTGACAAGCAGCCTGGTTTTGGCAAGCTGCTTCCTTTGGGTGCCAGGTCTCCTGTCAGTAACAAATGCAGTGTTGCATTTGAGGCAGATCTGGTTGCAGCTGGAGCAATCATTGTTGCAGTTCCAGAGAGGGTGTTTGTTAGCCCTGTACGAGGACTCTGGCCAGGCAGAAATCTGCCAAGCTGGAGCTTACCCAGAATATTTCTAGCTTTGACGAAGCAGGAGTTCTGAGCATCAGTGGGAGTGAAGCAACAGAGATATGAGTGATATTTGTTGGTGAAAAATATCAACTTCTTGAAGGCTGATTTACATTCTGTGATATTGGAAACTATGGAATCTGTTTGACAGGAGATGGTTTACTTGCCTAGAAGATCTGGTGCTTGTTTCATTCTTGATTGCCACTATTTGACCTTGGGCAGGGCCCTTTCTATCTCTATTAAAATATCCTGATCCTCACTCTAATTCACAAAGATGCAGAAAAAGTATAACAAGTAGGAACTTGGGCTCTAAAGTCAGTCTTTCTGGGTTTGAATCTAATCATTTGACTCCTTTAAGAATCAGTTTCCTCATCTTAAAATGGGGATGAAAGTAGTACCTACCCAACAGAATGGTTGGGAGAATATTCATTGGGCTTTTTGCCAGAAGAGAGCCCAAATTCTGGCATTGCCAGAAACACAGTAAATTGTTCAATAAATGGTAGCTGTGAATATTATGTCTAATAATCACGTTCTCTTAAATGATTCAGCAGATTTTTGGTTCCAGTGTTTTTCAATAGTCTCTTCCCCCTCCTCCCCCACTCCTCCTCCTCCTCCTCCTCCTCCTCCTCCTCCTCCTCCTCCTCCTCCTCCCCCCCCCTCCTCCTTCTCCTCCTCTTCCTCTCCCCCAGCCCCCCAGGACAGGGTACAAGTAAAAGGAAGGGGTAAATGTTGGCCTGTATGGTTCCCTTTAGGGAACTCTGTATGACTATCTTGTCTTTTGTTGTTGCAGAGATCCGCGCTCAGCTCACAGAGCAGATGAAATGCCTGGACCAGCAGTGTGAGCTCCGGGTGCAGCTGTTGCAGGACCTCCAGGACTTCTTCCGAAAGAAGGCTGAGATTGAGATGGACTACTCCCGCAACCTGGAAAAGCTGGCAGAGCGCTTCCTGGCCAAGACACGCAGCACCAAGGACCAGCAATTCAAGTAGGAACTCCTTGGCTATTACTTTTAGAGACCTTGGGAATGGGGTCTGGGATGGAGGGAGGCAGGGTATGCCACCTAGATCCAATTGGATTTATGAAATAGGTAACCCTATGACTTCAAATTGGCTGAGGGTTGAGAGCCTTCAAGGACTTTTCCAGATCAGCCTTACATGCAGCTCAACACCCTGGAGAGATCAGAATAGATGATGAACCATCTATAATAATAAAAGCATAATATGCTAATTAGATCAGACGTCCTTCCGGGCGACCTTCTGGATGAAGCCGGAGCTGCGAGGGAAGCCCAGGTGCCTGCTGGCGGCCAGAGGAAAGCCTGGGTCTCAGGTGGCAGCCAGAGGCAAGCCCGGGTCCCGGGTGCCAGAGGGAAGCCGGTGCTGGCAGCCGGGGGAAGGAAGACCTACTCTTGCACAAATTTCGTGCATCGGGCCTCTATTGCTAATAATAACAACACACATTTTCATAGCTCTTCCTATGTGCCAAGCATGGTTCTAAAGGCTTTACATATATGTTAATGCACTTAATCTCCACAACAACTCCATATGTTGGTTATTGTTATATCCCCAATTTATAGGTGAGAAAATTAAATCATAAAAAGGTTAAGGAACGTGCCCAGTGTACACACACACACACACACACACACACACACACACCCTAATAAAGAGCTGGAATTTAAACCCAGCCCGTCTGGTTCCAGAGCCTGTACTCTTAACCATTTCACCAAACTGTCTTTAATGAGAAGAAATGAATGATGTTGCAGCCATACTTCTATATTGCTGCCCAGATAGTTGCTAAAGTCTATTTCTTCTACATTTATACCACTGCCCCCTCCACTCTGTTCTCACTGCTATTGCCCTAGTTTAAATTATCATCTTTGCCTGAGTGATTACAATATTTACTGTATCATCTACAGTAAAGGTTCTCAGCCCCAACTGCACATTAAAATTCCCTGGAGAACTTTTAAAAATGCTGAAATCTGGGCCCCACTCCAGACCAATTAAATAAGAATCTCTGGGAGTAGGGCCTTGGTGTAAGCTTCCCAGCTGATCTAATGGACGATCAGTGCTGAAGACCACAGTCTATAGCTTCTCTCCTTTCCAATCTGCCTGACCCACTGTTTTCAGATTTAGTTTTCCTGGAACACACTGGAGATCAGGCAGTTTCTCTGTGCAGTGGCTCCCCACTGTCTATGTATCTATGGTCTTGATACTCAAGGTTTGGTCTTCCAATATCAGCACCACCTAGGATGTTGGAAATTCAGAAACTCAGGTCCCACCCCAGATCTACTGTAACAAGATCCCCAGGTGATTTGTGTGCACGTAAAAATTTGAGAATTGCTGCTCTATTCACAAAGGTGAAGACTCCTTGGCTTGGTTCTCAAGCCCCTCTACATCATCCAACCTTATTTCCTGTTTCTGCTCCACAGTACCTTTGCCAAGTAGAACGTTAACTCCAGTGGGCCTTTGCTCATCCTGTTATTTGAGCCTATGTGCCCATTCTTCACATCTCTGCATGTCTGAGCCATACCCATATTTTAAGGTCCATCTTGGATGCAACCTGTTCTAAGAAACTTTTCTAACTCTCCCAGAATAAAAGAATGTTCTTCCTCTTTGTACAGCATTTTATTTGTTCTTTTATTAGGACACTTCAGCACTGTCTGTCTTATATTATTTTCTCTTAGTGATCTGAATAAACTTTTCTAATTCATCTTTCAGTCTTCCACAGTGCCTGGCATAATATGAGGTATAAAACTGATGCTCACTAAATATTATTGGATGAGTAAATGAATGAATGAATTTAAGAATTAATGCCAAATATGTCTTCTCCTGTTTTCTATTTTTATTGCCTTAATAATTTGGGAAACAAATATCCTTTATAAGCTAGCTCTGAGCAATGATATGAGGCTAAGAATGAGGAGAACTTGTGACACTCGCAGTTTAGCCAGAATGAGAATTTCCTCCAGATGTTTTATCCTCAGAGTCCCTTATCTTTCCCAAGTCCTGTTCTCTTTGTGGTAAGCAGTCCTGAGAGAATAAAATGTTATTTTAGTATGTGATAAATGAAGATTTGGTGTAGAAATCATTTGCTTTAAGAAAAATGATTCAAAGTTGGATTTATCCTGTTAATAACCTGCTCCTAAGTTTAAAATATCATTTTATTTTTACTAGTATATCATATTCTCTGTTTAAGGACATATTTACTACAAATTAAGGTACAGACATGTTATTCTTTAAATAATCTGAATTGCTCTGATTAAGATCACATACAAAGAATAAGGTGTTAGGGGGTGAGGGTGGGGGTGGGTTAGAAGGGGTCAATGGGGGAAAAAGGGAGACATATGCAATACTTTTAACAATAAAGATTTAATTAAAACAACAACAAAGAATAAGGTGTTTTCTCCAAGGCTGGAAGAATGGTTTTCCTGATAAACCCGGTTCCTGGCCTCATTTCCCCTCAACCAGTGAGTAGTTATTGAGGGTCAGCTATATGCTTCATATTGTACAGGTATTGGAAGATATAAGAGAAGTTTATTGTTTGTATCCAGAGGGGGCCATTTCTTGTAGAGAAAATATTTTTTAATACAGGAAGCAATTAAAGGATAAGATAATAATGATCTTATTAAGAGATCATTAGTTTTCTGTAGAATATAGATGTGATAAGAGGTCAGGGATAAATTATCAGAGATAGATAAAGGGTCTAGAATAGTCAGGAGAGTTTTCTAGAAGCAAGTGAGATTTTAGGTTAGGCTTTAAAGATTTGTGTAGTAGAGAACAATATTATAGGCGAAAGGAAGTAGGAATGTTTGGTGGTAAATGGGGTATAGGGACTAGTAAGGAATCCAGCTTCGTTAAAAGGAGATTCTAATACATTCATTCAACAAATGTCCACTACACATTCCTTGAACGCCTTTAGGCCAGACATTGCGCCTTGGGATACAGTAGTGAATAAGCCACTGAGTCTTCCACATGGCACTTAACAGTAGAATGAGGAAGCAGCATTAAACAAATCGCACAATTAGATGAGTTGAAGTAAGTGTCACGAAACTAAAGTACAAGGTGTTACAACAACTTGTAAGAGGGAGACTTCTCCAGTCCTTTTGCTGTCACATTATGGCTAATTTACTTTAATAACTTCCTGTCTGATCTTATCCTGAGTAACAATCTACTTACTCAATAAACCCCTATAAATACCTACTGGGTACTGTGCTCTGTTCTGATTCCTATGGAGATTAAGCTCTAGAACCTTGGCTTACAGAAGAGACATGTAGACAACATAATGTGAAAAGGCCTTTAATAGAAGTGTGAGCAAAGTATTTTGAGAACACAGATATTTTTCAAAAGCAGTGGAAGACAAGGTTAGATAAGTAGACACCAAATAGTAGCTCTTTGACAGACAAGCAGAGGAGTTCAGATTTGATATGGTGGTGGGGTAGTGAGCTCTCTGAGTTCTTGCATGGGGACAGCTACATGAGAAAGATGTAGAAGAATGCATTTTTATGTCAGAGAAGGCCAAGATGGAGGTTTGGGGGGAGGGGGAAGTAATCCAGGCACAGTGTGATAGCAAAAAAGAATGAAGGGGAAGGAATATATTCAAGAAGTATTCTAGAAACTGAACAAGACTGGATAATTGTTTGGGTAAAGAACTGTAATGGCCAGAGGTGACCAGTGTCTCTAACTTGGCAACCTAGAAGAATTATGTCATCTACGATAAAAGTAGAATGTTCAGGAAAATCCTCTTGTGAATGGTGAGCCGACTTTGGACATGTTGGCTTTGGGACAGTGGGAGGTCCTCAGACATCCAGATGGAAGGTTGTACTTCTGAAATAAGAAGTTATAATTTAAAATAGCTAGCATAATCTTCAGTATAAACTGATTATGGTAGGTATGAAAGTATATGAACTCAGAGAAGAGAAAGAGAAGAACAAAGAGCTTAAATCAGGACCCAAGGCTCGGGCACAACCAATGTTAGGGAGGAATATACACTGAGTGGCCAGATTATTATGATCTCTGAACACATAATAATCTGGCCACTCAGTGTATATCCTATATAATAAAAGGCTAATATGCAAATTGTCCCCTTTACCAGGAGTTTGACCAGCAGGCAGGCCGGCCAACCGCCCATGTCCCCTCCCCCTGGCCAGGCTGGCCGGACCCCACCCATGCACGAATTCATGCACCGGGCCTCTAATATATATATTACACACACACACACACACACACACACACAGGGTGGCCAGATTATTATGCATTCAGAGATCATAATAACCTGACCACTCAGTATAAGTTATTACTAGAAGGGGCGGGGAGGGAAAGAGGAAGGAGAGAGGGAGAGATGTGTTTTTTTTTAGCATAAAAGGATAAAAGTCTAAGGTCAGATAATGTTGTCTGGTGGAACTAGAAAATCTGTAAAAGTTAATCCATCAATTTCTTACAGATACTCCTCCATGTAGAAGGCATTGTGAGAGATGTGAAGATGACTAAAATGAGCCTCAATCCCAAGAGCTTTTAATTCATCAGAGTGTAATGAAATTGCTAGATTTTATAGGTCAAAAATGGTCACATAGTGGCAATTTCATATGGTCAGAAGTCACCCAATGTCTCAGCCGATTAGAAGGAAGTGAGAAATACACACAAATGTATTGAATACAGGCAAGATGGTGAGAAGCTCAGTAAGAGAGTCCAGGCAACATCCCACTTTCGTACATAATGTACAGAAAAGTCCAATGGTTGAATGTCAAACCACAGTTTTAGGTGGAGTGGGTGGGTTCTGTTGCTCTAAGTATTTATGTGAAATTCTGAATCATATATACTTTACCCGATGTACTTTCAGGTTTTTGTACCTGGTCTTTCTTTTTGCCACGCTTAAACCCATGGTATGCCTGCCTAAGTCCAGTGAGCACCTGAAGAGTTGCTGATGATTTCTGTCTACCCTTGTCTTATTAATACAGTGATGAGACTACTTCTCAATGCAACACTAGTAAATAGCACTTTCATTTTTCCAATTTCCACATCTCTGTGTTGCAGAAGGGAAGCAGGTACTCTGATGTTTGCACGCACAAGCATTCACTGCACAGAGACAACTCTGCTACTAAAACTGAAGTGGCACTTGGCAGGCAGCATCACCAGGCCAAACTTGAACCACTTGTTAGCAACTAAAAAGTCAACATTTTTGGTCCAGAAAGGCTTTTTAGACATGGCTGTTTTGGATAGGATATAGCGTGTGCTACTATAATAGACCCCAAATAATAATGGCATACACAAGATAGTGGTTGATTTTTCTTGTGTAATAGTCTGGGCATTAGCCATCCAGGGCTGTGTCAGCCTCATCATTCCATCCTGAGAGTGTTGCCCTTGTCTGTATGACTCAAGATGGCTCACTGCCACCATGTCCCCATTCCAGCCAGTAGGAAAGGCAAAAGGGAGGGGGCAGATACATCCTTACTCTTTTTTTTTTTTTTTTTTAAAGTTTTTATTGATTTTTATATATATATTTTTTTTATTGATTTTTTTTAGAGAGGAAGGGAGAGGAATAGAGAGTTAGAAACATTGATGAGAGAGAAACATCAATCAGCTGCCTCCTGCACACCTCCTGCTGGGGATGTGCCCGCAGCCAAGGTACATGCCCTTGACCGGAATCGAACCTGGGACCCTTCAGTCCGCAGGCCGACGCTCTATCCACTGAGCCAAACCAGTTAGGGCTACATCCTTACTCTTTTAATGTGCAATCTGGAAGTGGCACATACATTTCTTCATCTCATATTTTACTGGCCAGACTTAGTCACATGGTTATATTGAGCTGCAAGGGAGCTGAGAAGTGTAGTTACTATTCCGGTTGACCTGAAAATAGAGTTTCTATTAATACAGAAGAAGGGGAAACAGCGGGGGCGCTATTAGCAGCCTCTGCCACATTGTCTGTGATGTGTAAGAGGGCAGATGTATGAAAGACCATGGCCCCCCCATCTACTCAAAGTGCCATAAGTGCACAGAGAAGAGAGGTTTATTCAGGCTGGGGTCTAGAGAGGTCTGTGTGGAGGTGAAGTTCAATGGATGGAAAATGAAAAAATAAGAGTGCCAATGCTCAGTATTGGCCCTTTAAGCTTAATTCAATTGAGACAATGCAAAAGTTGTAGAGAGAGAATAAAAAGATGGTGGAGGAAGAATTTGGACAGAGAAAACTGTTGATAACAGTTGGGAAAGACAAGGTTGATGGGTAACTTGTCTGTTTGGGTAAGGAAAGAAATAATAAATGCAATAGTAAAATAAGCCTTGAAAAATTGTGAGGGACCAGTTACAGTGGTCTATAAATGCTAGGTGTCAGGGTTTAGGGTCTACTCAGTATGCATGGGAGAGTTATTGATAGTTTTTGAGTAAGGAACATAATTATGGCTGTGCTTTGGAAAGGTAACTATGGCAACAGCACATAAGATCAATTGGAGCAGAGACACAGAAGGAGACCTGTGAAATGGAGGGTCTGGCAGTTGGCCTAAGGTTAATGTAGGCCTAAACTGAAGTCGTGCTCTTGGAAATAGGAAAGTGGGCCAGATGTAAGGGCAAGGAGCAAGTGAAGTCAAAAAAGCTGGGACAGCAAAAGGGTTGTGGGTTTCCAGGGTCTCTGGAGTGGCAGTTGTACTGTATTTTCATTCACCGGTGAAGAGTAGCCTGGGTCTTGCTGACTCTCGGGCGGGTCCCTAGAATAGTTCATTCTCTGCCCAGAGCATCTCAGCGGGCACTCGTCACCTCCCCCAGAGCTGTAGCAGCTGTTGGCCCAGCAATGCCATGAATTTGTCTCCCTGTGTTGCCAGGAGAGCAGCTGCCAGCAGCAGCTCTGGACAGACGCATCTCAGGAACATGGAAACTATTCAACTTGGGACGGCGTAGGGTGGCCAAGGCCGAAGTCAGTCCACATGGATTTGCCCCACCCTTTTTCAGGCCAGTTTTCACCCTGGCTAGATTTCAGCCTCTTATACTGGGTTAAGTTGGGTGTTCTGTTACAGTTTTTAAAAAATCATTTTTTATTTTTCAATTACAGTTGACATGCAATATTATATTAGTTTCAGGTGTACACCCCAGTGATTAGACATTATACAACTTACTAAGTGATCAGTCATCCTGATAAGTCTCATACCCATCTGACACCATACATAGTTTATTAGAGTATTATTGACTATATTCCCTATGCTATATTTTATGTCCCCATGACTATTCTGTAAATACCAATTTGTACTTCTTAATCCCTTCATCTTTCCCACCCATTTCCCCTGTCCCCCAAATGACTTTGTTTAGGGACACATGTTGCTGAATTGTTTTTTTCCTCCTCTTTTAGACAATTTCTTATGCTGGTAGCCATTACCCTGTCACTCTTTGGCTTTGCTTCCTATTCTGCTTTTCTCTTGCTCACCTTTTGTATTCTCCCACACTGTGCTCAGTGCAGATCCCCTCATTAAAGCATACACAGCTCTGACTCCGCTGTGCAGTCTGACCCTGTGGTCCCATCACGTTCCTTCTCTTCCCTCTCCCCCATAGAAAGAGGGAGAGATGCTGCAGCTAGAACTATAGCGATTATTTGATTCTACCTTATTCTGCTTTGTTTAAGATAGGTAAGATGGCTTCCTCCATCCCTTTGAATTGTGGGAGGATCCTGTTAATATCTGAAATTCTATCTGCCTGGTTTGATTAAAAGCAGAAATAATATTTTGTAAGGGTAGGAATTCTTCTTAGGGAAGATGTTCTTGCATTTTCTTTGGCTCCTTGAGGAGTATAAATGTATTCCTATATGTTGCTGAGTCTTTGATTGTCTCTTTTAAGTGGAATCTGTGTTAATATTGCCCAGCAGGACTCTAATTGATAATGTGCTGGCTGTTTTTTACATAAATTACTTTTCAGTCATAGCTCACTTGGTTTTGATCTCTTTTTAATAGCTCAGTGCTTTTATTTTGAGATTATTGTCTTTTTTCTGTTGAGTTTTTAGAGGAATATGCCTGCATTGATATCCTGCTGTGTTCCTTACAGAGACCTTATGCTACTTTATAGCCCTCTGCCAACATCTTTTCTTTCTTACAGCTTTTCCTTCTCAACAACAAATATTTTTTTTGAACATTTAAAAAGTATTATTGTTCTTGAGTCTTGACTCTTAGAGGAGAGAGATACAGAGAAGTAGAAGTGGTGGTTCTTTCTCATATGAATTTATAATCTAGTCAGAGATAAATTATACCTGAATGCATAAAACAGATCTTCAGTATAAGGCAATATATGGTAAGTTCCAAGTGTGTGCTACAGAAAGGTATGGTTCGGAAACTTTCAGGGAGGAAATGGGATTTGAATCAGACTGAAGAAAATGAATAGGATTTTGACAGATGGAGAAAGAGGGAATGTTATAGGCAAGAAGGGCACAGCAGGAAGAAAGTACAAAACACCTTTAGGGTACAGGGAGTAGACTGGTTTGGCTGACATACAAGTGTATCTGGAGAAATTGGACAAAGGTAGATAGGATCATGCTTTGGAGGGCCTTGAGTCTTGTCTAAGAGATTTGGCTCTAAGAATAGATACTGGAAACGGAAACCACTGAAGATCTGAACAGCTAATGTCCAAGTGGAGGTATGAACCCTGCTTAAGGAAGATTAACCTTAACCTTAGGGTCATAATTTGCTAAATGACAAGAAACTTGATTCATTGAAACCAGTTGCCACAGTAGATAATAAAGATCTAAATTAGGGTGGGATGGTAGGAATGAAAAGAAGAGAAATCGATCCTTCAGTCCATTTAGCAAATATGTACTGTGCTCTTACCATGTGCCAGACACATGCCACACAAGACAGATTCCGCCCCCTGCGCTCCTGGAGCTTATAGTCTAGAGACAGATGGAAAACACCTGGTGCAGGAAGAATCTACAGGACTTGCTGACTGATGGGATTCAGGTTTCAAATGAGCCTGGAAGCAGGAAAGAAAGAAGGCTGTGAAGTTTCTTTTGGACTTGGGCGACTGGTAGATTAATGGTGCCTTTAATAGAAATACTGAAGTTAGGAGAATGAGTTGTTTTTGAAGGGTTAGACCAGTGGTCGGCAAACTCATTAGTCAACAGAGCCAAATATCAACAGTCCAACAATTGAAATTTCTTTTGAGAGCCGAAAACCAACTTCTGCACATGGGTCACGAAGTTTCAATTGCACTGTATGTGCGCTCCCGCACGTGGTATTTTGTGGAAGAGCCACACTCAAGGGGCCAAAGAGCCGCATGTGGCTCGCGAGCCGCAGTTTGCTGACCACTGGGTTAGACTATGAGAAATTTGGTTTTGAAGTGTTAAGTTTAAGATATTAGAAGGATACTGAGGCTGAAAATTTCAATAATTGACAAAAAATGAATGACTGTATTCAGGGCTAGAGATCTGAGCTGTATTCAGGGCTCAAGTCTGGGCTGTTGGTAGAGATTTGGGCCTGTTCATAGAGAGGTGATGGTTGAGGCTGTGGAAATGTTTGATTTCCAACAGTAAGGGTTTAGTGCGGAAAAGGGAGACATTCTTTGTATTGTCCGTGGTACCCAGATTGCAGAAAGTGAAAAGGGATTTAAAAGATACATTTATTTATGCATTCATTCAGTATACATTTGGGGGAATCTAATCATGTACTAGTCATTGAGCTAAATACTGGGGATAGGAATAAGACAATATCCTATTCTCACTAACATTACATTAGCAATCCGTTAAGAAGATACACATGGGCCCGGCTGGCATGGCTCAGTGGTTGAGTGTCGACCTATGAACCAGGAGGTCATGGTTCGGTTCCTGGTCAGGGCACATGCCTGGGTTGTGGGCTCGATCACCAGTGTGAGGTGTGCAGGAGGCAGCCAATCAATGATTCTCTCTCATCATTGATATTTCTCTCTCCTTCTTTCCTCTCTGAAATCAGTAAAAAATATATTTAAAAAACAAAACAAAAAGAAGATACCCCTGGAAAGTAAACCTGCTTATTGGGCTGGTTATGAGTTGTGTAACTACTGGAAGGGATGTGAGGGAGCAGGACCTAGGTATCTCAGGAATCTGGTAGATGTTTAACCTGTAATACTCCTTTCAATGGGAGGTTAGGTACACACTTAATTAGAGAGAAATTCTTGTAGAGTCCATGTTCTTGGCCTTGGGCCCAATATTTGAATGTGCGCAGAATCTGCAGTTATGTCACCTATTGCCGATGGATTTTTCCACTCGAGCTGAGCTCAGAGTTGTTTATCAGTCTCACAGGATAGAACTGCATTGAAAAATGTAATCAAATGGCCATGGAGCATGTTATAGCTGTGATTGCAAATCATAAAAGGGTGGAGGACCACAAAGTTCCTCTTTGAGTAGGGGTTGACTTTGAGAAGGGAAGTAGGAGGAAGGATGAAGCTGCCAGAAGGGGGAACCCCTTACTTCCTGGGATTAGTGTTTCACTGATTCATTTTGGACATATTTGGGAGCTATTTGTTCCTTTAGGGAAGGTTTTGCCCAGATGTAGCATCTGGTGTTGAGCAAGGGTTGGCTTCCTTTTGGCATGGCTCAAGCTGTAATTGTTTAGAAACTAACAAAAGGCCCCTTGGTGACCTTTTTACTTGCCCAGTCCATATAGAACATTAGGTGGTGGTTTGGTCCTTTTTAGAAAATTGGGAGGTTTCTTCACACATGGATAAAAGCAGGATAGAAGAGACACCAGAGGTTAGTTTAGGGGATCAGCAAGACAGAGTGGTGGTCAGTCTTTGGAACAGAGAAAGAATTATTTTGAAAGCAATTTGGGAGCTTTATGACTTAGTAGAAAAATCTTAGAGCCTTAAGCTAGACAAATTTGGATCTGAATCCTGTCTTTTCTGCTTATAGCTGTGTGACTTGGAGCAATCTTGTTTAGCTTCAGCTTTCTCATCTATGAAATGTGGAGAATAATGCTTGCCCTGAAGAGTTGTTCTAGGGATTAGATATAATACAAAGTGGGGGCAAAGTCGGTTTATAGTTGTGAGTATGCAAAACACAGAGTTTATTCTTTTATCTTTTTCTTTTTTTTAATTCATTTTTTTAGAGACAGAGGAAGGGAGAGCGAAGAAGAAAGAGAGAGAGAGAGAGAGAGAAACCTTGATGTGAGAGTAAAACATCAGTCAGCTGCCTCCTGCATGCCCCCTACTGGGAATTGAGCCCACAACCTGGGCATGTGCCCTGACTGGAATCAAACTGGTGCAGGGGTTGATGCCCATCCAACTGAGCCACACTGGCCAGAGCCAGAGTTAACTCTTATTATTCATTAATTATTTTCTATACAAACAACTGTAAATCTACTTTTGCCCCACCCTGTATATATAAAGCACTAGCGTAGTGTCCACAACTTACTAGACACTGAAAAATGGAATACTACATGGCTATAAAAAAGAAGGAACTTTTACCCTTTGCCATGGCATGGAGGGACTTGGAGAGTATTATACCAAGTGAAATAAGCCACAGAGAAAGGCAAATACCATATGATCTCACTTATATGTGGAATCCAATGAACAAAATAAACTGATGAAAATAGAGGCATGGACACATAGAACAGCCTGACACATCTCAGAGGGGAAGGTGGTGGTGGGGGTGGACTGAATAAAAGAAGGTAAAAAGATTAGCCAAAGAACATATATGCATAGCCCATGGTGTCAACAATAAAAATATAAAAAGTATAATAAAGAGTAGGGAGGTAGCTGATGTAATTATCACCATGAGAGAAGGAGAAGAGTAAGAGCATTAAGATTCCAGGTTCTGGACCAGATTCCCTGCATTTGTAATCCTGGATTTTCCACTTACCAGCTGTGTGATTTTTAGATGAAGGTTCTTAGTTTCTTCATCTGTATATTGTGAATAATAATAGTAGCTACTTTGTGGAGTTGTTATGCTGATTAAGTAAATTAATATATTTGAAGCCCTTTGGACAGTGCTTCGCACATAGTAAGTGTAAATAGTAGTGACTACTATTCTTGTCCTCAGGAGTTGGGACTGAATATAGCTATACTAGGTAAAAACTTGGTGGATTAGATTTACTATTTATTCCCTGTGTAAAGTTAAGCATTCTTAAGCCTGGCCCTGGGTAATAGGTCAATCTTCATTTTCTTCAGCAATCCCTGAGGGCTCTCTTGAGTGACAAACTCTTCCTCCATCCAGATTTTTATAATATGGCTGCACTGGGCAGGAAATATGCAATTATGTGACTCTATATAATTGTATGTCCAATTTCTATAAAAACCGCAGCAATTCTATGTTTTGTCTTATAGGGTGTCATGTTTACAAGGTGTCATGAACTACCTTGAACCAGGTAGTTAACCCTGGCATGCTACTTTTAGATCCCGGCTTATAATCATCAAGAGGAAGAAATTTGTCTTAGAATTTCTTTATCCTCATGGAGTCAATATTCAGCACTAATTGCCAAGTCATTGGGATTCCATGAAGATATAGTGTTGAGCCCCCTGGTCCCATTGGCAGTCTGGGTGAATGAAGAACGCCAGTCCTGTTCAGCCTTCTGGAGTGGCCACCATCAAGACCAACAGGCCAGTGCAGTACAAACCTCAGTCACGGACATAGCAGACTGTGGTTTACTGGGTCGTTTGTCTCATGAGGCCAAAAAGAAGCTCCCACGCTTCTGCCTAAATGGCTTCATATCATCATTTTAGAGTGCAGAGTGATGGACGGCAGGGCAGGAGCGAAGCATGCTTTTCTGAGCCGTTGGGAGGATGTTGGAGACTGCTGAGGGCTTCCTGTGTCTCCTGGGCAAGGCCATGGGAATGCCAGCGGGACACACCACATGATTGCAGGTTGCCGGAGCATAGACCCTGGTGATCCTGTCCCTTAACAACAGTTTGGGGTGCAGGGGAGTTTTAGTATTCAATTTCTTTGCTTTCTAAGCCCTATAATAATTGCATAGTAGAGACAGGAAGCAATATGTGGCTGATTTGCAGGATCTTTAATTCTCAGGAATTCGCAGCCAATTAAATGAATTGACTTTAATCCAGTCCTCTTTTAAAGGCAAAAGCCATGTCATCTTTATTGGGAGCTAACTGTGTTAAGTGGAAGGGTTTATAAGATAAGAAGAAAAGACAGTCTCTTTCATAAGGACTTTCATAATTGAAATGGGGAAAATCAGACTGAGAGAATAATAAGAACACATGTGCGCATGGGCACATGAATCTAAAAATAGGACCCCATTTAAAGCAGTTTCCAGTAGTCACTAGGAAGGGAGGGGTAAGTGGAGTACTCGGGAGGGACTCGTACTTGGCTCAGCCAGGGAAAGGTAAAAGATAGCACAGTTATATTCTCAATTAGTTTTAGTCCCAAGTTAATTGAAGTAAGGACTTTAATATCTAATTCCTGTGCACACTGAAGTATCGTGCTGTGAAGAGAAACAGAGTCATATCGGAAGAGCTCAGTGTTAATGAAGGATTTAGAGAGAATCAGAAAAAACTAGGGCTTGGATTTTTTCAGAGTTGAAAAAGGATCATCCTTTCTGCTACCTCCTGCCCATAAACACCTCTACTGATCATTGGCTCATTGCCTCTGGGGTTTTAGATTCAGGGAGGATCAATGAGCACAGCTCTGACTCTTAACGTATCTCAGCTACAGCTGGTTAAAGAACCAGGATTAGAAAATGAATCAAACAAACTAGGATTATCTTTAACAGTAGGATGCTGAGCTGTGTTTGCAGATTTCTGCTTAAGCAGTTGGGACAGGGCATCCTTGCATGAAATTCAGACATCCCTCCCTGGCAGCCTCCGTGTTAAAGTAGAGGTTGCAGAACAAGTCTGGCAGCTCTTAGTCTGAACCCTTGTAAACAACAGATGTTCATAACTAGGTTCTGCGGGTGAGGATGGGGGTTTCTGTTGATGCCTAAAATTTTCTTAAAAATTTATAGGCAGCATCTCGAGGATTTAGCAAAAAGGAGGAAGTTGTACCAAATTGATTCTGCAGTGTTATAGGTGGAACTGATGCTTCAGACAGTTCCTTTGACAAAGCACAGGGTATTGAGTGAACTCTGAATAAACAGCAAGTGAATCCAGGAAGCAGGCACAATTAAGAAAGGTTTGGCTTCTTAGGTGTGTTGACTTTCTGCCCTCCTCCCTGTTCCCCTACTTATATACAGACTGATTTGTTGACCTCCCCCACGCCCACGCCTCTGTTTTCTCTGGTTATGGGTGGAAATGTTGCCCTTCCCTACCAGACTCCTGCATACACATGCATACTGATACTCAGGCAGGTTTACTGTCCAGTCTCTTCTATTAGCTCCTTCTGAAGCCATTCAGGTTCTTATAATATATGGATTAAATGGTATTGTTAGGGGCTTTGTCTTGGATGCTAACCTTAGTCTTGTACATTCTCAATGTTGATTTTGCCAGGTCTCCAATCATTAATTGGATGTGGGTGAAGATAATGTAGCTTATAAAGAATTCAATGCTGCCTCTTTTTTTATCCCCACCCCACCCAGCCCCCAAACACACATACACACTGAGTTTTCAGCCAGATGATGAATGCTTAGGAAACCTATTTTACAGCATAGTTTGGGGAAGTAATATGGAAAAAATAAACCTATAATACCTCTTTAGTAGGCTTTCTTGGTACAAAATTAAAGAAGAACTTTAATCAAATGAAAAAAGTAATTTATTGGGGGGACTGGGCCTATATTCAGGCCAATCTATCAGAAAGAATTGTCTTAAAAAATCTCTGATGAGATCACTAGTTATTTGGGGGGGGCTAACAACACCTTCTGCTATTATTTTTTTCTGAAAAACAAGTCCACTCCTGGCCCTTTTGTGCGTTAGCATAGAAAGTTTGGGTGAATACCAATCCTGGTATGTGAGGTTTACTTGTTCTTTCAGCAAATATTTATTTAGCACTTATTCTATACCAAGAGGCCATGCCCTTAGTGTGGAATTAAATTTCACTTAATTACTAAATTAAATATACAGAGAAGAATAAACCACTATCTAGCTCATCGAGGTTACCATTTAATGTGAAATATTTTAAGGTTGTATATGTATTTATATATGTATGTATGTACTAATATGTGTTCTGACAAGATGTGGAGTTCAAGATTGAGGAGCTAGAATTGTTGAGTAGCCCTTTTAGTTCCTTATAGTATATGTGATTCATTAATAAACACTTGGATCCATCTTCCTTATCAACAGTGACTAACATGTCTGGTAGGTACTAGGGTCACAGAGATGTATGGGACACAGCCTCTGACTTTAGGAGGCTCATTGTGTCATGTGGAAGATAGGAGGTTTAGATGAAAAAAGTTAGCATAGAATAGCATATATTTATTGCCAAAGAAAAGATGGGAGAAATGTTTTATTTTTATTTTCTTCCAGAATGGGATTTTAAACATTTTTTTGAGGTTATTTTAGACAGAAAAGTTACAAAAATAGTACAGAGATTTTCTGTATGCCATTTACCCAGATTGCCCCAAAATATTACCATAGTACTACCCTTACTTTATACTTCTCTCTCACTATATACAACTCATGAATGTACATATTTTGTTTTTGTAAGACAATTGAGCATAAGTTGCAGACATAAAGCCCCTTTACCTCTACCTACTTCAATGTGAATTTATTAAAAACTAGAGGCCTGGTGCATGAAATTAGTGCACTGTGTGTGTGTGTGTGTGTGTGTGTGTGTGTGTGTGTGTCGGGGGCGGGGGGGCCCCTCAGCTCAGCCTGCGCCCTCTCTCAGTCCAGGAGCCCTTGGAAGATGTCTGACTGATGGCTTAGCCATCCTTAGTGCTGCTGCGGAGGCAGGAGAGGCTCCCACCACCGCTGCTGCACTTGCCAGCTATGAGCCTGGCTTCTGGCTGAGCGGCGCTCCCCCTGTGGAAGCACACTGACCACCAGGGCAGCTGCTGCATTGAGCGCCTGCCCCCTGGTGGTCAGTGCATGTCATAACGATGGGTCGTTCTGCCTTCGGGCTGAAACCGGCTCTCCGACATCCCCCGAGGGGTCCTAGATTGCGAGAGGGCACAGACCAGGCTGAGGGACCCTACTGGTGCTGGGGAGACGATGCTGGGGAGGGATGCGGGAGGTTGGCCAGCTGGGGAGGGACTGCGGAAGTGCTTAAAGGTGTGTCTGTCCCGTCTCGCTCAGTGCCAATAGGCCAGACCCCAGCAGCAAGCTAACCTACCAGTTGGAGAGTCTGCTCCCTTGTGGTAAGTGCACGTCATAGCGACTAGTGGACCAGTTGACTGTCTTCCCCCTGGTGGTCAGTGCATGTCATAGCGAGCAGTTGAGCGGCCTTGGCATATCATTAGCATATTACGTTTTGATTGGTTGAATAGTGGACCAAACAACCAGACACTTAGCATATTAGGCTTTTATTATATAGGATAAATTGGTTGTTCTCTGCCATAATGATAGTATAGTTATCAAAAGCAGGGTATAAACATCGATACAATAATATTGTATAATCCAGACATTCACATTTACCATTTGTTTCAAAATTTTCCTTTTTGGCAAAAGAAAGTCCAAGATTATGTGTTTCATTCAGTTGTCTTGTCTCTTTAGTTTCCTTTAATGTGGAATGGTTTCCAAGTCTTTCTTTGTATTTCATGGCATTGACATTTTTGGAGAGCAATTCAGGCCAATTATTTTGTAGATTGTCCCTTAATTTGAAATTTCTGATAATGTCTGATTTCTTTTAATTTCAATATTTTATTTATGCCCCAAACAGAATTTATTATTTCTCAACATCCTGGCTTTAAAGAAGCTAGCTTATCCTTAATATTTTAATATGCTCTTCTTCGTTTAGCTCATTTTAAGTTAGATGATTACCATGTTTGATATATTTTCTCAGGAACTACCAATGATGAATAAATTATTTTTGAAATTATTTTTAGCTTACTAAAATGTTCTTTGCTTAGCCTATTTATGAAGCAATTTAAAAAATAAATACAATAAAATAAAAGGAACTTCAAAAAAATCAAGGGAGCTTTCTAATTTGTCATGTGATAGTAGTAAGCAAGAATTCGTGAATCTGGTTTAGAAGATCAATACCTCATGATGTATTTTTAAGTTAAATGTGTTGGGGTTACATTTTTAAATAACATTATGTAAATTTCAGGTGTGATATTTCTTTATAATTAGATTCAGGTTATGTGCTTTGGGCAGGAATACCATAGAAGTGATGTCCTATTCTTCTCAGGGCATCGTATCAGGAGCCCCTTGCTGATTATTTATCCCATTACTAGTGATGTTACCTTTGATCATTAGGTTAAAGTGGTATCTGCCAGATTTTTCTACCATAAAGTTATACTAGTTTATGCTTTGTAATTAATGCATATACATTAGGAGATACTTTTTTAGGCCATGTAAAATTTGTGTAATTCTCGCAACCTTACATCCACTCGTTTTAGCATTAATTGATAATCCTTGCTAGAATCAATTATTATGATGGGTACCACATGAGTTTTTCCAGTTTCCATCATTCCTTCTACATTTGATTCTATTGTAAAGAAGAGCTTTTCTGTCTCCATGTAGATGTCTGGTTATTTGTTTATATCAATGTGGACTCATAGATTCTGATCGTATTCAATAGGTTATAATCCTTTATCATCCTTATTTATTTTAATGTTTATATTATCACAGATTTGGCTAGTGGACTCCCTTCAAGATGGCTTCTGTATCCTTGCTCTGGGTACTTCTTTACCATCTGGCACAACAAGATGTCCCAGGCCCATCTTGTACTTCCCTTGCTTCAGCTCCGGCGCCATTTCCTCAAGGAGCCCTGGTTCCTTTTATGGGCAATGGTATTTAGGAACTATGGACGCTAAGTATGCTCTTTGTTATCAGAGTAGCATTGTTTTTGTAGTGCTGCTCAGCAGACAAAAGTAGTAAATAGCTATAAATATTTGCACCCACACATAATTGCATACTTCTTCATCCATTTCTCTATATCCGTATCTCTATTAAAGACCACGAGTTCACACTGATTTCTTCAATTCCAATTTAACACCATATGTCTTATTCTGTTTTCTCCCCTTTCCATATTTTTAATTTTGTTCTCTGGACAGTGAGAAGCTGGCACCCATTATTTATAATACATTTATTTAATTGCTCAGTCCTAGATGCACGCAAAGTAGTTCCAGAATTCCAAGCTCATGCATCTGAAAAAGAAGACTAATAACTAAATTTCATTACTAGTTTAGAGTTCTTTTTCTTTTCAGCCTTGATGACTAAAACCTGGTATTCAAAACTTAGTTGTTAGGCCCTTCTCCTCCAACCCCAGACCTTCAATGTGGTGATAGTATTTGTTTGAAATATAATTTGGTTTACTTATTTGTTTGGATTTAATTTTTTCCCCTTCAGAATGAGGTCTTGATTGACATTTCTAACTGCCAGATCTTTTCTCCTTTTTAAAAATAGTTTAATTTATTGGGGTGGCATTGGTTAATAAAATTATATAGGTTTCAAGTGCATCATATGTATATTGTATTGTGTGTTCACCACCCAAAATCAAGTCTCCTTTCCTCACCATTTACCCCCCCTTTACCCTCTTTTGCCTCCCCTCACCCCCCTTTCTCTCTGGTAATCACTATACCATTGCCTGTGTCTATGAGGATTTGTTGTTGTTGTTGTTGTTGTTTGCTTAATCTCTTCACCTTTTTCACCCAGCCTCCCAACCCCCTGCCCTCCCACAGCTGTGAAGTAAATTTTACCTTTTGGGACAGCATGGATGGACCTGGAGAGTATTATGTTCAGTGAAATAAGCCAGTCAGAGAAAGACAGATACCATATGATTTCACTTATATGTGCAATCTAATGAATAAAGTAAACAAACAAAATAGATAGACTCATAGATCCAAATCTTTTCTCTTGACTAGAGACTGAGCAGTCCCAGAAGTTAGAGTCCTGTCTCTCCATAGATTATGGGAAGTCACTGATTGGGCTGTAGGCCAGACAAAGAGCGGACACCAAGGAATGTCCCTTCCTGGGCCTGCCGAGACTCTGGGAAAGCCACCTTATGGGTTGGGACCCTTGTCACTTTCTCCTAATACGACTCCTCTCACATTCTCTCTGTCATTCTCCATGATTACCTCTCTTGCACTAAGGGAACCAAGAATCTGGCTTTCAACTCAGTACTAGGCTATGATTGTGAATGAAGATGGTTTACCCAGCATTTCATGTAATATGTGTGGTGTAGGACCTTTGGATGATCTTGATCTGGCTCCTTAGAGGTGAAGCCTCCTGGCATTGCTCATTGACACCCAAACTTGCAGAACTTTTTGCTCTGTTGCTGTGCTCCCAGTTCTGATGCCCCTGCTCTTTTTCCTGCTTGCCTTTCTTTACTGAGATGTTTTGGCCTCTCTACTAGCTCTTTTGCATCAGTTCTGATCTGACTGATTTCTCCTCTGTCTCTAGGGATAGCTTCCAGATTCCCTTTCCTCTGTCCTGTTTAACCCTCTTCCTCCATTTCCCACACACTCATTTTATTTTTCTCCTTCCTCAAGACACATCTAACATGGTCAGTGCTGCTGATTCCAGCTGTTCTGACTCTTGCTTGCGGCTTAAGTTCAAAAACAGATGGACCTAAAGCATTCTCGATGCTGTGCCAATTTCCACCAGATGAAAACAAATTACTAAAAAGCATCAGGAAATATTAGAATAGATCTAAGGTTTAATTCTCTGTCTTCTCAGTGGTCCTCCCTGCCTTACTCCTCCATGGCCCCCTGCTTCCTCTCCTCATTATACCTGGCCCTTTTTCCATCTCTTCTTTCTTTGTATGCCTCATATGACAAAGGCTGATTTCTAAAACCTTTGCTCCCATTGTCACCCTCTGTATATGCAGATGGATGGGTTTAACCATTGGGATGAGAATGTTGATAATCAAGCTAGGTTGTTGCTGTTTTTTAATTGTGCCCTTTTTAAATCTTCCATCAGGGGCTAAGGAATTTCTGTCCTTTGATCATATAGAGAAGGCGAGGCTGGGGTCTCTGTGTCTGTAATTGTAGGTACATTTACAGGTGAAAGGTTACTAACTTGGTAATAAAATATATGTTTCTCTATGACTTTATCAATAGGGGTGCAAAAAGGTGCCAGTCCCACAGCCTACCCTTGCATGCTGTAGACAGGGAGTGTGTTCCTTGGAAAGCAGTAACATTGTGCCCACACCATTGCTCTCAGAACCCCCATTTTTGGAATTTGCTTATAGTTTTCTCCCAATGTTCTGTAGAACACTGTTTAACTTTAACATTTCTAGTCGCCCTGAAACATAAGAGAAAGAATCAGCATGGTGGGGCCACTTACCTTACAGTACATCACACAGACACTGGCAGTTATTTATAGAGAGCATCAGGAGAAAGTTGTTAGCATAGTCCAGTAATTATGAAGTGCCCATGTGACCTGAGTACTAGACACTGTAGGAACTATCTTCAAGAGAAGACCTTGGGGGTTGGGCTTCCCGAAGTTTAGGGACACCTGACTCATATGCAAATTATGGTGTTTATTTAGAAAACGTCTCCCTTCCTCCCTTCCTCCCGCCCTCCTAAACCTCCCCCCTCCCCCTGTCCTTTCTCTTTCTCTTTCTTTTTGGGAGGAGAATACTTGAAAGAAAATCCTCAGATTCTCAAAATGGTCTGGGGTATGTAATTATCCTCCAAAATACTTTATAAACAATATTTTATGTTGCAAGTGGGAATGCATACACAGAGATATATGTATATTTTAAAACAAATAACTGAGAATAATATTTTTGCAAAAGATTACCTATAGATCTTTCCTCTATGTGATGTACTGATATATATATATATATATATATATATATATATATATATATATTTTTTTTTTTTTTAGGTTCTTTTTTTTTTCTTTATTGATTAAGGTATTACATATGTGCCCTTATCCCCCCATTGCCTGCCCACCCACTCATGCCCTCACCCTTCTGGTGTCTGTGTCCATTGGTTAGGCTTATATGCATGCATACAAGTCCTTTGGTTGATCTTAACCCCTGCCCTCCCCTGTCTTCCCTCTGAGGTTTGACGGTCTGATCAATGCTTCTTTGTCTCTGGATCTGTTTTTGTTCATCAGTTTATGTTGTTCATTATATTCCACAAATGAGTGAGATTGTGTGTTATTTATCTTTCCCTGACTGGCTTATTTCACTTAGCATAATGCTCTCCAGTTCCATCCATGCTGTTGCAAATGGTAAGAATTCCTCCTTTTTTACCGCAGCGTAGTATTCCATTGTGCAGATGTACCCAGGTTTTTGTTTTTTTATTGTCTAAAGTTTTACATATGTCTTCTTTTTCCCCAACTGATACCCCCCCCCCCCCCCCCCCAGCCATTCCCACCCTGGCAAGCCCCCATTGCCCCAGTGCCTGTGTCAATTGAATATGCTAATATGCATGCATACAAGTCCTTTGGCTGCTCTCTATCCCTCCCCCGCTCCCCATAGTGGCATAGTATTTTTGCAAAAGAATACCTATAGATCTTTCCTCTATGTGATGTATTGATATTTTATTTTTTAAAAATATATTTTATTGATTTCAGAGAGGAAGAGGGAAAGAAAGAAGGAGAAACATCAGTGATGAGAGAGAATAATTGATCAGCTGCCTCCTGCATGCCCTACACTGGGGATCGAGCCCACAAGCTGGGCATGTGCCCTGGCCAGGAATCGAACCGTGACCTCCTGTTTCATAGGTCGACACTCAACCATTGAGCCACGCCTGTCAGGCTGTACTGATATTTTCTATTTTGTTCTGTATTATTCTACTCCACTTTGTTTCATTTTGAGAAATGTTAGATAGTGACTTGCTAAATTGATTTTTTAAACCCCATTAGTAGATTGTATTACACAATTGAAAAAACATTGCTTTAAAAGCATTGGTTCTTAAAATTCTGGTATGCCTAAAATTACCTGGGATGCATATTTAAAATGCAGATTTCTGAGCATCACTCTACCTCTAGAGAAATAGAATTTAAAAAATATTTTTTTATTGATTTGAGAGAGAAACATTGATTTGTTGTTGCACTTATTTATGCACTCATTGGTTAATTCTTGTAAGTGCCTGAACCTGCAACCTTGGTATAACGGGATGATGTGCTAAACAACTGAGCTACCCGCCAGGGCAAGATATGATTTTAAACAAGTGCTTCAGGTGATTCTGATGCAAGGTGATTTGGGGTCCTGAAGACTCACGTGTAGAGAAACTACTCTCTTACAGACTTCGGAGCCTGGCTGTGCAAAGCTTCAGATCACTCACTGCTCAGAGATGGTATCATCTGAATCCAGACAGAGAATCTTCCCGTTCAAAAATGACCCAAATTATCCATGCTCACCCCTATATCTCGATATCCTTGATAGTCTTTTTTTAAAATATTTGTTATGGTCCTTGTGAAGGCAGAGAAGGAGTTAACTGAGGACACAGAACTGAAGGGTCATTTTACAAAGTGGCTGGGGTGTGGCCCAGCCCTCCAGTAGATGCCCAGAGCCAGTCCCAAATTAGAATGGGGTGGGATCAAGCCTGCTTTTCTCATTTACTTGCCTTTCATGTGTAACCACAGGCTTTGTGTCAACATGCTTTCCGGTTAGGCACCAGCAGTTTTGCTCCCTCTGAGTTCATAGACCCTTGGTGTTCCTGTTATGTGTTGTCTTAGAATAGCTCTGTGCTCTGAGCATTGTCCATTAACTCTTTCAGCACCAGGGCTTTATAGATGCTAAGGGCTCTTTGTTGAAATTGAGCTACAACCACAGTGAAGTAAGAAAATGATTGCTGGTCAGGAGACCTGGGTTCTTGTCTTGCTACCCTACTATCTGTGTGAATTTAGGCTCCCTAAGCCTCAATTTTCTCACTTAGAAAATGAAAAGTTTGGCCCACCTGGTGTGATTCAGTGGTTGAGTGTTGACCTATGAACCAGGAGGTCATACTTCCGGTCAGGGCTCAAACCCCAGTGGAGGGTGTGCAAGAGGCAGCTGATCAATAATTCTCTCTCATCATTGATATTTCTAGCTCTCTCTCCTTCACCTTTCCTCTCTGGAATCAATACAAAAAATCTATCTATATAAAAGCCAAGCTACCAGAACCACCGGTCACTATGACGCGTACTGTGCCAGCCAACTGGCTCGATCGGGCCACATTTGGCCCCCCCAGCTGGCCCCACCCCTGATTGCCTCCCCCCATTTGGGTGGGGCCAGCCAGCCAACCTCCTGTGTCCCCTCCCTGCCACTGGCCCCGCCCGATCAGCCCCCATCAGGACAGGCAGCCTGACCCCACCCGTGCACGAATTCATGCACCAGGCCTCTAGTAAAGAAATAATAAAATGACAAATTTGGTCTAGACCAGGGGTGGGCAAACTTTTTGACTTGAGGGCCACAATGGGTTCTTAAACTGGACTGGAGGGCCGGAACAAAAGCATGGATGGAGTGTTTGTGTGAACTAATATAAATTCAAAGTAAAGGAGCGGAGGGGAGAGCAAGAGAACCGGATAGAACAGCCAGATCCGGCCCGCGGGCCGTAGTTTGCCCACAGCTGGTCTAGACTCTAAATAATCTTAAAATTAAAGTCCATGCTGCCCTGACCAGTTTGGCTCAGTGGATAGAGCATCGCCTGCGGACTGAAGGGTCCCAGGTTCCATTCCTGTCAAGGGCATGTACTTTGGTTGCGGGCACATCCCCAGTAGGGGGTGTGCAGGAGGCAGCTGATCAATGTTTCTCTCTCATCGATGTTTCTAACTCTCTATCCCTCTCCCTTCCTCTCTGTAAAAAATCAATAAAATATATTAAAAAAAAAATTAAAGTCCATGCTAACCCTGCTGGCTCCGAAATTCTGTGATTCTATTTTTTGTTCCTTCTGGCTTTTCCTTTTGTACTTTAAAAGTCTTCTCTTTACAGCCTGTCCTAGGTTGGGCACAGGAGATTCACTGAGTTTGGTAATTTCCAGAGAACCAGATAAGTTAAAATCAATATTTAGTGCACTGCTGAAGTATGAAATGTATAAAGCAAGTTGATTACAAACTTGAGTAATAAGGCCTGGGAATTTGGGGACATGTTTGTCTTTTTAGCCATTACTCTAACCACTTTTCTTTTTCTTTCTTTCTTTCTTTCTTTTTTTTTTTTTTTTTTTGGTGGGTGTAAATACATTGTGTGGACTGTCAAGTAATAATAATGGTTATAACAATAATAAGTGATGGCGATACTGATTTGTAAGTGTAGGACCCTTTAGTGTTTATGAAGTGTTTCTTTATGGTCATCACTTTGGTTGATTTCGTCTTCATAGTATCCATATGAGTTAGGCATGGAAGGTATGCGGTCTTCATTTATCATTTTAAGCACATGAGGAAGTACCGAGGCCCAGAGTGCATCTGTGATTTATCCAAGATCACTTGGCTAGTAAGTGGCAAAACTAAGACTAGACTGTAGGTCGTATGCCTGGTTCAGGATGCTTTTCACAGAGGACTACCTTGCTGGGGTGGGTGCCATCATTCATCCAGATTCCTTACCGACCTGTAGAACTCAGTAACCTATCGACCTGGGCATCTCTTACTCTAACTCCTTAACATTTTGCCAGAAAAGCATCAGAGTGGTTAATAATATCCTCTAATTTAGAACACATAAACCAATGAGTGTACAAATCCAGTCACTCAACGGCCACCCAGATACGTTCTGCAACAGTTGATTGGGCAAGATTGATGGAGGCTGAAGATATTAACTATTCATTAAATGAATTGTCTTACTGTGCTCAACACTTACAGGATTTCTGTGGTTATGGCATCTGTCATTAGTCAATGCTGATTAAGTTCCCACCCATTCTTGGTGATAGATGTTCATTGAATATTCCAAAATATACCCTGTCCTCAAGAGACTCCCTTCTAGTAAGGCAAGATAAATATCAAAGTGACACATGAGAAATGATAATGCAGTGGATCTGGTGACTATTTAGACTTCATCCCTTTTAGCTTTATAATTTCACAGAATCAAGTTATATTACTTTATTTTTTTCTCATTGTTATCATGAACCATGTAAGGAAACTCATTGTACCGTTAACAGGTATAATCAGGAGGGGGTGGTCTGAATCTTAGGGATCTCCTCTCTTCCAAAGTGGCTTATTCGTACTTGGCATGCTCAAGTACCATTCGACAGGCAGGAGGAGTGGCTGGCTATAGATCAAACTACTCAGCTTGTGCCTCGTGCCAGGGAGCTGCCTGCTCCCAAGGTAGTGGTTACTGCTTTGAAAATAAGTGTGTGAATTTCTGAGTGACGTCATTTCAGATTGGCATAGACAGGTATTTATGTCTCTAGCAAGAACTATCAGGGCTGAGCCAGATTGGCTATCAGTCATCTTTCAAGATTTCATTTCAAAATTAAAAAAAATTTACCAACACATCTATGTGTATTTTTTTCTCTGTATATTTGTCATGTGCTGTAATTATTTATGGGGTTTCTGATGACATCTTAATTAACTAGAGAAGAAGAAACTGAACATGTAATTTTAGAGTTGTTCATAGGTTATTCTGTGGAGTATATGGGTCTAACTGTTAATGTAAATGGTTACAAATCATTTTAAACTGAGAAACATATAGGATGTCCCCCAAAAATGTATACACACTTTGAATAATTATTAATTCCAATGGGTTAAGTCTGAAAAGAAAGAAACATCAATTGAGCTATCAAAAAATATATTTGTGTACATTTTTCTAGGACACCCTATATATTACTTTTCATCTTGTTATCAATCCTACCTTTGTTACATCTTTTGCTCATGCTATAATGTTTTCTTTTAATTAAGTGAATTAGTTAACTGAGACCTTTTGATATGATCACAGCCTACTTTGAGGGGTGTTTGGGGGGAAGATTTAATAAATAACTAAATTTCTAGGCCCTTAGTTCTATAGATCATATAGGGGTAGAGTGCATAGTGCTTGTTCTCTAGCATTTAGATTGTACCCAGAGTACACAAGGAGTTAATTAGCCATTTTGTTGGTATCTCCCTGTAGCTCTGAGAATGCTAGTGGTAAGACATGGTTGTAAACAAAGGGAAGGTTCCAGGTTGGCAGAAGTCATAGAGAGGGCTGCTAGGCCGGCAGATCTTCTAAGTCAGCCACATCAGGGTTTCACAGTGGGCCATTCGAGCTCGTGTACAACACAAGCATCAAGACCCCAGGATAAGATGTATGTTGTAGCTGACAGGTAGTCTAGAGGCAGAAAAGTCATGTCTCGGATCCAGGAGATCTGCAAACATGAGAGAAGCAGGTCAAAAACAAGAATGTTGTTCCTTTTATCCCTAGTGCCCAGAACAGTGCCAGGTACATAGATCTCAAGTGATTTGAAGAACCTCCAATCTTCTCTCCCTGCCATGAACCTGGGGTGGGGTGGGGGTGTTTGAAGGGAAGACAAAGTCCCTTATCTGACATAAATTGATGGAGACATTTCTGGTTAGGGTGTACAGTGGTTCAGATTTGGGAACCACTCCCATTCCCTACCTAACCAAGAGGAATCTTGGTCCTGCCATCATTCAGGAAATGTCAGACACAGTGCTGACATTATTAAAATGTCAAACACGGTGTTGCTCCAGTTCTTAACTTCAAAGCAGATTCCTAAGCTCCCAGCTCTTGGGCATGCCATTATCCCAAGGGTGTGTCTGGATTCCCCGGAACTAACCCAGAGCCACAAGAATTCCATTTCCATATAGCTCTTCCCCCAAATCTGATTATAGGGGACAACTTAGACTATTTTGAGTAAGGTGGGTACACCACTGCTTGAATCCTTTCTAATCATCTGTCCAAGCTACTGAATACAATTTGTGGTATTAACTTGTCCCTGAAAACTTGAAAGCTCATTTCTCCATACATAGAATATACATTTTTGCCTTTAGCCCTTTTATTGTTCCGTCTTAGAATTCTGATCTCATTGCTGGCAAAGCAGAAGCCTGAGCTGTGATAAGCCCAGAGACGTATGCTTGCCTGCTCCCTGCCCGCCCGCCCGCCTGTCTTTGAAAGATGCCTTTAGGCTGCTTATGTACTACTGGGTCACACAACCAAGCAGCTACCATTACAGGAAGAATCTTTTTCAAGTCAGTTTCCACCTTGGAGACACCTCCCCCCCTCTTTTTTTAACACCTTCCCCAGAAAATCCAATCCATCCTCTGGCTTATCTGGGTCAGCAAGGGTCTGATTTTATGCATGGCACTGTCGAACCATAAATCCGCTGCGGCTTTGCCTCTCTATCCAGCCCGTCTGCTTCTGTCAGCATCAGCAAAATGCATAATAGAGAAAATAAGCCAGAAAGGCTAATAACACTCATCTGAATAAAATAATCTCTTAGGCTGCATCACTTCACTTCATTTTAATCAAGGTGCCAGGAAGGAATTTAGGTTTACAAATCCAGCCTGGACCTTGTCACTAGTTCCCTGTCCAACCATCACTAAATGATCGCTTTTATTATGTATATACCTTCTTCTTATCCTCATTATGGTTGGATGCTCAAGAACATATGCTGAATGGTGTCTTTAGCTCACTTTTATTTTATCTATCATCACATATATATGTCTGTTTTTTAAAGTGAGAAGCGATATTCTTAGATGTAGTATTTGCCATCTCTGTATACAGACCAGCAGTTTTGAAAGGAATTCTGAGAAAGGGGGCTCAGCAGAAGTTGCTGAAGCACCCGGTACTGGCTCCCTGGGCTCCCTCTGGCTCCTTCCTATGGGCCTCAGCTCACAGTCCCTGTGCGGAATGCAGGGCTGAGCAGTTCCACCTCAGGGGAAGGACAGTGGAAGATTAGATGCTGCTCTCCCATTCGTATCTCCCTCACGTCTTCCCAGAGACCACAGCTGCTTGGTTAATTGCCTGTTGCTGCTGTCTTATCCCGAACATTATTTGCCGAGGGCTGTTCGTTTTCAGCAGCACTCTTGGCCTTGGCCCAGGGCCGGGTGAGGAGCATGTTGGAAGCTGATGAAAGCTGAGTCCTAGTTTGTTTGGAAATAAAAATAATAATATTTTTTTCACATTTGTATAGTGTTTTACTGTTGATGTAATTCTTTTGCATCCACCATCTCATTTGAGCCACGCAACAGACCTGTAAGGTGGGCAAGTCAGACAGAACTGTTGGCCCAAAAGGAAACATTCTTCACTAGAGCAATACAGAAGCTCAAGCCACTCAGTGATGCCAAGCTTGTGTCACACAGCCCATCTGCAGAGCTATGAACATAGCAATTATTAATTAAATGGCACCTTAGGCCAGCAGAGCTTCCGGGGTTTTACAGTCCTGCTTTGAAGATCTTCAGGGAGCTAGATGTACACAGATAGGGATGTGTCCATTTTATAGATGAAACTGAACAGAGGGAAGCACAAAAAAAGCAAGTGTAATACAAGCCAACTTGGACGTTTATGGAGGTCTTCCCCCTAGATATTTGAGAGAAATCCCTTTGAGCATTTGTTGCCAAGTGTGTTGAACATCCATGAATAATCTAAGTTGAAGAGAAAAACTGAGTTAATGAATTTGAAGCTAATGACTGAGCTGTGCAGGTTTATTTCTTTCAGTGCATGCATAGTCGGCTTGTGACTTTCTGGCCTCCTTTGTTTGGACTCCAGAGTCATCTCCTCTCAAGTACAGTATGATGCTTTTTTGATCTTCCTCCTAAAATTTTTTTTAAGTAAGAAAAACACTTCTGGATATTTTGTCTGCTTTTTAGGGATTAGTGTTTGAGGAGGTTTGCAGCTGTTCAGCACATTCCTAAGGGATGTAGACCTTTTTCTTTAAATGCCCAAGTATTACACAACCTAAGACTCTGGGGGCGGGGAAAAGTAAAGAAACTGTACAAACAAATGATAGATGGAAAAGATATAAAGGCAAATTTCAATCTCCTAACCAAACGAAGTTCCCCTGGCTCCAGCAGCCCCAAATAAAATAAGGCTGCAAAGCTGCTAAAGCAGGAAACCACTCTAGCAGAACCTTAATAGGCTCCCCATGAAATCACGTCTCGGTGCCTCGCTTATTTTCCAGCCTGAAGTGTGTTTCATCTTTGTTCGTGTTGGCTGGGAAAATTGTCTCTACAGTGTATTTGTGTTTCTTCTACAGCATGCCTTTCCCCTCTCCTGCCCCACCACCTTCCCAAAATAAATAAATGAATTAATTAAAACACCTCAGTTGAAGAGGAATCTAGTCTGAAAAAGCATACAAACTCAAAAGAACCAAATACATTATATGAGAAACTGCAATATTAGTAAAAGAGATGGGAACCCCTAAAAGAAAACAGTATCTAATACTCTTTTTTAAAGCCACAGGTTCCTTTTTAAAAATAAAAATCTTCCATAAACCCCATGTATGCAACAGATTTACTAGTGTAAATCTACTTTTAAATCTAAAGCACTTATTACAGAGTCAATCAGTGAACACATGAGACTGTGTTTGTGAACCCAAAATATTGATTGACATTGGGATTATGAATCAGAGTTGCAGTTTTATGTCAGTTTCAGCATCCAAGTTATTTCTGGTTCTGATTTGGGTTGCCCAATATCAAGAAACTATTGATTCACACAAATGAGTTGTTTGAAATAGTTTTAAATTGATTTAAGTGCTTGAAATGTATATTTTTGTTTTAATTAATATTATCTACTAGCTATTCTCACTCACCTTCATAAATATTAACTGGATAATCCCCCAAAATGTATAAGAAACATTGCAATTGATAATGAGATAGGATGATAATGAGCATGACTATTCTCACTACCCAACCGTGGTCTATAGCATGGGCTTCTGAGCCTTCTATGGCATGTAGTTAAACTTGATCACTATGTATGAAGTCATATGCTCACCCAAACAGTTTTACTGAAGGAGGGACACAGGCTGTAATTGAAAACTATTAGTACAGAGCAACATCCATTCTGACCAATAGCACATTTCTCAGAAGTTCAGTTACATGCATTGATTCTTTTTTCCCAAGTTTGTATAGAATGAAGTTCACCTGGCAGCCCATGAGACACTGTGATGATACCTACTGCAGGGAAACTGAAGCCAGAGTAGGTTTGGCGTGATTATTTGTCAATAGTTACCTCATAACAGAATTGGGAAAGCCCTTCTAAGTTGGATTCCATACTCTACAAATCATAGGTGCCTGGCACCCTCCAGCCCTGAATGGAGGCAGTGCTGACTAAGTCAAACCATACTCAAGCCATTTTCTTTGCTCTGAGAGTTGGACTGGAGGGAGGGGTAAGGCGAATAAACAGAAAATGATTCTTTGTCATGATTAAGCAGATTCTTTTTGCAATTATAAGGCTTTGTTTTTAATTTCAGAATTGCCACTTTTTAGCTATGTGACTTTGACCAAGATATTTAACCTTTATTAATCCAACTTTCCTCTTATGCTGAATGCAGTAAATAACACCCATTTCATCAGGTTGTTGTGGGGTTCAAATTATATAACATCAGCCATGGGGCCCAGCTATGTACTAAATACATAATAAGCCCTTGATAAATAGGACCGCAAGCAACCCCTACTTTCTGTTTTTCTCCTTAAAGAGATCCATCTTGCAGATGCAGAACTTTCTGTTGCTTAAATTAGTGCTGTAAACTGAGTAGAAAATAATTCTTTCAGATCACAATGCTTTCATTAGAAACGAGCATCTAGGTTTGGCACTATACTGTTCTACTCAGGCTGTAGAAGTTGTAGGAATACATGTGTTCTGGGAATGATTGTTCTCTAGGGTGTATGGGACATGAGATAATGGCTCAATCAGTGAAACCAAAGCATCCTTAGATGTGTTCGATGGAACTGAAGAGTTTTTAGTGACTTTTTCATGGCAGCTGCTTCTAATGTTGTATTCATGGAATACTGCAATAGGTAAGTGTGTGGGTGTTTAGTCTGTATTGCTCTAATGATTTTGTCTCTAGACAAAATCTCTTAAATTTTTGTCTCTAACCCTAGATGCATACCAGATGACTTAGTGGCCAAGGGAATGACCTTGGCATGAGACAGCCTAGAGCTTTTTCTAGTCAAACAACACAGAATTGTGGTTCTAGTCCCTGACTTCATCTTACTAGCTGTATGATTCCTTCTTACTAGCTATGGATAAGTTTTCTACTCAGTAAAATGGAGATAATGGTAGTGTTTGTTTTTTGGTTTGTTCGTTTTTTTTACAATGAAATGATGGAGCTTAGATGAAATAATGCACATAAAACAGTCTCCCAAGTTCCTAGAATGTAGTAGATGTTCAACAGATAATCTTGCTTCTCCTCCTCCTTCTCTTCTTTCCTCTTCCTTCCCTCTCCTTATCATTATCCTCATTTTCTCCCTTGAGTTGTTAGAAAAAGAGAACACTAGAGGTTCAGAGTGCAGGAAAAATAACGTTATTTCTGGCTTGGCTTTGATCACTGTGATTTTGTGATGTGGACTGTAGTCACAGATGTTGGTCCTGGTTGCTTACTAACAGTGATTTTTTTTTTCTCTTGCTGTTTCTCTGCAGGAAGGATCAGAATGTTCTCTCTCCAGTCAACTGTTGGAATCTCCTCTTAAACCAGGTGAAGCGGGAGAGCAGGGACCACACCACCCTGAGTGACATCTACCTGAATAACATCATTCCTCGATTTGTTCAAGTCAGTGAGGACTCAGGAAGACTCTTTAAAAAGGTATGTAGCTATTTCTAGTCATAAGATACTTGGGTGGAGCAATGGCACAGTTTTGTAAATAAGAGAAAGAATATCTATTGTCCCACGTATTAGACTTAAAATTGGTCATTTCATATCATATACTCATGGAGGCAGAATATTAAATTGACACTCTTTTCTTTCTTTCTGAGCTGAATTAATAGTAGGTCCAGGAAAGTAACAATTTGCCAGGTATAACCCCAGGATTGGCAGCATAATTCATAATCTGCATGTGTTAATTATGTTTAGTCGATTTCCATATGTGATTTGTGAAGCTGTTAAGATTCAGGGACCTTTTGTGTCACTTCATGTTTTGTTTTTTTCTAGTCCATTTAGCAAATTCATATATTTATGTTTTTGGTTTAGTTCTCTTTCTAAGTTCTTATCTTGTCCAAGGGGAACTTATGAATTTGGTTATTCTTATCAGAACATATCTTTTAAGTTCTGAATGTTTTATGAAGCTCATTTGTTTGTCATAATACCTTGGGTATAAGTTTAAAAAAAAAAAATGACCAAGGAAAGACTCAAAAATAATTGTGATAATCTTAAGAAATTTATGGAAAATTCACCTTACCTGTCAATAGTGGAACTATCCTCTTGGAAAGCCAGAAACTTCTTTTCTTAGCTATTTCAACCTGAACTCTCAATAGAGTCATTTATTCATGAATTTTGCTAACAAATGGTGGCAAAGGCCCCAAACATTGTACCAGTACATGATATACCATGTCTAACACTGAGGTCTGAGATCCACAGAAGATATTTCAGAAAGCAGATAATCTTATCACAAGTTATAGGTGTAAAGAATCTATATAGGGCTATTGTATTTGTTTTTTGTATATGGAATTCATTGGTTTCCAGTTGACAAAATTCAGTGTTAAAATTTGAGGCTGGAAGAGAAAGGATTTCAGTCGACAGGACTGTGGTCAGCTATAGCTCTTGGTTTTCCAATTTTTGTTGTTGTTGTTAATCCTCCAACAGAGATATATTTTTTCCATTGATTTTTAGAGAAGGTGAAAGAGAAGGAAGGAGGGGGAGAGGTAGAGAGAGAGAAACATCGATGTGAGAGAGATACAACAAGTGGTTGCCTCCCGCACATATTCCAACCAGGGCCAGGGATTGAACCTGCAACCCAGGTATGAGCCCTTGACCAGGAATTGAACCCGAGACCCTTCAGCGTATGGCCCGAAGCTCTGATCACTGAGCAACACTGGCCAGGGCCGTTTTCCAATTCTTAACATTAGGAAGTTTTCCATATCTCAATAGGACTGGTATTAGAACCTAATTTCTCCTGTTTATAACAGCATGAAAAAATAAATTATTTAGAATCTTCCAACTACATAGTTGTATCTGTGAAGGGGCTTTCCCTGTGTCTTAGAGACAGTATATTAAGGGTATAATCATTTGACAGTGAAAAGAGGGGAGAGAAAGATAACTTCCTTCAGATCTCACTGGCTATATTTGGTGGCCTGGCTGTGCTGTGTTTGGGGTTATGCTTCATTTAGGGGCAAGGATACTTTTCACCATCTACTATAGCTTTTAGCATCTGCTGTAGCTTGTTTGTTATTATTTGAATTATTCTGCAACAAATTGGTGATGTGTATATATGACTAAAATGAATGACTATCTATAATAATAAAAGCGTAATATGCTAATTAGACCAGACAGCCTAACGACCTTCTGGATGAAGCCACAGCTGCAGGGGCCGAGGCAGAGGCAGTTAGGGGTGATCAGACAGGCATGCAGAGTGGTTAGGGGCGATCAGGCAGGCAGGCAGGTGAGCCATTAGGAGCCAGCGGTCCCAGATTGCGAGAGGGTGCAGGCTGGGCTAAGGGGACCCTTCTCCCCTCCCTCCATGCACAAATTTCGTGCACCAGGCCTCTAGTAGTTAATAATACTGTATTGAATACTGGAAATAACTTAAGAGAGTAGATTTCAGGTGCTCTTTTCACACACACACAAACGTAACTTAACTATGTGAGGAGATATGTTAATTAGCCTGATTATAGAAATTACTAGAGGCCCAGCACGCGAAATAGCGCGGGACTCAGACCTGCTGTGCCACCACGGGACCCCAGTCCCACCACGCCCTGAGACCCATCAATGTACCTCCTGGTGACTGGTCGTTTGGTCGTTACAGGGTTATGGCCACTGGTCTTTTATAATATAGATTTTTATCCTATATAATAAAACCCTAATATGCAAATAGACCAAATGGCGGAATGACCTGTTGCTATGATGTGCACTGACCACCAGCAGGTAGATGCTCTGATCGGTAGGTTAGCTTGCTGCTGGATCGGGACTGGGCAAGATAGGCCGGACACTCCGTGGAGCCAATCTCCCACAGCCCCTCCCAGGCCTCTAAAATATTTCTTCTAATTAATTTCCTTTCAATGTGCATGAATCCATGCACTGGGCCTCTAGTATGTATAAAATCATTGTTATACACCTTTAATAGATACAATTTTTATTATAAAAATTTAAAACTTATTTAGGTGGAACCTTGATAGTAATCAGATACTACTTCGGCTCTTCCTTATGCCCTGGACAGCCACTTAAACTATCTTGAGAAGGAAAGGGTGTGACTGATAGTTTTCTCCTCTGTTTGCTGTGTTCATCTGAGAAAAAAATTTTGTGAGAGATGCTTAGTTATCTAGATGTCACCTAATCTCTCAGCTCCCTTTTCTCCCAGCTTTAGAAGTTTAGGGGACCCCACAGCTGCCCCATCCCCACACCCCCACGGGCCATGCTGCCTTGCACTAGAGCCCTCTAGTCTCAGGAATTCGCTTGTTACTTTTACTGTGTAAATAAAGCTTCCCGGTTTAATATAAAAAAAAAAAAGAAGAAGAAGAAGTTTAGGGGAGAACCAAGCTAAGAGTCTTGCAGCCCCTCCAGATCTCAGAGATGTTTATGTTGAAGGCAGCCAGTTACCAAAACCATGAATGTCCCTGGTTCCTCAGGTGCCCTTCACATTTTAATAAAGTCCTAACTGCATAGCATGTATACAAGACACTTGCCCTTTAGTAGGAAAATCCACTTGTGAATAATATTCCTAGCAATGGTCTCTGAGTTCATCTACTTAAGCCGGGCATTTCTCTGCTGGGGGTATAAGAAAGAATTTCTAATTACTCACATTTTATTGCATTATCTATATATTACATTTCATTGAAGAAATTACACATTTAGGCTTATAGCTAAATGTATTTTTATAAACAATGTATTTGGTAACTAGCTCCCAGATCAAGAAACAGGGTATTTCAGTACCCTAGAAGCTCTGCACGCCTCCCCCATGCTTTCTTCTAGTCATTAAGGAGTTAGGAGGAGTCAAGTCCCAAAACCCAAGGATAACAATTGTCCTAACATTGAATAGCAGAGATTCATTTTGATTGATTTCATACTTTATATAAATAGATCCATACAGAGTATATCTTTTCTGTCTGGTTTCTCTCATTCAATCTTTGTTTATGAGGTTTAGTCATATAGTTGTTTATAGTTGCAGATCATAGAGATCTTGATAAATTTTTATCAATTAAGTCATAGATTAATTTGCCCTGGCCTGTGTGGCTCAGTTGATTGGGCATTGTCCCGTGCACCCAAAGGTTGCCAAATCTATTCAGGTCAGGGTATATGCCCACATTGTGGGCTCAATCCCCTATAGGGGTGTGTAGGAAGCAGCTGATGATGTTCCGCTCTCACATTGATGTTTCTCTCTCTCTCCCTCTCCCTTCATTTCTCTCTATAAATCAATAAAAATATGTATACATTTTTAAACATAGATTAATTCTGTTTTGGCTGGGTGTGAGCCTCTCTGCTTTCTAGTAATGGACACAGAAGCCTTCTCTCCCCATACCTTGATTTTTTCATCTCTTTTGGTTAGAGTATGTTGCACATGAAAAATTAGAATCCCACTGCTTAAGACACAGTAATCAGGTAAGAGAGCTAAAGAATGTCCCTGGCCTCCCTGTCAGCTATGTGAAGCTTCCAAGGTGTGGCTGTGCTCTCATCTCAGAACAGAGGCCTTTTCCAAGTATTCTTTTCCCTCAGGCCCAGCTCTGCTAGTAACTCTGACACCTTGGCTGATTACTTCTCCTTTCTGCACCTCAGTTCCCTGAAGTTGTGTTGTTTATTTTAAAAGAGTTAGGCTGTGTGATCTCCATGCTGCTTTTGAAGTCTAACATACTGTAATTCTAGGATGACGAGGGTATTCTACTGGGGGCTTTCCTCCAGTTGTTGGTGACCTTTGTTAAATTGTGATAGGTAAGTTGCAGTCCCTGAGATAAGGACAAACGAGTAGATGTGGGTATGGAGGGGGCTAGCTTAAGCAATGGAAGACTACATTTCTTGAGTCTAC
>NC_137778.1:9905674-10241512 GCF_963455305.1 Plecotus auritus
TGTATATTCTGTGGCTTTGGGGTGACATGTTCTGGTTAAACACTTTATATACATTATCTTTTTTAATCCTTATCTTTTTTTAATTCTATAAGGTAAATAGTACTATTATCCCTATTTTATGTAGGAGGAAACTGAGACTTAGATTAAGAAAGAAAAAGAAGGTGAAGCTAGTATTTAAATCCAGATATTTGTCTCTTGAACTCAAGGTTTCTATGTACAAGTTACATTAGCATCTAGGCATGGTGTACAGAGTAGAGGGTGTTCCAGATTTTCTGACTCTTTTCTGTTGAATCCAGGTATTTCACTTAGTTACAGAATTAATCTAACCTTTTCTCTTGAACACAAACCTTCAAAGGGCATGGAGGTGTTAAACATCAACATGGGATTGTTTCTTCTACCTGGTGTCTGGGCAAGCAGCTGGAAGTTGAGAGGGAAATAGGGCAGCAGTATTTTTCTCCCTCGGGGCACAATCTCTAGTAAGAGAGAAACAAAGACTCATTAAATGTGAGAACTGGCCAAAAATCTGGCCCACAGCTAACTCAGCTAATTTGGGGATGTCAGGGTGGCTGTACAATTGACCCCTCTGTGCTACTGAACATCCTTAAGGGATGCTCCTGCTGGCCCTCTGATTTGTGGTTATGTTTGCGGGGACATATTTTACACTTGCATGAAACCATGGTGGATTCCTTTAGCTAAATATAACATCTGGAGAAAGTAGCCTCCTGTCCACAGCCTAAGAAACAGACCCACTTTGTTGAGGACTCCAGGGGAAATTGAGCCCATTTGGTGCTCCTGACATCTCCTCTCGTGTAATGAAAGCTCAGTCTGTCTAACCCCTGTTGGAACCAAGGTTTGGGCAAATATTATTGCTGCCACCTTCATCTTTTAATACAGTGGCTTCAAAAACGGTGGCCAAACACTCACTGTCAAACACTCCGGTTCCATGTTGTCTCTGAGAGGCATGTTCTAAAGCATCCCACCAAAAATATAAATAATTTTCCCCACTTTCTCAGCATAAACTCAGATAAACTTGGGTGTGCTTTTTCTCAGAGGGGAGAGAACAGTCCTATTCTCTCTTCTTCCTTTCAGTTAGCTGGAGCACACTTAAAAGTACCTTGACTTTGCTTTTCAAGTCACTGTTTTTAGCCTTGAACAGTTTGCTCACATGTAGGTTTGGAAGCTGGTCAATTGTCCTAAGACTCTCAGTTGCATCCTTTTTTACAGTATTCCAGTTAACTGTACTCCTGTCTTATGTTTATTATCCTAAGATTCTGTGGCAGAAAGCCAAGTTCAGTTGAGAAAGCTAGGTCAGATTCCTGATAGACCAGTAGCTCTCAACTTTGCCTGTTTGTGAGAGTCATTTAAAAAAAATATATTTGTAACCTTGAATAGATAAGAGTTTTTAGGATAGAAAAAGCATGAACTATAAAAGAAAAATAAAGATAAATTGGACTTCACCAATTCTTCGACTTTTGCTCTTGGAAAGACATAAAGAAAATGAAAGACAAGCCACAGATTGGAAGAATATATTTATAATACATATTACTAAATAATAATAATAAAAAAGCTACTCAGATTAAAAAAATAAGCTAAAGATTTTGATAGACACTTCACTAAAGAAGATACATAAATGGCCAGTAAGCACATAAGATACTTAGTATCATTGATCATCAGGGAAATGCCAATTAAAATATAAGGAGATATGCTGTGTAGCATATATCTAGATATTAGCTTATCACTAGAATGGTCAAAATTAAAAAGATTACCCTGCCGGCGTGGCTCAGTGGTTTTGTGTCAACCCATGAACCAAGAGGTCACTGGTTCGATTCCTAGTCAGGGCGATGCCGATTGCAGGCTTGATCCCCAGTGCATGAGGCAGCTGATGATGTTTCTCTCTCATCAGTGTTTCTGTCTCTCTATCCCTCTTCCTTCCTCTCTCTCTTAAAAAGTCAATAAAACATTTGTGTGTGTGTGTGTGTGTGTGTGTGTATACATGTATATGTGCATATATATACATATATATATCCTATTTAATGAAGAGGGAATATGCTAATTGACCCTTGTGCCATCACAAAGATGGCGGTGCCCACAGCCAATAAGGAGGGAATATGCTAATTGACTGTCCCACCCTCAAAGATGGCGGTGCCCACAGCCACAAGATGGCGGCGCCCAGTCCCCTCAGCCCCGCTGGGGCGGCAGGCGGGCAGCAAGGCCGGGCCTGCCCCAGATGGGCCCAGCCACTCTGTGTGCCTGCCTCCATAGTCCCCAGTCCCCTCAGCCCCCCCCCCCCCCCCCCTCCAGTGCATGAATTTTCATGCACCGGGCATATATAAACTTGACAGTAACAACTGTTAGTGAGGACGGATGGAATTCTCATGTTGCTGGTAAGAATGTAAAGTGGTACAACCACTTTAGAAAATAGCTTGACAATTTTTTATGAAGTTAAATATGTACTTACCATATGACCCAGAAATTCTATGTCTAGCTATTTACCCAAGATAAACAAAAGCATATATCTAACAAAGACTCATACCTGAATGTTCCTAATATTGTGTACTGAATAATGGTCTCCCTGCCCCTCCTTCCCAAAGATGTCCATAGAATAACTCTTTGTACATATGATGAATTTGAGAATCTTATGATGGGGATGTCATGCTTGATTATCCAGGTGGGTCCTAAATGCGATCACTAGTGTCCTTATAAGTAGGAGATGGAGGGAAATTACAGACAAAGAGGAGAAGGCCATGTGATAGAAGTAGAGAGAAGCAGAGTCACAGAGAGAAGCTGCTAGGCCACTGACTTTGAAGATGGAGGAAGAGGCCATGAGCCAAGGAATGCAGCTGGAAAAGGCAAGGAAACCCAATTGCCCCGAGAGCCTCCTAAGGGACCACACCCTGCTGATACCTTGGGTTTGGCCTAGTAACACTCATTTTTGACTTCTGACCTCCAGAACTGTAAGAGAAAAAAAACGTATATTGTTCTAAGCAACCAAGTTTGCTTAAACAAATATACATCAACAGATGAATGGGAAAACATAGGTAGTATATCCATATATTAATACTACTCGGCAATAAAAAGGAACAAAATGCTGATGATACAATAATGTAAGTGAACTCTACAAATATTATACTTGTAAAAAGAAGCCAGACACAATGAGTACATTCTGTATGAGTCCATTTATATGAAATTTCAGAAAGGCTAACTCTAATCTATAATGATAGGAAGCAAATCAGTGATTGCCTTGAGGCCATGGTGTGGATGAGGGATGGACTGCAAAGGGACACAGGGAACTTGTATGGCTATGGAAATATTATACAATCTTAATTATGATTGTGGTTACATGAGGAGTGCATTTGTCAAAGCTTAGCATACTGTATAGTCAAAATGTATAAATTTTACTGTGTGTTTATTATGCCCTAGTAAAGCTTATTTAACAGATAATTTTTAAAAATACAACACTCAAAGCCCCACCCAGGGCAATTGAATCAGACTCTGGGATAGAGCCTCGATGATTCTGGCACATGGGCAGGGGTGAGAACCACTGCTTGTAGAAACCCAAGAGCACAGAGCACATCTGAAGTCATAAGATCCTATCGGAATGTGAGCCATGTTTGCCCCTCCAGCAGACAGTATTGGAGCATCTAGGCTGGTGGGCAACCCATTGTGGTTTTCCTGCTTTATTCTTGGAGGGTGACAAAGGGTGAGTCTGACTTCAGATAAATTAAGTCATATTGCAGGAAGTGGGGAATGTAAGAAGGGTGCTAAGGAAGAAATGTAAGAGTCTCAATACTTTTCTCCAGGGCCCACAGATGTTAAACATGTCCTTTTCCCATTAGTAGGTCAGTCATGATACAATATCTGAAATAAAGAGAGAATTGCCTTGACCAGTCAGATTTCCTTTGGCACCCTAGGTAGGGAACCTGTGAATCCCCTTTGGATTGGAACAGGATTTCCTAAGGAGTCTCTGAGTCTAGCTATTTGACATATGTGAGGAGAGAGGATGATGATTCTGTAAGGAGACATGCACTGTGGTGTTGTCATAAATAAGAAAAGAAGAAATTACCCAAAGAATGGATTTCCAATGTTTGTGTTCTGTCCTCTTGAGAAAGGGTTTAATTTAGAGATGTCTTTGGGAGAAGGAGAAGGTGAGTGATTTTTCAGTCAGAAAAATCCCTCTCCCGCCTCCCCCATTGAACTCAGTATCTGTTATTGATGGAATTTCCTCCACATAACATGCTCACTAACAGCGTTGTACAGTGCTTTACAGACAGCTGCTCCATTTGCCCATTTTATCTTGTTGGTAGCAAAAATCTGTTCTGATTAATTGAGCTTTATTCTTTCATATCTGATGAAGAGATCTCTTTGAAAAAAAGAATAGGATGTGAAGCTGAGCTGATTTGAGTAGGGGATGGAAGGCAGCCAGCTACTTCAAAGGTATCTCGGCTGATAACGGGCATCAGGTTTGCTGCCAAAGCCAACACTGAGGGGAGCTTTGCAGCTAGTGCTGTTCCTGGCATTTTAGCTTTGGTGTCTGTGACACTAGGTCAGCGTCATCTGTATCCTCTCCCTTTGGGCTTCTCTCTGGGTGGTCTAAGCTTTTTTTTTTGGACTTAGGAAAATTCAGCTCAGAGGGAATGTGTGCATCAAAGATGCCTGCAGTCTTTTGCTTAGATTAGCTTATAGGTTTGCCTTTTTGGTGTTTTACTTCTCAGTATATATTTACCTTTTTTGAAGGAGCCTAAGTAAGGTGCTATGTTTAAAAGATTGATAGTGTAATGGTATGTCAATCTTTAAAAATCAAGAGATGATTAAAAGAATCTGAAGAATAATTTAAAAATAGATGGAGTATGGGAAAGAGCGGTGCAATGGACAGAAAGCCAAAGTGTCCAAATGCAACCTTGTATTTAAATATAACCCTAAACTAAAAGAGCATGTACTCAGTAAGCACTTTAGTGACAACTATAAGCACAGCGTTATGCTAGGTGCCAAAATGCGCTTGAAATCAAATTGAGGAGTAAGATTTGCCCCAGAGAGCTTAGGACTTTTCAGGCTACTCTTCAGTCTACTTAGATCTTTCAAAACTCTCTATGGTATGATGATGATAATAACAAGCTTTTATAGAATGCCTACTATAAATATTATACACTGTAGTGGGCCTTAAATATATTGTCTCTAATCTTTAATGTATTTTGCAAGGTTTTTTTTTTCCTTAACTTGTTATAGGAATCTAAAATACATAGAAAAAGTACAACATTGTAAAGCAAGCATGTCAAACGCGGCCCGCGGGCCACATGCCTCCTTTATTTGGTCCAAGTTAGCCTTTGAGTTTGACATGCTATTGTAAAGTGTACACAGATTAGTGAATTTTTACAAACTGAAAACCACTATATACTTAGCATCCAGATAAAGAAAAGAATGTTACTAATATTTCATGAGTTACCTTCTTTGACTTCTTCTATTCATTATCTCCTGAAAAGTAGCCACTATCCTGACTTGTAACACAATAGAAGTATTTGCCTGTTTATTAAAAAAAAAAGTTATGTAAATCAAATCATACAATATTCTTTCAATAATTTAAATGTCATCCTTCTTTTTCCTGGCCTCCATTGTTTCTGATGAGAAGTTAGCTGTGATTTTTTTTGTTCTTTTATTTTTTGTTTCTTTATTGATTAAGGTATTACATATGTGTCCTTATCCCCCCTCCATTGCCCTCCACCCCCACCCCTTAGCTGTGATTTTTATCAGAAGGCTAAAAATGTTCCCCTGAATGTAATGTTTGGGGGGTTTTATGGCTGCTTTTTATCTTTTTTCTTTGTCTTTGGTTTTCAGCAGTTTGACTCTGGTGATTCTAAGTGAAGTTTTGTTTGTATTTACTTGGCTTGGATAAATACAATATCTAATTACCTTGCATCTGTGGGTAGTGGTTTTTCTTCACTTTGGGAAAATTTCTGGCAAATATTTTTTCCGTCCCATTTTCTCGTCTTACTTTGACTCCAATTGTTGCACATATATTAGACTGCTTGATAACAGACATGCAGGCCATTGAGGCAAGCTTTTTTTTTTTTTCCCCTTAGTGCTTTAGGTTAGATGATTTCTAAAGTTTACTAATCTTTTGTTGCATCAGTGTGCTATTAATACTGTCCAATTAATTTTTTATTTTAGATATTGTAGTTTTGAGTTTTTGAATTTCTCTTTGGTTCTTTTTCAATTTTCCATATATTTGAAATTTATCTCTCTTCATTTGTTATTTTTAAAACATAGTTGGCACTTATTTAAATTTTCCTATCTATTTTTAACACCTACACCATCTATGGCCAGGTAGCTCAGTTTGAGCATTGGCCCAATAAGCCAAGGTTGCAAGTTTGATCCCCAGTTAGGGCACATACAAGAATCAACCAATGAATGTATAAATAAGTGGAATGACAAATTGATGTTTCCCTCTCTCTCTCTCCCTCCTTTCCTGTCTCTCTCTAATAATCTTTTTTAAAAGTAGTACATCTTTAAAATATTGTGGGGAAAACAAAAATAATATAAAGAAAATAATGACTACTTGGAATTGGTATTAACATTTTGGTGTATTTCCTTCTAATCTTTTTTTCTATGTGTGCATTTTCTCTAGAAAATTAGGACTATATTGTGTATTAAATTTTGTGTAAATTTTTAACATTTTAAGTGAACATTTCCACCATGTATTGTATTATCTTTAAAAGCATTGTTTTTAATGACTGTATATAGCATTCTGTCTTCTGGCTATCCCACAGCTCACTCAGACATTCCTTATGGTTCTTTGTGGGCTGTGTTGTTTTGACTGTCTTATGGACCATATTTTGGTACATTCAGAAGCAATTTAGAATCTCGTATCTTCTTGGAGGTAACTTGTTTTTAGGGTGGCTAGGTTGCCTGCACTTTCATTTGGAAAGCACCTACTTCCATTTGACACGGGGCAAGGAACTGGGCTTTCCCCTCTTCTTCCCGTTTTCTTCCTCTTCCTGTCTTCCTCATTGTCCCTGAGCTCAGCTGGGAACCTAGACTTCAGAGCTATGTCTGAGCCTGGGCTCTCATGGTTCAATGGAGTTATTTAACCACGCTGGGTTTCAGTTCTCTTATCTTTACTGAAGAAAATTACTCATACCCTCACTCTTCCTTTCCAGGATGTCATAGAAATCAGTAAAACCTGGAAAGAAAGTACTCTAAAATTAGCAAAAAGACAAACAAAAACTAACATTGGTGAGGATAAAGAGGAAAGGGACTCATACACTTTTGGTTGGAATGTAAATTGGTGCAGCCATGTGAAAGCAGCATGGCAGTTCCTAAAAAAAAATAAAAATTGTGCTACCATACGATCTAGCAATTCCACTCCTGGGTATATACCCAAAGGAATTGAAATTGTATCCAAAAAGATATCTGCGCTCCCATGTTCATTGCAGTATTATTCACAATAGCCAAGATATGCAAAGAACCTAAATGTCCTTGGATGGATGAATGAATTTAAAAAATGTGGCATAGAGAGGAGTTGGGAAAAGTAGGTCTGCAGTTGTTTGTATGGAAATAATACAATTAATTAATAAATAATACAAGAATAAACTCTGCGTTATGCATACTCACAACTGTAAAGCTACCTTTGCCCACTCCTGTATATACAGTGGAATTATTATTCAGCCATAAAAACAGAAGGAAATCCTGCCATTTGTGACAGCACAGATAAACCTGGAGGGCATTGTGTTAAGTGAAATAAGCCAGACAGAGTAAGACAAGTACTGTATGGTATCATTTACATCTGGAATTAAAACACACACACACACACAATTCTTAGAAACAAAAAATAGAATGGTGGTTGTCAGGGGGCAGGGAAATGACATGATGTAGGTCAAAGAGTATACATTTTCAGTTATAAGAGTAAGTTTTGAGGATCTAAGTTAATGATATAGTATTGTGTACTTAAAAGTTGCTGAGAGTAGATTTCAAGTATTCTCACCACAAAAAGAAAAAAAGTTAATTATGGAAGTGTTAATTACCTTGATCTTGGTAATCTTTTTCCACAGAGTGTGTGTGTGTGTGTGTGTGTGTGTGTGTGTGTGTGTGTGTAAAGCCATCATGTTGTACACTTTAAATATATACAGTTACTACTTGTCCGTTATTAGTTATAGTTAAGAAAAAGTAACTATACTTTTTGTAACTAAAGTAACTATACTTTGGTTATGTTTATGTAGAAGAGTGTGCACCTTGGCCTCCTCCCTGCAAGGGTGGTCTTTGCCTCTCTAAACTAATCTTATTTAACAGTGTGTTATTATATAGGGTAGAAAGGAAATACAGAAGGCAAACTGGGAGATCCAGTCTCCATCTTTAATCATCTCTTCTTTAAAGCCAAGGTAATCCAAGCCTTCTCCCCACATAGGCATTGCATCCTTTCCTGCCTTGCTTCCTGCCATGACCTTGTTTTCCTTCTGATGCTCATTTTGGGGGTGGAGAGTAGAAAATAAGCCTTCTGTATTTGCAGTTCTTGAGTCAGTGGCCTTTCTTGGGCTTTTGAGTTTTCAAGAAGAAAACTGCATAGCCCACCTGACTCTTCTTTCACTTCATTTTTTTTTTAAAGCACCATTTCATTTAAATCCAGGAACACAAGTACCACTACCAGTTCATGCAGTTCAACTGAGTAAATATTATTGGATTGTCTGTAATTGTTCCCTATTCAACTTGGCTCTATAAAATGGCTGCAGAACAAGCTTAAAATATGTTTCAAGATCTTAGATGTATTACATCTTAGTTGGATAGACAGTCCATTGACTCCAGAAACAGGTTATAACTTAAGACGTCAATTTAATGAGTGGTGCAGATAATTAGTCACCTAGTTTGGAAAAGGAACAGATTCATAAGAGGTGAGTCAGGCAAGCTTCACAGAGGGGAAAGAATTTGGCTGATGTTCTTTTAATTATGTGCTTCAGGATTCTTAATTATCCATCCATTTCTTATCTTATGGAAATATCTTTTGAATATTTTCTTTTTAAAAAAATATTTTTATTGATTTCAGAGAGGAAGGGAGGAGAGAGAGTTAGAAACATCAGTGAGAGAGACACATTGATCAGCTGCCTCCTGTACTCCCCCTCCTGGGGATCGAGCCCACAACCCAGGCATGTGCCCTGACTGGGAATCGAACCCAAGACCTCTTGGTCCATGCGATGATGCTTAATCCACTGAGCTACACCAGCTGGGCTCTTTTGAATATGTTCATATTATCTGGTGCCAACTTCCTCTCTTGCCTCCGAAGGAGAGATGCCACCCATGAGACCCGTCTGACAGCAGCACAGGCTTTCTGTTGGCCAGCAATGGGGAAAGACGTGTGGGTTGAGCTTGGAGCCTGAGTGTGGAGGGTTTTGAATGTCAGTCCAAGGACTTCAAGCTACTAGTCAAAAAGAGCCATTGACCATTTTAGGTAGGGCAGTGAAATTCTGAAAACCATGATTTGCAGTGGCATTGATGGTAGTGTTAAAGTGGCTTAGGATGGAAGAAACCATTTGGGACCCTACTACAATAATTCAGGGAGATAACAGAAACCAGGTCTTGGATATGGCAGTGGGAACTGAATGAATGGGGTTTAGTAAGAGGCATAACAAAGAAATTATAGATAGTACCCAGTGACCTGATGTGAGGTAGATGCTGGTAAATGTTAGAAGATGGGTTAAAATCCATTTAGTCATTCTCCAAATGTTTGCAGTGTGCCTCCTGTGTTTCAGGCACTGTGGTAGGCACTGAAATACAGCAGACAACAAAACAGGGAAACGTCCTTGCCTGCATGAAGCTTATATTCTAGTCAGAGAAACAAAACAATCAAATAAACCAGAAATATATAACATATTGGTGATGATAAAAATAAAGCAGGGTGAAAGAGGATGAGAGGGTTGGGGATATTGCTGGTTTATAGGGGGTGTTCAGGAAAGGCTTCATTGATAAACTGGCACTTGAACTGATTCTGGAAGGATTTTGTTAGTTAGCTCTCCAAGGAAGGTATTTCAGGCAGAGAAAACAGCATGTCTAAGGCCATGAGACAGGAGTGTACTTACCTGGTTAGAGAAACAGCGATGAGGCCTTGTGCACAGTAGACAAGAAGAAGAGCCGAAGGAGATGTGGTTGGGGATTGGTGGCAGGCTGCCACTGGGAGGGGCTTTGGAGGCCATTGAAGAGCCACGTCAGGATTTGGAACAGAAGAATGATACAGTCTGGCTGCTGTAAGTAGGATTATTTTGGCTTCTGTATTAAGACTGAAGGAGGAGCCAGGTAGGAGCAGAAAAGGAAGGACAGTTGAGGAGACTTCAGTAAAGAATTCAGGTAGGAGATAATGGTGGACTGGAACAGAATGGTAGATGTGTGATGCTTATGAGAGGAGGTCAGATTCTGGGATGTGTTTTAATAATGGAGCCAGTAGGACTTCGTGCTGAATTGAATGTGGCATGTGGAGAGAAGAAGGGCCAAAGGCGACTGCACGACTTTTAGCCTGAGCAGTTGGAAGTTGGAGTTGCCATTTACTGGGGAAAGTATGCGAAAGAGCCACTGATTCTAGGCCAGCCCTGTACTTAGTGAAGCATCTGATTGCCAGCAAAGAGTGACTTGCTGTGGGTCTCCCCATTTAGCGGTAGCAGAGGTGGGGCCAAACCTACCCATTCTTCTCACCTCCATCCAGTGTTCTGTCTAGGACACAACACCATATTTCCTGAGTTCAGTTTTAGACATGGCAAAGTGAAGATTCAGTGAGGATTGGGGCTGGAAGGGAGATTTGGAAATTAACCACATAAAACTGATAGTTGAAGCCATGAAAGTGACTATTCGGAGAAAAGTGCATTTGAGGCCTAAAGAAAGGACTTTGAGGAGGCAGCATAGAGGAGAGAAAAGCAAATTAAAATGTGCAAATGGAAAATGAGAATAACATGGCTCGTAGAACTTAAATGAGAAAGAGACCACTCAGTAATGAGTACTCTGAAGGGGTCAGAAGAATGGGATCTGAGCAAATGTCATTAAATTTGGATTTTTGAATCTTGGGAGACTACAGTGTCCTCAGCAGAACCTCCACTCCAATTGTAAACACGTTCTTATCTTTTTAGCTAATAGTGAGAAGGAATATAATAGCATAAGCCTGACACAGGGAGTTACCAAAATAATAATAATAATAATCTCTTCCAACTCTAGCATTACCTTCTTGTGAGCTTTGCACAAGAATTTGACCTTTCCAGTCCTCTGTGTGCCCGTCTGTAAACTGAATGAAAAAGCATCCTTTTCCACTTTGCCTCCTGGCAACAGTGTGAGGAAAACCTTGAGAAAGGATATGAAGCTGCTTTAGAAGAGAAATGTTGCATAAATCAAGATAGCTTTTTCTAGTTGACTTTAACAAGTTTTTAGTTTAAAAAAAATCTTGGTAGAGTCATAAAAAACTTTATATTAGGGATATATTAAATGCAGAACACATTGACCAATAAAATAGACGTTCTTCTTTGAAACAACATGAAATATTTCAGTATCATTTTGATTAAATCTTGCTTAATTATCGTGTCCATTAGACTTATCAAATCCTGCCCAGGCTTTTAAATTAAATTTAATTTAATCTTGTAGTCACTGCTACCCAGCCACAAAAGAATTGCCCTTGCCCCCAAGGCCACACAGGTCTTTCAAGCATTCATTCAGAGGTTAGCTTGGCCCCTCAGATGAAACACAGGGTGAGGTTTGCCATGCTGCGTTTGGAGCAGAATGTCTGTTTCAGAGCTGCAGGCTGAAGCCTCAGTGGAGTGGAGTTTTGTCCTTCTAATCCCCTTCACATAACACTATAGGATGATCAGGAATGGAAATTAATTGTACCTGCTGGCATTATTAAAGTTATCAGTGCACATCCTCCCTTGGGCCAGGAAGATTAAAAAGGGTGTTGTAATCAGAGCAGATGATTTCTGACGCTTGGGGTGGGCTTCTTCCCCAGGTTAGATGTGAAGATGTGATCTGAGCTGGTTGCCTCTGGCCTGATGCCACATAGCTCGGGGCTGTGCAGCCCTGGAGGAGTCAGGCTCCTGCTCTCTCTGGATCAGAGGTCTCTTAGGTGGACAGTCAGGCCTCTCATTGAACACTAGTGTATTCCAGCTGCGCATTCCTGACTGGAAGCTGCAGCCAGGTGTCTTGGTTCTGCCAGGCCTGAGGGTCACACCTTGTTCAGGTTCAACCTGAGGGAAATAAGGAATTGTGGTGCTGCTCCCTGGGGATTCAGTTGGTTCTAGCATGCATTTATTAAGGGCTTTCCCCAGGCACCATGCCAGGCCCACACCCTCCTGCCTGCATGCCTGCTGTGGTATTTGCTGGTTTGGAGAAGAGAGGCCCCTGCTGTAGTTTATGAATCAAAGGAGACCCTGATCAGGGAGGTAGAGTTTTTTCCAAGCTTTCACACTGACTCATAGTGCGACCTAACTTTTTACCTTGGACTAGGTTTTCCTCCTAATCTGTGAAATAAGGGTTTCTAATCTTTCCAAGATTTCTCCCTGAAATTCCATCATTAAGTGGGGGAACTTTTATGAAAGTGCTTTGTAAAAATATTAGATACTATACCGATGTGGGGTATTGTAATAGTTCTAAGTGTAGAAGGCATGTTCACTCAACACATAGTTACTGAGTTTTGACTGTGTGTGACACATTACCAGGTATTGGGCAGATGGCATGGCATGGCCCCTCACCTAAGAGCACAGAGTCTCGGGGAAGAAACAAATGCAGATGAGCAATGATGATGCAGTGAAGTAACGGGTTCTTGAGTGGAGGAACGTATGATGTGAGCTTTGCCTTATGAAGTCCTTTGAGTCTTAAGGTGGAGTAGGGGCTGGGGATGGTGGTACATAGAGTATCCTGGGAGATAAAACAGCTTATGCAGAAAATAAGGGGTACAGAGAAGTGAACAGTGTTCCAGCATGATAGGTGCTGTGGTGAGGATGGCTGAACACCGGGCCCTTGTAGGAGATGGCAAGCGATGAGGCTGGCCTTGCATGCCACATTAAAGAGCTTATACTCTGACCTGAAGCCAGTAAAGGGGAAGCCTCCATAATGTCGTTGTTGTTTTATTTTGTTTTTTTGAACTTTCCATTTTGAAATAACTTCAGACATAGAGAAAAGTTGGCAAAACAGTACAAAAATTCCTGCATACCCTTCCCCCTAATTCTACTAATGTAAAAATCTCATATAACCCCAGTGTAATGACCGAAATCAGGAAATTAACAGTGATGTAATACTATTACATAATCTTATCTAAGTCGATTTCACTAACTACCCCACTAATGTTTAATTTCTGGTTCAAGGTCCAGTTTAGGATCACACATTGTGTTAACGTATACCATTTCTTTAGTCTCCTTTAATCTCTGATATTTTCTCAGTTTCATGACTGACACTTTTGAGAGGACTAGCCAGATATTTTGTAGACTGCCTCAATTTTGTTTTGTCTGATGTTCAGCAATTTTGTTAAGAATTACCATAGGAGTGATATTGCATTCTCAGTGTTAAATGTCAGGAGGCACTTGTTGATTTGTCCATTACTCATGGTGATCGTTTTGATTGCTTGGTTAAGGTAGATGTCTGCCAGATTTCCTTTACTGTAAGTAACTTGCCCTTTGCACTTCAAGCATTTTGTGAGGAGAATCTTTGAGACAATGTAAATATCCCTTTTCTCCTTATCGTTTGCCCACTACTTTTTAGCATCTATAGATGCTTCTTAACTGAAACAATTCCAGTAATGGGTTTTACCAATAGAGTACTATGGACAGACTTGTCTGTTAGAAAGATTACTCTGAAAGGTTTGGATGTGAGAGAGATTAGAAAAACGAGAGCAGTTACAAAACTCTTGCAGCAGTTCATTTAAGAGATAACGAGGTACTGAATTAAGGCAATGAGAGGATGGATGGAGAAGATGGAAGAGACAGTCCAGCTATATTTGGAATCAAAATGAGAAGGGCTTAAATTTTGTACTTTTTTTTTTTTTTTAAATGCTGGAAACATTCTGAGATAGGAAAAAAACACGCCACATTTTCTCTATGTAACCAACCTATCACCTTCTAAGAACCAGAGTAGCTGACTTTGTTAAATATGTTGTAGGTCTCATTTAAATGACGTTTCACAGTGTTGCTTCTCCTCTTGGACAGCTCTTGGACCAAATTCCTTTTGTTTAACCCAGAGCCGTTTCTAAAGTCCAGTGCAGATGTGCTCACCGTTTGTGTTAGGATATGGTTAACAATGCCCAGCCGGCTGGGTATTGTGCTCCATATCCCAGGGGCTCTGTCCACTGGCCTTTTCTCCAAATTTCTGCCACTTGCTAGATTAGCTGGTATCCTTCTCTTTTGGGTCAGAATGAGTGCTCTCTACACTAACAAAAAATCTAGAGCTTTTAACTATAGTTTTACAATATTACAGTTTGAGGGAAGCATTTCTTACAGCTTTTGTTTTAGAAAAGAGAATATACAGGTCAGCAAAAAGAGAAGGGGAAGGGGCAAAGACTCAGTGGACTTCTTGAAGAAGAAGATAAAAAAATAAAAAGTATGCGTAAGAAAATATCACGAAAAAGGTTCTCGCTGACAAACATAATAAAAGCATTGGATCAACCAACAATAATGCTAAAATAAAGGTTAAAAGGCAAAAGTAGGAAGATCTTGTTTAACTATAACAGTAAATTAAGAAACGCATACAAAAGAAGTAAAAAATAATGACAAAAACATAAATGTGGAGGGAGGGAGTGAAAATGGTAGTGATTTTAGAATGTGTTCATATTTAAGTGACCATCTACTTAAAATAGTGCTTGTTGCCCACTACTTGTTATATATGAAGCACAAGCCAAAAATCTACAAGAGATGTACAAGAAATAAAGAGAAAGGAATCCAAACACAACACTACAGAAAGTCATCAATGTACAAGAGAAGAAAAAAGAAAAGAAAACACAAGAGAAGAGACCATGAAAGAAACAGAACCCTGGCCAGTGTGGCTTGACTGGGTATCATCCCATGCACCCAAAGGTTGCTGGTCAATTCCTGGTCAGGGCACACACTCAGGTTGCAAGCTCAAGGGGGCGTGCAGGAGGCAGCCAATCAATGTTCCACTTTCATATTGATGTTTCTCTTTCTCCTTCTCCTTTCCATTTTTCTAAAAAAATCAACAAAAATAACAAAATAAAACAAAACAAAACAGGGCTCCAGATGGTTTCTTTGTTTATTTTTCTTACTGGTTGAATTCCCTAACGTAATTTTGAGATTCTCTCTTGGATACTGACTGTGTTCTAAAAAAGCAACTAAGGGAGGCAAACCTGAATTAAAATCTGACTTTTAGCTAAGACAACTGAAGTTTTCAGATTTCGCAGAATTACGGTGAGTGGAGTGGAGACTAGAAGAGAGAGAACTGGCATAACTGACAACAAGCTGTCTCTTCTAGTTCAGCATTCTAAAAACAGTGCTGATGGAGAAATCCTGTCCTTTTTCCTTTGCTTTTTTTTTTTTTTTCTGAATATGTGTGTACTTGCCTAAGAAAATATTTTTTCCATCTCAACAGAATATTTAGGGCTAATTAAAAATTATAAGAACCCTATCACAAACCTAGGGCACTCTTCCTACCTAGGGTTCACATAAAAGGTTGGCATGCTCTGGCTAGGAGACCCTGACCCCATCTTCTCCTCAACTTGCTGGCTTCAACACTACATATTTTGCTTCGAAGCTGTAATGCCACAAAGAATGCGGAACTGACAAGTCCACCCTATCTATGAGCTAGAAGGACATCTTGATTAAATTAGTGTCAAGGAAGGGTGGAGAGAAAGGCAAAGTGACACAAAGGGCGTTTTGAGGAGCCCTGGAGAGCCTGTGGAGAATGAATGTTCTCGTTAAATATGGCCATGACCTGCAGAGCTCCGCACATGCCAGAGACACAGCTCAATTGTCCCCAGGAGTTGGGGGTGGGCATGACCAGGGGGTGAGGACAGCCTGGCATAGGAATGCAGGAAGGCACGTTGTTGCTTTCTTTTTTGCTATAACTGTGGCATGTGGTTCTTAGATCATGGTTGTTGTTTTTGGAATGGATCAAAAAATGGTTTCCTTTCCCCTGGGTTTTTTAACCTTCCCTCTCCTCCTCACATCTCTGGGTACTAAGGGAACTCCTGAAAGCACCCATTGTCTTAAGCCTCTTTCCACTCCCTTGCTTGGGCTCCCCAAGAAGATTGCTGTCTGAACTCTTTAGGGCAGGGCCCCCAATACAGGGCTCGTCCTTGTAGTTTACCACCATCCTCATCCCATTCATACTGAAGTCCCAAGACCAAGGCGAAGAACAGATGGACTGTTGAAGGCTTCCACGGGGCACCACATCAGTGGGAAAGCAGTAATTAGAAACCCCTTGGCTCAGTTCCGTCTGCACCATGGCCAGGGTGCTGAATGAGACATGCGTTTGCCATTTGCCCTTTGAACTACCAGCCATCCAAATACAGCAAGTGGATTTAAAAGCTGATTAAGTTTTGGATTCCCTCCCTCTAACCAGAAAATCCTGCAGCTTATTCTTATAGCTATCTCTATATTATTCCCTTTTGAACAAATAGAATCACAACCTTTTTAGCAGAATATACCTAAGGTTTTACAAACTGATGCTTCAAGGGTATTCTTTTGTATTAACCCTCTCTTGCTATGAAAGTTTATGGCCTTTATCCACTCATTTTCACCAAATAAGTAATTACTGGGTGCTTACTATATGCAAAGTCCTATACAAGATGAGAATATAAATATGACAAAGGAGCATTGAAGAGAAGTTTGTGAGTTCAAATTTTAATTCTACCATTGAAGAGCTGTTTCCATGGATAAATTATTTAACCTCTCTAAGCTTTAGCACTTATAAAATGGAGATAATAACTTCCTCAGAGAATTATTACAAAAATTAAATAAGGTTATGCCTGTAGCACACTAGGTGAATGTAGGCTACAATTATTATTTTTATTAATTACTAATTGCAAGTTATAGTCCATATCCTTCAGAAGCTTATGCTGTAATTGAAGGGGGAGAACACATTTGTATAATTAGCTCTAATCAAGGCAATGCAGATATGGTAAGTATCACATAAATGGCACAGATAATAATTCAAAATGTAGTACAGGCAGTAGAGGAAGAGCTTGTAGCCAGCTCTTTTGTCTATAGATGACACATGAACCAGTGTGAGCAAAATCCCATTCTTGTATTTGTAATGGGTAGCACTAATCAACTTTTTTTTTGGTTTGTTTTAAAAATTTGAAATATAGCCCAGCCAGTGTGGCCCAGTGGCAAGGGCACATGCCTGGGTTGTGGACTTGATCCCCATTGTGGCGCGTGCAGGAGGCAATTGATGATTCCTTTCATCATTGATGTTTATTTCTCTTTCTCTTTCTCTTTCTCTTTCTCTTTCTCTTTCTCTTTCTCTTTCTCTCTTTCTCTTTCTCTTTCTCTCCCCCGTCTCTCTCTCTCTCTCTCTCTCTCTCTCTCTCTCTCTCTCTCTCTCTCTCTCTCCCTCTCTCTCTATCTCTCCCTTCCTCTCTGAAATCAATAATATATATATATATATATGTATTTTAAATATATTTTATTGATTTTTTACAGAGAGGAAGGGAGAGGGATAGAGAGTTAGAAACATCGATGAGAGAGAAACATCGATCAGCTGCCTCCTGCACACTCCCTACTGGGTATGTGCCCGCAACCATGGCACATGCCCTTGACCGGAATTGAACCTGGGACCTTTGAGTCCGCAGGCCAACGCTCTATCCACTGAGCCAAACTGGTCAGGGCAATGAAAATATATTTTAAAAACTTTTTGAAATATAGAAAATTTATGTGTATAATAAATGAGCAGTTAGTTATAAACCAAACGAAGTAACTACATAGGTCAATACATCAAACCTTATCAGCACCTCAAAAGCTCCAGCTCCTCCCAAGTCACAACTTTCTCTGTTCCCCCCACTATTATATTTTCGGGATAATCATTTCCTTGCTTTTCGTAAATTATATCCTCTAGGTCAGTGGTTGGCAAACTCATTAGTCAACAGAGCCAAATAGCAATAGTACAATGATTGAAATTTCTTTTGAGGGCCAAATTTTTTAAACTTAAACTATATAGGTAGGTACATTGTTATTAACTTAATTAGGGTACATGGTATTTTGTGGAAGAGCCACACTCAAGGGGCCAAAGAGCCGCATGTGGCTCGTGAATCGCGGTTTGCCGACCACTGCTCTAGGTATTTACCTCTAATCAGAATAGTTCAATTTGGCCTGTTTGTGAACTTTACGTAAGTGGAATCATACTGTACTCAGTCTTTTGTCTTGCTTCTTTTGTTTGCCCTGGATTATGAAATTCATCCATGCCGTTGCATATAGCTGTACTTTATTTATTTTTATTGCTGTGGGATTCCACTTATGAATCCACCACAATTTATCCTTTTTGTTGTCAGTGGGCACTTGAGTTGCTCTTAGTTTGGAACTACTGTGAACATTCTTTTATGTGCATACTGCTGTGCATGTGCCCAGATTTCTAGGGAATATACCTAGTAGTGGAATTGCTGGGTCAAAAAATAGGCATGTGTTCTTATGATCTATACTAGGGGCCCAGTGCATGAATTCATGCACCTTGAAAGGAACTGTGGGCCAAGAGGCTGTGGTGGACACAGGGGCGGGTCTCGGCCCATCCTCCACACCCCAACTCGGCCCCTCCCACTGCAGCCCCCGGTCCCTTGTCTGCCAGCAGCCCTGCTCCTGCCCCCGCTGCTCCCATGTGCTCACGGCGCTGCCCTGCTCATGGCGCCAGCCCCGCTCACACCCGCTAATGGCATGGAGCATTTGGGAGGCTGGCACTGGCAGTGGGTGCAAGAGGTGGCTGCCGGCTCCGATCGCCCCTCAGGAGCAGGGGGAGGTGGAGAAGCCCTGAGGGGTGATCAAGGATGGCAGCTGCCTCTTGTACCCACTGATGGCACTGAGAGATCGGTCCAGCGCTGGGTGCCGGCAGTGGGTACGAGTGGTGGCTCCAGTGCCAGCAGCGGGTGCAAGTGGGGCTGGCGCCAGCAACAGGTATGGACACCAGCAGCAGGTGTGAGTGCCAGGTGGGACTGCGGTGCGTGAGAGCAAAGAATTTTCAGTAACCACCAGAAGCTTGTCCTGATGATAGCGACTGGTGCCCCACCTTGGTCTGGTGCCCCTGCTTACCTGTTCCACCATCCCACCACGGCCGACGCCCGCCATGTTCTGTGCTCTGTCTGGCCTGCTGCTGATGCCCGCCATATTCCTCGCGCGCCCCCTGGTGGTCGCGCACATCATAGCAACCGTTTGTTCGGTTGTTCCGCTATTTAGTCTATTTGCATATTAGGGTTTTATATATATATATATAGATAATACTGAACTGTTTCCCAAAATGTTTATTAGTAATTTGCACCCCCACCAGCAATGAGTTTTATTTTTCGACATCCTTGCTAATATTTAGTATAATCAGATTTTTAAATTTTCACTATAGTTTTACTTTCAACTGTTTTAAGTTTAGCTATTGTCATACTAGTTTTAATTTGTATTTATCTGATTACTAATGAGTTTGAAGGCCTTATCTTACTTTTATTGACCATTTAGATATACACTGAGTGGCCAGATTATTATGATCTCTGAACACATAATAATCTGGCCACTCAGTGTATATCCTATATAATAAAAGGCTAATATGCAAATTGTCGCCTTGACCAGGAGTTCGACCAGCAGACAGGCCGGCCAACTGCCCATGTTCCCTTCCCCTGGCCAGGCTGGCCGGACCCCACCCATGCACAAATTCATGCACCGGGCCTCAAATATATATACATATACACTGAGTGGCCAGATTATTATGCGTTCAGAGATCATAATAATCTGGCCACTAAATGTATTCTTTTGTGAAGTGCCTGTTCCAAATATTAGTTCTTTTATTGGGTATAAGTGTAGACATATATTCTCCTACATTGAGCTTTGTCTGCATTTTTTTCATATTTTTTATTGGGTAGTAAAAGTTTATAATTTTAGCGTAGTTGCATTTGTTTTCCTTTATGGTGAGTGCTTTTTCTGCCTTTAAGAAAACCTTTCCTACCCTAAGGTCTTGAAGATATCCATTGTGTTATCATCTAAAAGTCATAGATTTGTCTTTCACATTATGATCTCCGAGCCAATCCCATAATACCAGTTTTTATATATAGTGTGAGGTAAGGCACAATATAATTTTTTTAATCCTCACTGAGGATATGTTTACTTTAGAGAGAGGAAGAGAGAGAAAGAAACATCTATGTGAGAGAGAAACATCTATTGGTTGCCTCTCGTATGCACCCCAATTAGAGACCAAACCCACAGCCTAGGTATGTGCCCTGATCGAGAACCAAACTTGTGATCTTCCGATGTATGCGGGCGACGCTCCAACCAACTGAGCCACACCGGCCAAGGCACACAATTTAATTTCTTTTTTTAAAATAGCTATATAATTTCCATATCACCATTGATATCCCCACATACGCACACACACTCTCTTTAAAATAAATAATTTTAAAGAATTTTGAAGATTTAACCTATGCCAGGCATGGTACTAAATGCTTTACATGCAGAAAGTAGAGAGGTGAAATTTGAGCTGGGTTTATGTTTATTTTTATTATTTTTTAAATTTTATTTTACTTTGGGGGAAGTAATATAAAACAATTCAGAAAGAAGAAAGAATGCACTGGGATTTTAGTGAATGAAAATGATTTTATAATTAGAAATGGAAAGGTTTGTGAGTGTGGGGCAAGTTGGAGTGCAGGACATTCTATGTGGAAGACACAGACTTCAGGACAAAACAGAGTGCAGGAATGGGTGAGGGACCTTCACAGAGTGGTGGATAAAACAGCTTGCTTACATCAGAGTGAAAACGAGGAAAGTAGGTGAAACAAAGCCAAAAAGAGTCCTGCATGCTCGACCAAGAAGTTTGAACTTTATCCTGAGAGCATTTGGGAACCATGGAGGGTTTCTTCACAGGAAGATGATATTGTAGAGCTGCTGTTTCAGAAAGGCTGGGCCTTTAATCCAGGGCCAAATGAGAAGGGCCTGCAACGTAGTAGCAGTGACAGGAGGAATGGAAAGGAGACAGATGACAGACATATGTATCATGAAGGAAATATCAGCAGCATATGGCCTCTTATTGGAGAGAGAATTAGAAGTCAATGATTACTTCTTTCCTTTCTATACTAGTGTCCCTTAGGAAAGGACAATATGCTGTTAAAGAATTTGGGATAGCTGGTGAAGCTGACATTCTCGCCTATGTCCCTAAAACTAGATAGCCAAACCTTCCTCGGACCCCCAAATGGCCTTTAGGAGACTTTAATAGATGCTGATTTTTAGAACATCAGATGGAGTTCTTCCATTTGGTAGACTCTGGGTTACCATTGAATGTCTGAGGTTTGAATCTGCATTCTCAGTTACTACAGCTAATTTCACGGATGCCCTTTATATTAGGTAGATTCAGCCCCCACCTGCCTTTTGATTGTGGTTTTTGAAAACCCTTAAGGAAGTAATGAGGAACCATATTTAAAACCTCAGGCTTTCTTCTCTTTTGTTTTACCAAAACACTTGGTTACCATGTCCTGGGGAACAGACAACTTTAAAACATAAATGTGATAAGCCTTCACTTTAATCAACATCCGTTCTTTCATATAAAGCATATTTTAGTAATTAATTAGTAGCCAATAGTGCACCGGACCTAGTGTGGGCCACACAGAAACATAAATAATTTCTGTCTTCAAAGTTTAAGCTTTGAGTTGTGCTTCTACAAATGGCAGCTTAGGTAATTCACACCTTCCCTTCTGCTTCTTTGGAGCTGCTTTTCCCCGAGAGGATCTACTATTCTAGAAAAAGACACTGAGGGCCAAGAAGCTGAGCAGAGCTTTTAATAGCCTTGTAGGACTAGCAGGATCAAAATTGGAATTCAAGGCCAAGGAGTGGAAGCCTTGATAAACTTCCCCAGTCTTTGGGACCCCACAGGGATACAGCTTAGTTGAGTGAATCAGAAATAGACTTTAACAGTCACACAGGGACTGAAGTCTACCTTTAAATTATCTTAATCTCTAATTGGATTAAGGTGACCTAGGATATTTAGTGGCTAGAAGCAAATTTAAATCCTCTTTAGTGGAAAATACTATTGTCCTAGGCCAGTGGTTGGCAAACTCATTAGTCAACAGAGCCAAATATCAACAGTACAACAATTGAAATTTCTTTTGAGAGCCAAATTTTTTAAACTTAAACTTCTTCTAACGCCACTTCTTCAAAATAGACTCGCCCAGGCCGTGGTATTTTGTGGAAGAGCCACACTCAAGGGGCCAAAGAGCCGCATGTGGCTCACGAGCCGTGGTTTACCGACCACTGTCCTAGGCCTAATGTTTCTCTCTCCTTTTGTGTGTGGGTATATATATATGTAAACAACAGACTCACAGGAGACCCATGTAATGGTTATCAGATAAGATTTATGTTTAATATATTTATGAAACCAAATAATAATAACTGAAAATTATAAAAAGAATCAACTTAAAATGGATCAAAGATGTAAATGTAAGGAGCTAAAACTCGTAGAAGACAACATAGGTATAAATCTTTATAAATTTGTTATCTAATCCAAAGTACGGATTAGATATGACACCAAAGCACAAGAAACAAAAGAAAGAACACATAAATTGAACTTTATCAAAATTATAAACTTCTCTGTTTCAAAGGACATTATCAAAAAATGAAAAGACAACCTATAGAATGGGAGAAAATATTTTCAAATTATATATCTGATAAGGAACTAGTATCCAGAATGTATGAAAAACTCTTACAACTCCTTAACAAAAGACAACCCAATTTTTTTTTTTTTAAAGAAAGTATACAAATGGCCAAACAAGTGCATGAAAAGACACTCAACATTGTTAGTCATTAGAGAATGGCAAATTAAAATTACAATGAAGTAATTTTTCTATCCACTAAGATGGCTATACTTAGAAAAGAACAAGTGTTGGCAAGGACATAGAGAAATTGGAATCCTCATTCGTTGCTGGTGGGATTATAAAATGGTGCAGATACTCTAGAGAAAACAGTTTGGCAGTTCCTTAAAAACTTAAGCAACTTAGGCAAAAACTGAACCATAGAATTACCCAGTGACTCAGCAATTCCACTCCTAGATCTATACCCAAGAGAACTGAAAATGTGCTTATACAACTTATACATGAATATTCATAGCAGCACTGTTCGTAATAACCAAAAGTGGAAACAAATCCAAATATTCATCAACTGATTTATGGATAAACAAAGTATGGCATATTTACACAATGGAATATTACTAAGCCATAAAAAGGAAGTAATGATACATGCAACAATGTGGATGAACCTTGAAAACTAGATGCTAAGTGAAAGAAGTCATACACACACGCACAGGCACAACACAAAGAAGTCAGACACAGATGGCCACGTATTATGTGATTCCATTTATAGGAAATATTCAGAAAGGTTAATTCCTTTGAGGAAGTAGATTAGTGTTTGCCAGGAAGAGAGATGAGGGAGGGTTGGAGTAACTACTAACAGGTATGAGGTTTCTTTCTGGGGTGATGAAATGTTCTGGAATTAGATAGTGGTATTTTGTTGCACAACCTAGTGAATATACTAGGAAATACCCCCCCCCCCTTCCCTTGAATTGTAATTTAAATATGGTGAATTTTATCTACATATAAAGAGAAGTAAGAATCAAACAAATTTTAGTACTGGGAAATACAGTAATTACAATAAAAAGCTCAATGTATGGATTAAACAGCAGGTTAGACAAAACTGAATAAAGAATTAATGAACTGAAAGGTATCATTTTGATACTCAGATTGTCCCAGGTTTGGCCAGTGGGAGCTCCTTCACGCTGGCTTCTGTGTGTGTCATTCTTTGAGCACATTCTTACTTCTGGCACAAGATGTCCAGGCTTACTCTCCCAGCCCCAGCCCTGGACTCAGCCATTTTGCTAAGGACCTCTGGGTCTTTTTAGTGGGGAGTGATATTAGAACCTGAGATCTGGAAGCTAGGTGTGCTCGTTGCCATTGAGGTGTCATTGCTTATGTCCTTTTAGTGAGTAGTCTGGGAAAAATTGCTGTTTTAAGTCATTCTTGACTTTCACTATTATATAATCTCCTTTCTCTCACTGTGAGAAGCCTGGCTCCCAATGAAATCAATATATTTATTCCTTTGCTCAGTTCTACAATACACATAAACTTGTTTCAGAATTACTATACCCAACACCTCTATTAGCAATAAACTTACTAACCTACTAAGTTGAATTTAAGTTTCCTTTGCAGTTAATTTGGTCCTTTTATCTTTAGCCTGAGGGGAGTGAAAGTACTGTAGCTGAAAGTTACTTGGATTCTTTCTTCTCCATTTTTATTTAATATGGTTGTCACCCATTTGGTTTAATAAATAATGACAGTAATGGATTATAGCCCATTGAATAAAATCAGAACCCATGTATCCACCTTGACAGAAGTAAAAATCAAAGGGAGAAGGAGAGACCCTTACAGTAAAGTTTAATAAATATAGAAAGAATGATAGAGTTTAAAAATAACTATCTGGGTGCATGCTACCTCCCAGGAGCACACATGGGCCTTTCTCTCCCCCCTCTTCTTCCCTCTAGGGTGTGCATCTTCTAAACTCTAAGGAACTCCTCGAGACTTGCAACCAGGGGAGCAATGGGCAGTGGTAGCTCATCCCAGGCTTATCCCCTGAACCTGTCTCCAAGGTCTCCTTTTCTCTGACGTTCTAGTGAGCTGACAGCAGCCCCACCTGGGCTCTTCTGTTGCTGCTTCTATCCTAGGCCCTTCCTTGTGTCAGTGTCCCCAGTTTTAATAAGTGTACTCTCAAGGTCAATCAATCAATAAAATAAAATTAAAATAAAAAGTAAATAAAAACCAGTATCTGCCAATCATTATAGTAATTTGATTCAGGCAAGAGCCATCAGTGTACTATAAGGAATAGGTTATTCACATAATTTCACATAATCTCTTCACAGGTTAGTTATTTATTACAAAGGGAGGAAATAGTAACTTTACAGTAGAGAAGCTTGGAGGACATGTCCAGTACTTGGTGACTGAAGTTAACATCACTAATATGGGCACAAGTCACAATCGCCTGCCACCTGATAGGATCAATGAAAAGAATACAGTGTCACTTCTGGGGTATTCCTGCCACCTATGTATAACGTGAATCTAATGAAGCATCAGACAAACCCAAATCAAGGGACATTCTATAAAATAGGTGGCCCCAACTCTTCAAAATGTCCAAGTTTATAGGAAAAAGCAAGACTAAGATTGATACAGATAAAGAAGGCTAAAGAGACATGACAACTGAAATGCAACAGGTGATCTTGGATTGGATCCTGGGCCTGAAGTATTCTTACTACAGAGAACAAGTAGGACAGTTGGTGAAACCTGAGTAAAGTCTGTGGGTTGGGGGAAAAAATCTAATGTGGGGTTTTAAGCATACAGGGGTGGGCAAAAGCAGGTTTACAATGGTTCATATGGAAAAATACAGATTAATAAATAATAATACAAGGATAAACTCTGTGTTTCACGTTCTCACAACTGTAAATGTACTTTTGCCCACTCTTGTGTGTAAAATTAATGTAAATGGTAACAATAGAATCCATGTCTGGGTCAGGGTGGGGAAATAGGTCTAAAAGTATTGCCCAGTATTGTATTAATTTATATTAGACTTTGGCAAGTCAAAGCTGTATGTTGTAATTTAAGATTACCACTAGAGAAATAATACCTCTACCAGTCTGAGAGGGGAAAACTTGATTAATAAAAAGAGTCCAGAAGAAGGTAAGAAAGATTCTGGTACAGGGAAAACTAGAGGAACATGGAACACTGCCATGGCTTCCAGCAGTGCAGGGTGGAGCCGAGTTAGACTTACAGAGGAAAGGGGCAGCATGAGAGATTATTTTGATGAATGATGCAAGTGTTCTGTGTCTTAATTATGGTGGTGGTTGTAGACTCTGTATTTATCAATACATATAAAATATACTAAAAAAGAATGGCTTTCACTGAACTTTTTAAAAAATATATATTTTTATTGATTTCAGAGAGGAAGGGAGGGAGAGAGAGAGAGAGAGGAAAGCATCAATGATGAGACAGAATCACTGATTGGCTGCCCCCTGCACGCCCCCTATTGGGGATCAAGCCTGCAACCCGGGCATATGCCTTGACTGGAATCGAACCCGGGACCCTTCAGTCCGCAGACGAATGCTCTATCCACTGAGCCAAACCAGCTAGGGCTGAACTTTTTTTTTTTTAATCATAGGGTATGTTATTACTGATTGACTGGCCGGGGCGGGGGTGGGGAGGGTGGGGGAGGCGGACGGTGCGGCAACAGAGGGAGACATCGATGTGAGAGAGAAACTGCAACCTCGGTGTGTGCCCTGACCAGGAATTGAACCCTCAACCTTTTGGTGTGCCGGATCGGTGCTCCAACCAACTGAGCTACCCGGCCAGGGCTCACTGAACTTTTTAAAATGGAAGAAAAAAAAGAAGGTAAAAAATGAGAGGGAAAGGGACTGTGGAGACAGGTAGAACAAGTAGCATATAGCCAGTGGATGGATTTAAGCTTCAATTTATCAGTAATGACAAGTGTAAATTGAGTCATATAAGATTAAAAAACAGATTTTCCGCCAGATTTTAAATAAACAAAAGTGAAGTATACATATACGTTGCTTGTAAGAGGAGAAACACCTTTAAATATAAGGATATAGAAAAGTTTAGGGCAAAACGATGGAAAAAAGAGAGCTCTGATAAATTCAGACCAAGTAGATTTTAATGCCAAAAGTATTATTAGAGATAAAGAGAAACATTTCATAATAATTAAAGATTCAAGTTATCAGAAAGAAGTATATACTTAACAATAAAATTCTAAAGTATATAAATAAAAAATGGGCAGAATTAAAAGGAGAAATAAACAATCATCAACCCCACTGGGAGATTTAATACACCTGCTTTAGTGGATGATTAAACAAGTGGACAAAAAAAGAAAATCCGTTTGCCTAAGTAACATATATGGGCACTGTGCCTAACAACTGCAGCCAAATGCGCATTGTTTTCAAGTGCACCTGAAACATTTATAAAGCCTGAACTGAAGAGGAAAATTGAAGCTCTTGGGTGAGAAATCAGAGCTGGAGATGGGAAATCGCCAGTTACAAACTCTGTACATTTTCCTTCTCACACTTCAATGATTTTTTCATTGGGGTGAAGCACTAGCAAGAGGGGAGGTGCCCTCCTCCAGGATAGAGATTCTAACGGTATGTGGACCATGACTGATAGGAGTGACTGTGCAGGTGGACGTGGTGTGGGCAAGGACACAGGCTGCAGACCACCCCTGCAGCTGAAGAAAGCTCTCCCAACTCCGATCTGCACCCCAGCCCCAAAGAAATGCATCCTAATTCTCTGCCAGTAAAGCACTCTACTCAGTCTCCCAGAATTGGCTTCATGCTCCTCTTAGGTCCAGCTCTGATCCCTGGAGTGTCAAGAACATACTCTCTCCATCACTGAACCTTCTGGAACCTCTTTCTCCCTTGACAAGGGGATTCTAAGGCAACTCTGAACGTACTAAAACTACACGGATCCCTCAATGAATTGACTTTGCTGCTGGGTTCCTCTTTCTTAAAGTATTTAATCAGCACTTTGCCCAGTGCCCTCAGCATTTCCGGCACTGGTGCTGCTGACTGTTTAACTTTCTCCCAGGCCACCCTCCTCTCTGTGTTCATGCTGCCAGCTTTCAGATGAGCACTTTTAACTCCTGTTCTTCCATTCTGCCAGCCATCTGGGAGCCGCACGGGCATTCTGCTCATCCCCCACTCCTGGAATTTCTTATTGTAGAAAGGCATATGCTTGCAAGAACCTTATCTGACTCCCTCCACCACCCCCCCGCTTTTTGCCCAGTTTCAAGCCACTGATTATTTTTCCCCCAGAGTTCATTTTACAGTTGCTGAGAGATTTGTGTTCTCGTGTTGCCTGTTTGCCTTTGTGTCTTTTGTCTCCTATGTCCCAGTCTACCCGAGGGTTCCCGGTCACCTAGACATCATTTCTATGTCTGTAGTGTCCTGCCGGGGAGGTGGGGTGATTACTCATCTTCCACGAAACCTCAGGAAATGTTTTAGCCCTGGAGATCAGGACCTGAAGACATTAGTACACTCCCACTGAAATCATTATACAAAAAGAGTTAAAGATGGAAATTTGCCAAGAAAAGGCTCACAGTGATGATTTAAGAAATGAAGCCTCAGACTTGATTGTCGCTTTCCTTTTAAGGGTGTTGTTTTCAACTTATTTTCTTAGTATTAGAAATGGCCATTCCAAGAGATTGAAACAACTGTGGAGGAACATTCAGATTGTTATAGGATTGTGCTTCAGACTGTACCATCTGAGGTTTGGGGAGAGCAGAGGACCTTCAGCCGCTTCCTGTCCTCACCCCTGCCCCAGCCCAGTGGGTCTCTCAGTCTTGTTTGAATTATGTGTTTCTCTTACGAGAGGCTCTGGTCAGTTCTAACAGAGCACAGTGAGAATCCATGGAAGGTGGGAGATGAATCCACGGGACTCGCTGCCATGCCAAAGAATAGATTTTCTTCCAGGGCCGCTAGCATTGTTACATCAAGTCTGACTACTCATACATTCCAGAACTTCTGGAAAGACTTTAAGGAAATGGCTTTCAGAAACAAGTGTCTTAGAGGAGAAAGCGCCCGTTTTCATTAAACCAGAACTTGGTAATGGGCAGTCCTTGTCTTCACTGACGTGGGCTACAGGGAGCTCTTACCTCTGGACATTTAAAATACAAGCTCAATTGAACCAATGTCCAGTTGTGCAGCTGAGAAGGATCTTTTCTGTTTAATCCACTTGGAGGGATAGAAAGTAATTCTAGCCTCCTTATTTTCCTTCTGTACCTCCCCACACCTAGCCAGTTTCCTCCTTTCTGCTAAACACCTACTGGTTTTGTTTGTTTTATTTTCCCTCAGGAAAACGGCATCTTTCTTACAGAGTGATTCTTACTTTAGTTCTTACTAAAGATGGGACAGAGAATAGATTTGGGGAGAGCAGAGGACCTTCTGCAGCACCAGGCATAAGGGAAAACAGATTCGTATTCCCTGAAGGTTGTAAGCCCCTCTGTTGGAGGGATTTAACCGCATTCCTGCCTGGCAATTAGTTTCTGGTGACCTTCCCAATTCCACATCATGATCTTCAACAGGTTTTGAGGGAACATAAGGAAGCAGCACAGTGTGGTGGAAAAAGCATTCAAGAGAGTATTAAAAGGGCTGGATTCTAACAATAATAGCTAATACTGAGCATACTGGGTGCTAGATTCTGTTTTAAGCACTTTATATGGGTTATCTCATTGTTATCTTATTTTACAGATGTGGAAGCTGGGGCATAGAATCTATAATAATAAAAGAGTAATATGCTAATTAGACTGGACGGCCAAATAAGCCGAAAAGCGGAACGACCATCCGGACAACCTTCCGGACAAAGCCAGGGCTGCAGCTGCTGTGGCTGGGAGGGATCGAGGCAGCTGGCAGCCACCAGGGCTGCAAAGGCCTACTCTTGCACGAATTTTGTGCATCAGGCCTCTAGTGGTTAAATAACTGACCCAAAGTCATACAATTCCAGAGCCTTCATGCTTCACCCTCTTCTAATAGTGCAGTTGGTCCTAGACAGGGTCCTGAATAGCTGTGTGACCCTGGAAAAGCCTTAATAATGTATATGAAGAAACATGGCTATATTGTTCTATTCTTGTTATGTGAAAGCTTAGTGTTCTAAACTCAAATGTGATCTAATTCAACAACTGGCTATTTTACGACTGCTGTGTACACAGCAGTGGGCTGGGCACTGTAGAAGACAGAAAGATGCTTTAACAGTTATAATCTCTTTTTGATTGGTTTTAAATGGTTTCATGTTATTAACTTTGGGGTTCCTTTCTTCCTCCCTCCCTCCCTCCCTCCCAAGCTCTTCAGATAATTAAACAGAATTCTAAATGTGAAACCAGTTGTGTTTCAGAATGCAAATTCTGAGACAGACATTGGGTTTCAGACTGCGTCAGGTTTCTCACATTTTCTTTTAAAATATGACTTGTCACAGGGAGAGTTTAACTACACCCATTCACTTCGGAGTAAAGGAGCTACAGGTGAGATTAGCCTTTATGGTGCTGACAAGCTCAAGGCATTCTTTAAAAATGGAATGTGACTGTTTTTATACTGAAGCAGTATCATTATAACCTGAAATATCTATTAGTAACTTAAAAAGGCAAATTCAGAAAGATTTGCCATGTAATAGTTAGATATTTTTAAATCACATTTTGTTTCTGGCAAGCTAGATTCAACATCTGGAGTCAGGTTCAAGTGTGGAAACCTCTTGGCTGAGATAGAAAAAAATTGATTTTTGAACTAGAAAACTAACTTAAGAAATTCCACTTCTAGTAATGACTGGGATTGGAAGAGTTGTGTTCTGATAGGCTCAGACATTGGATTAAAGCCCACCTTTCTCAGTAGATTGTGGACTTTTAAGCTGTCTGTTTTGTATCCAACTACATTCCCAAACCACAAGTGCTTGACACATAATAGATGTCCTATAAATATTTGCCACCAAACTGTTCATTGCTCTCCTGAACATCCAGCATTTTCCCATTGCCACGATCTAGGAATTGAACCTGCTTCAAAACGTTTGATCAGCCGCCTTGAGAGGGCAATGTTATTTAGCACCTGTCTTTTTTGGTGGGCTCCAGTCCTTAACCCATTTTTTTAAATGAATTCCACAATTATACCCAATCCTTTTAAACACGTGTATAATGACTTACTAATGAATTGTGAAGTGAACTTGTAGAGTTATGACTAACAAAAAAGTAGAAGAGAAAAGAATAGGAAATATCAGAATGCAGTGCACATAAAAGTACTGTTGTAAATACTGGATTACACTTTTAAAAAATGAATTTTTTAAAGTCCTTCTCTACTTTATTATCAGAGAGTAAAAGCACTTCAGGCATCCCTCTTGTGACAGCTCCCTGCTTACCTCTCTATAAAACATTTGCCATTCAGTAGATTTGTATTTTATGCTACTTTGGGCAGCCCAGAGTATAAGGTCATGACTAGAGCATGGTTCCCGAGAGCCATCATGTGGCAGCTTAATCCGTGAGTGAAGGCTGCATAGAGGCCTCTGCATATACACAGGTGGTGTGGCCCAGGGGAAGCCTGGAATCCTTCCTGGGCTCTGATCTATCCTCACAGCCTCACTCTGCACCACCTCTTTTGATAAGCTGGGGAGAGGCCAGACACCATGCCCACCATCACCTAGCACTGGCCCTGGTGCCAAGCAGCCTCTCCTTTCAGCCTTGTCCTCCCCACTGTAAGCATTTCAGGCAAATCTCCAGCTCACGAAACGTGGCCTCTTTGAAGAGGTGAGTGAGTGCCCCTGTAGCAGTCACTCTGCATCTGGAGGTGCTTCTGCTGCCAGAGGTCCGTGTCGGGCTCCTGTCCCTTTCCTCTGAAATCCATACACACAAATTCAATTTCAAACTGTTTCGTGTTTTTAAACAGTTGGTCTCAGAGTATCTTTGGGTTGGGGAGGGGGTGCTAGCACTGATGGAAGGAGATCTGTGCCCTTGAAAACTCTTTTTTTTTTTTGGAAAACTGCTGGCACAGGGTAATCGACAGAGAAGTAAATGACCCTACTGTTTCTACCTGCTGACAGACTCAGCCTTGGGACGGCTGAAATTAGCTCTCACCACGTGGCCGAGACATGCCTTCCTCTTTTTTTCCTTTCATACAAATAGGGAGTAATGTTGTGCCTGCCCAATGACACAACTCTGTAGTATCTCCCTGATAAGGACTGGTTTTAAAACCTTTTCATAATCAGTGTTCTTTGGGAAATGCTAATAGACAAACCCAGCCAAGCTAAGAAAATGTATTGACCCAAAGATGAGTGACCAGCCTCGTGTCCCAGCAGCCCAGTCCATGTAGCCTCATGCCTCCTTCCATTTCTGCTCCTTTTGGTGAGTGAGAGGCTTTGGCACGTTGGCCTTGCGGAAATGAGGCTGTGTGTTTCATTTCTGTTGTCCAATGCTGTTATCTGTTGGAAAAGGAGGATTCCCTACCCGTTTTGTAAGCGCACAGCTGGCAGGAGCTGTCGCAATCTCACCGCCTTCCGATCAGCCCCACCCAGAAGCAGGCAGAGTGGGGGCCCTGAAACTTGCTCTGGCCCAAACGGTTGTGGTTAATTTCCAAAGAAAAGATCCCCGCCAGAGCACACCATTGTACTTCCTGTCCCATAGGGCCAGCTCTGTCAATTGTGTCACATCTCTTTTCTAAATTTAGGCATCTTTTTTTTTTTTGAAGCAAAGATTACTACACAAACATTTAAGAGAAAAACTTCGCCCAAAGTAATTTTTTCCCTTGACTTTAGTTGGTTTCCTGCAATGTTTAGATGACTCATTCTCTTCCAAGAAACTTTGAAGAAGAGATGCGGGCTGTGTGATAGCGCACAAAGACTGCTCTGTAAATTCTCTTTCTTCCCTGCCTAGAAACCCCTTGCTTTTTCAATAGAGAACGGAAAGGCTCTACAATCTTCATTGTCATGTACTCGGCCTCATCAGGTTTTGTTGTTCCCAGGAATAGATGCCCCCCTTGTTTTGGGGTGGGGTCCCCTTGTAGCACCCCAACTCTGACAACCTCTCCAGAGCAGCCAGCACGGAAGCCTTCCCAGTGACGCTGGGGCCATGCTTGCCACCAAAGGCACACAGTTGAGGTTTCTGACATAGAGAACAGGTGGCCTTTTTCATCTGTGAAAGGAGAGGCTCGGGCTATTTCCTGCCTCTCTCTATGGGTCAAAATTGCTCCCGATTGCTGGGGGCTTGCTGGCGGCTTTATCTGACACTTGAACTGGGCTAGTGACACGTATGTCCCCAGCCCAGCCCTCAGCCAGAGGGAAGCCTGAAGTCCGCATAGCTTCAGCAGACTGTTCAAATAAACAGGGATAATAGTTGAGTCGGTCCTTTTCAACTAATGGGTAGTACATGAAAGGAAACATCTGCCTGGGCTTAATTGCTGTTTTATTGGTTATGTTTTTTTCTCCTCACCCCGCCCTCCTTCTGTGGGCACTAAGTTATTTGAGTGATGGGTGAGGAACAAGGTAGAGGACTGGGCCCTAACCGGTTTGGCTCAGTGGATAGAGCCTGCGGACTCAAGGGTCCCAGGTTCGATTCTGGTCATGGGCATGTACCTTGGTTGCGGGCACATCCCCAGTAGAGGGTGTGTGTGCAAGAGGCAGCTGATTGATGTTTCTCTCTCATCGATGTTTCTAACTCTCTCTCCTTCTCCCTTCCTCTCTGTAAAAAATCAATTAAAAATATATTTAAATTTTAAAAAAAGGTAGAGGACTGGGAGCTTTCTCCTGTAACCTCTGCCATTTAAAGATAAGAGGTGGTAAGGGAGGGTGGGAGGCTGGCTGGGGGAGTTGGTCCGGAGGTGGGAGGGCAGGGCACTTGGAAGTGATAATCATGGTCACTTCCTGGCCTTGTTGCTGACTCTGGGCTCATTGGTGAGTCATTTCGCCTCACTTCACCTCCTGGGACCTCTGCTCTTCAGTGGAGCTCAGCTGGCCTCACATGGGAAGGAGAGGCTGGTATGTGAGCTCCTAGATGAAAGGCATTCTCTCTTGTGGCGTCTTCCAGTGGTTGAGGGCATGGATGAGAGGCATTGGGAATGGTAAATTTAAGGCTGGCACGATAACCTTTGAAGCCATCCATTTTATTGAGCATCTTGATCCCTGAGAACTTTCTGATTATTTTCCACTCTATGGAGTGAAGCCAACCAGCCATACCCTGAAATGGGTGGTGTTTGAATCTAACACAGACTCAAGAAGTCAGACAAAAGATCATAAAGAACCATAGAATGGCAGAGGTTGGAAAAGACCTTAAGAATTTTTAAGCCAAAGACTTTCATTTTATGGAAATGAAAACATGGGCCCAGAGAGATTAACTGAGTTATCCAGTTCCCTTCTTGATGGTAGAGGATCTGGGAATGTGAGACTCTTTGTGATTGCTAAGTCAGGGCTCCTTCCACCCTTCCCCACACTACCAGGTATAAAAATTCATGTCAACCCACGACTAAGGTCACTCGTGTTATATTCCATAATTAACTCCATAATAGAAAAGTGGCAAAGTATAAAAAAATGAAAATGACTGATAAACATTTTTTTTTTAAGTTCAAGCTCACTAGAATCAAAGGACTACAAATTACAGCAGGATACCATGTCAAATGGTCAAGACAAAAAAGTGAAATAGCATTCTTATGTTTCTAGTGCAGTGGTTGGCAAACTCATTAGTCAACAGAGAGGCGAGCCGCAGTTTGCGGACCACTGTAGTGTTATTTTAAATTGGTACAGTTTTTTTCAAGGTCAATTTAATGGTATAAATAAGTAAATAGTCTTTGACTCAGCAGTGCTACTTCTAGGAGAAAATAATGAAAGGTGTGTGCATAGATTATGTGCAAAGTAATTTAATGCAGCATGTTTTATCATAAAAATTTATAAACAATGTAAATGTCTAAGATTAGGAGCTACATCGATATAGTCTATTGTAACGTTATAGGATAATAATAATATGTAAGGAAATGTTCACAACATATTTAAGTGTACAAGTTACAGTGTGTATACTGTAATCCCAATCTCACAAAAATTATAGAAGTTTAGAAAAATAAGTAACAAAGTCTAAAGTGATGATTTCTTAGTGGTAGAAATTAAGAGTTACTTTTTCTTTTTTGAGGTTTTCTACTGTTTTATGTATTACAATAAACATATTCCTTTTGTAGTCAAAAATAATATTCTTAAAGTCATACATCTTGAAAGAAGACAAAATCTTAAGTGATTATATGTCTGACATGCAAGACCTCTTTCTTTATTTGCCTGGGAGCTGAGCTATGCCAAGGTGTGTTATTCCTTCTGGTAGAAGGGCATTGTTGATATCTGATTTTTAATAGAAAAGAACTAGAAGGAGCTGGTAGAAGAAAAAACAATTGCTCCCCTTCTCAGTGACCCAATGATGCCAATCAGTTTTATCCCCTGCTCTCTTGGGCTTGGCATAAAACACTCAGTATAGAAGGCGTGGCTCTTCCTTTCTGCTTCCTCATTCTTCTCTGTTTATACTATTCGCTCTGTGTAGTCAGATGCCAGTTCTGGGTGGCAGCAGCAAAGAACCTGAGAGCCACCACTACTTGGGATTACCCAGTTGGCAACCCCTTAACATTTATTATCAGAATCAAGTAACAGTTCAGCCAGTCTCACAATCAGTCTTTACTGAGGTACCACTGCCCTGGAAGTTTAAGATAGAGATAGAGCAAGTAAGAGGTCTAACTCCAAAATAAAATAAAATAAAGAGGTCTGACTCCTTCCTCTTTGAAGGATTCTGTTTAGTTAGGTACTTTCTTCGAAGTTTATATACTTCTTCCCATCTCATCCTATTTTACATCTTACTTTCCTCCACAATTCTCAGGAATGCTTGGCTACAAGTCTCTGAGAAAATTTGTTCCACTTAACAACAGTTGCTAGGTAGGATGTGGCTTTCAGACCTGTTCTTTGGGGACCAATTGAAAAACCGAAGGCTACAACCCATTTTCCCTTCACTTGATTGCCTTTGCTAGGCTATAGAAGGGGCACATTTCATTTTATTAAAACTCTTTGAGTAATCTCACCATAATTGGGTCTGATCGGAGTGGTTATCTGATTTACTGGATTAAATAATGGGCCTTAATTGAGTCTGCGTTGTTTGTAGAGCCAATGCTGCTCTTGCCTTTGTTGCCCCCTCCTTCTTCCTTCTGTTTCCCAATTGACCTTTATTCCTCTTTTCTTGCAGAGTAAAGAAGTCGGCCAGCAGCTCCAAGATGATTTGATGAAGGTCCTGAATGAGCTCTACTCGGTAAATAAGATGGGTTGCTGGCTCTTTAACAAGCAGAGGGGAGCAGCATTTGGCAGCTGTGGCCATAGTTGCATCAGCAACAGAACTGAGCTGAAGTTGAAGACAGTGCACGGTCCCCATTGGGGGTGCCTCCACCCATCTCATCTCTTTTTTCACACTCTTATTTTCAAACCTGAATGAGCCAAAAACACTTTTTCTCAGCCATGCCAGCTAACTCTGGCTTCATTTGGGGGATAATCACTAGAGAACAGCCAAGGCTTAGATCACCAGCACAACTGACCCCATTTGCAGCAAACCAGAGACCCCACACCTAAAGGCAAAGCAACACAGCCTGCTTTGCACTAGTAATATGTGTGTGTTGGAAAGGATTTGTGGTTTAAGGATTTGCATCAGTTCTTGGATTGATCTACCTGTTTGAGACTAGAGTGAGTGCTCTAGAGGGAAGCATAGTCCTAAATGCCCATAATATGAGAGACCAGTTCAGGCAGAGAGAGCTTTGCATCAACTCTCTGGGGTTGTATAAAGGCCAAACCTCAGTAAGGAGGCAGGCTTCAGGATTGGAGGAAGAAGCACAATCTGTTCTGAAGTGGCTGGCGCTTCAGACACATGGTGCCTGTGGCTGATGCGTGTTTCTTCATGCACTGGGAGGTGGTGGTGGTGGTTTTTCCCCAGCCATGTTTCATTAATTATAATTAAAACACACATGCACACGAAAGAAATTCCTGATGCCGTACAGGGAATATTTCAATTGTGTAGCTAAGGCCTTCTAGGGCCTCTCCTCGAGCTGAGCTGTGCCAGGTCTTTGTGTCATTCTCCAGGGTTACCCCATCCTGTTTTGGAGGTGAAATTGATTTCCTATGTTTACTTGCTTAATCGCTATAGTTTTTCTCTCTCTCTCTCTCTCTCTCTCTCCCTCTCTCTCTCTCTCTCTCTCTCTCTCTCTTTCTCTCTCTCTCTCTTCCTTTCTTTTCTAAATTCACAGGAAGACAGTCATGGTGACTTGGATCACAGGCATTTGGGATCCGAGAATTCCATGTTCTTGATCCCAAAGTCTAGGTGTGGCCATATTGTCATGGCAACGCTTAAGCAAGTAAACAGGGGAGTCATCAGACTTGCCTCCAGTGAAGCTCAGTGTGTTTGGAATTTCTGCTCTGACTCTTTGGCTCTGAAGCCAAGTAGATAGAGAGTACCCTTTGGTTTAGCTCCAAGGTTTTCATTTCTCTCAAGTGAAGTTAAGGCTTGTTAGAAACAGAAGTGTGTTGACTTGGACCATTTTCAGACTGGGTGAGTTTCCTGAACCCCCTTGTCTTTATAATGCTTTACTTCTGCTCTTTATTTTTAGAGCATCTTCTAGGCACCAAGGAGAGCTATTATTACTCCTCTCTCCTGCAAAGAATTCACTAAGATAGAAAATGACACATGTAATCATTATATGAATCCTTCTCTTTTCCTATAAACATCTCGGGCCTTTGCAGTTCACTGTTTCTGGGGAGGAGTAGGTTGGATCACCAGCAAACCCAAGGCTAAGTCAAATCCAGCGTTCCACCTTTGAGGTGCAACAGAGAAAGAACAGTGTCTGGAGATCCGTTAGTGTTACTCAGAGCCCTAGATCTAATATGCTAAGATTTTTTTAAAATAATAAGTCACAGTGTATACTTTGTATTAGAGTGAGGAAGGAAATCCTGACCCTCACTGTTCTGGTCTGAGGTGGCCAAGCTGGCAGCCTCAGAGAATTGCAGTCTCGGGCACTTCACGCTGGCCAGGGCTGCACTGCCACTGCATGGCCACAGACAACGCAGAGCATACGATCTTCCCACTGGTGCGCAGACAGAACTGGCTGAGCATGGTATCCCCTGCCATCAGGTGAATTGATATACACTCATAATCTGTCGGGGGCCAAAATAAAATTTTATATTTTTTGTAGTAGGCAATAGGAAGAGAAAAAAGAGAGGACTCTGGAAAGTTCCAGAGACGGCAGTGATTCTCTGGTACAGTGATTCTCAAGGAGGGTGACTTTCCTCCTTCCAAGGGGACATTTTACAATACCTGCAGACACTTTTGGCTGTCACTCTGGAATGGAGGGGTGCTAGAGATTAGATGTGACTAAAATCCTATAAAGCACAGGACAGCCTCCCACAACAAAGAATTGTTTGCCCTAAAATATCAATAGTACCAAGATTGAAACACCCTGGTCTAGTGACTAGAGCCTCCTGAATTAGGCAATCCAGATTCTACCCAATCTACCACTAGCTATGTGATCTTGGGGGATGCTTTGTGACCCAGGTCTCCACATGCCATGTACTTGAATGCTATAATGAAGGGTCAGATGAGTTTGCAGATTCTGAAGGCAATTAGAAAGTTCAGAGAATGGAATCATGAGTTGTTTTTTTGAGGGTGCGATAAGCATAGGACTGATATGAATAAAGCACCATGGCATTAGGGTGGCAACTATCCCTATTTGCCTAGGACTGAAGGGCTTCCTGGGACATGAGTCTGAACCCTTGGAAGTCCAGGGTAAACCAGGCCCATTGGTCACCTAAATGGACAGTGATTTCATCAAGTAGTAAACTGGAACCATTGTATGCTGGATTTGGGAAGCTACTGAGTATTCTCTTTCTCTCTCTCTCTCTCTCTCTCTCTCTCTCTCTCTCTCTCTCTCTCGTTAAGAAGGGAACATGGATCTTCGGGAAGGCATGGAAGGATCTCTTGTTTCAGTGAATCTGTAGGCAACAGAAGTCACTTGTGGGTATGGGATAAAGGAAATCAAGGTTATAAGGAACCCATCATATTTAGTGCTTTTCTTACCTTGCATCTTCCTCTAATGGCCATAAGTACTTCTTTTTGGGAGACTGTTACCCAAGGGTTGATAATTTAAGCACTTTTGAACCTTGATGATCCAAGAGGAAGGGCCCAGGTGTTCCCAAATGAAGATGCCTTTGGTAGAGAGGCCCGGACTCCGTAAATGGCCAGCTGCCCCTCTATACCTTCCTCTTTCCTGCCTGAAGGGCCTTTGATTTTCCTGACTTGGCTTCTGTGCCAGGAACTGCTTCCCACAGCTGCTACTCAGAGAGCAATCCCAGTGAGCATTCTCCTGCATGCACTCCCCCCTCCCCGCCCCCATAATGAACAAGCTGGCTAGTTTGTAGGCCATGGCATATATAAGTGGTTTTCATTTTCTGACTGATGATCCAGGAATGCCTTTGAATTCGGAGCACACTGCTTCCCATCCCAAAGAACTCTGGAACTCTCTGCCTCAGTTTACTCAGAGGCTGAATCTGGAAAGGCCTGGCAAGCTCCCCCCAAGAAGGAGTGTATGTGGGGACACTAAAGCCAATGGATAGGCTGAGTGGGAAGAGTCAAGGAAACCCTAGAATTGAGAAAGAAAGAAGAGGTGTTGGGACATGGGGGGTATTGGTCACCAGAGGTTGATGATTCCAAGTCCTCTTCCTGCTTATAGTCCCCTTGATTTGGTGCAGCAGCTGGTCTGCTAGGAGCCAGGACTGGTATTTAGCACCTGCTCCCTTGAAACAATGTCAACTGATAGTTCCCCAATTCTGCTTGCTTGTGTCTCCAACACCTAGGCACTAGGGATATAAAGACATATAAGAGATGCCCCTGAAATCAAGGCACTTAGTTTTAATAGAAGAGACAGAAAAAAACAGAGTAGGAAGTAAAATACATGTCTGCACAGAGGAGGGACATGAAGTCAGGCTCCCTAGAGAGATTCTTAAATTGAATCTTAATTGCTAAGAGCTCTTTTATTGTTCCCTTTTTGTTGCATCTTGTTCTTTCATGGTGCACTGTTTTTTTCATTTCTCATTGATTCTCTCTAGGGATATTATTGATGATTTGTTTTTGAAATTTTTTTTTTTCTGTATGCTTTGTTTCCTCTATATTGGTTGTTTTGGTCTTTCCTATTAGATATTTCCATTAAAGTCTGATAATTTTTAATTGCCTGCTTATATTTTACTTTTTATTTATTGATTTTAGAGAGAGAGGAAGGGGGAGAGAGAGAGAGAGAGAGTTTGTTGTTCCATTTATGTATGCATACATTGGTTGATTCTTGTATGTGCCCTGACCAGGGATCTAACCCACAACCTTAGCATATGGGACAACACTAACCAACTGAGCTACCTGGCCAGGGCTGCCTGCTTATATTGAAGTGAGGCAGTGAAAAGCTGGTTGAAGTTCTATGTCAACCTGGCCTTTACTGTGGGATGATCTGACTGGACTGTGTTTGGGGGAAGACCAGTATTTCTAGGTCTTTGATCTTGGATGGTCAGATTCTCCAGACAAAGCTCTTCTATCTCCCAGTTGTTTGGGGGCCAAGTTGTAAAGAGGCCTGGGCCATCTCAGCAGTCCCTTTAGAATTTTCAGTCGCTACTTCTGTTTAAGTTCAGTACTCCTATCTTCAATGAGCCTGGGGTCCGAGTCCATGGTGCTGAGGCTGACTCCTGAGAATATAAACCTCTCATCTTCCACTACAGGGTGGGGAGGAGATGGGACCTAGGAGTCTAACTGTTCTCAGGCCTTTATTGGTTTCTCTTGTTATTAGCTCCACCTTCATCGCCCTGCCAGCAATTCCTCTTGCTGGCTTTTGTGATAGACGTCTGGTTGCTTCTTGGCTCGCTCTACTTCTGGTTTAGGGTCCAATAGGTCAGTTACTATTTGTCTCCTGCTTTTTGTCTTCCACTTTTATTCTTACAAATATGCCTTAATTTATACTAAAAATAATAATAATAACTCTTTTCTATTATTTTAGTGTGGCTTGGGGAGGGAGCAGAACTAAAGACAAACTCAAATTGTGTTTTTCAAAGTAAAGTTAATTCTCTTTGCAGAACTGAGGATTTAGACTTCTTGAATTTTTTCCCTAGTTTGTATTTGCCTCACTACATATAAATATATATATATATTTCTCCAAGTCCTCTCTCTCCAGTTATTTTGACATCACTTATACTGAGGTAGCCTTTGGATGCCTCAGTTTTCCCTTGAGTTGGAGGAAATGATACTTCTCTCCTTTCAATAGAAGAGGGATTCAGTGTCATGAAATCGTTTGGGCAACAACATTGATTATAAAACTACCACTGTCTTCATATTTCCCAACTTTGGAAAAGAGAAGAAAACACAAAAGAGTGGTGCTTACCCTTAGGAATTTATAGTTTTTTAGATGAGATAGTGTTTTTTTATTTTGCGAGAGTTAAGTTCTTTGGGGGAAGGAGCAATATAAGTTGTTAATTTTTATTCCTTCACATGTTGTCTTGTTGGCACTATTCCTTTGAGCTCTTTATTGTCTCTCGTGTTTATTGATAGTGTTTCCTAATTAATTATTATGCATCTTCATGAAATAGAATAACACTTTCTTAGGAATCATTCACTTTTGACTATTCACTCAAGCTTTTGAATCCCTTGGTCACATTCAGGTGAAAAGAGAGAAAAAGGAACCTCCTGTTTACCCTTCATCACCCCGGAGACCAGATGCCTCTTTCTCACTTCATAGTCAATCTGGAAACCTGGTGGACCACTTAAATTACTTAGAAAGGTTTTTAATGCTCTCGATATTAAATATCATTTCTCCTGTATAGAGAATATACAGAGGTCTTATACTTATGGGAAATGATGTCAAGTTCAAAATAAGGTGAAGCTGATTTAAAACATTCGGCATCCGAAATGAGACATTATTTATACTCTAATGTACTTTGATTTTATAAGTGTCCCAATATTCTTTATTCCCTCCTCTATCACCAGCTGATCCTAAGATATTAGTTTACCCACAAAGTCCCTCTAACCCAGGATTTGTCAACCTCAGCACCATGGGCGTTTTGGACCAGTAATTCTTTGTTGTGGGGGGCTGTCCTGTACATAGGGTGTTTAGTAGCATCCCTGGCTTCTACCTACTTGATGCCAGTAGCAAGCTCCAAGTTGTGACAATAAAAAATGTCTCCAGACAGTACCAAATGCCCCCTGCGGACCAAATTAGTCTTCGTGTGAGGCTACTGATCTTTTTCAAGTCTCTAAATGAAACCAGTTTCTCTTTTCAAGCCTCTCTTGACTAAACTTAACCTTTCCTTCCAATAAGTCCAGCTCTGGTCCCACGCAGAGGAGACACTGCTGCTTAGTGACTAAGACTGTGGACTTAATGGCCTGACAACCTGGGTTTAAATCCTGATTCTGCCATTTACTGGCTGTGTGACCTTGGATGTGAGAGTTAATCTCTTTACAACTCAGTTTTCTCATCTTTAAAAGTGGAAATAAGGACATGTCTTTCACAGAGTTGTTGTGAGAACTAAATGAAGTGATGTACATAAAGCTCCTGACACGCAGCATGTGCTAAGTGGTAGAAATTAAACACAAGTCTCAAGCTTCCTGGCCGCTTAGTTGAGAAAAGGCATTGGACTCCCAGACAGTTGCTTTATGGAAAATTGTATCCCTTTCCTTTCATACTACTTCCTTCCTGTGGCTACTCCAGTTTCACTTGATGTGGATTTTATTCCTTCTCAGGCTCTTCCCTGATATATTGTGCAGGTTTACAGGCTTCATCGGATTGTTGTCTAGGTCACAGGATCGCTTCAGGGATGAAATGAGAAAATGGGAGTGTGGCACTTGGCACCAAGCCAGGAATATACTAAGTGCTCAGGAAATGATAGCTGCCACTGTTATTGCTGCTGCTTTTCCAATTCCTGTGAGAGAGGGTGTTTGATTTGTATAAAGCAGACCAGCCCTGGCCGGTGTTCTCAGTGGTTAGAGCGTTGGCCCCCACACCCAAGGGTTGCAGGTTCAATTCCAGTAAAGGGCATGTACCTGGGTTGCATGTTCAATCCTGCCCTTAGTTGCGGGGGTAGGGGGTGGGTAGGAGGTAACAGCTCCATGTATGTCTCTCACATCAGTGTTTCTCTCCCCGCCCCCCACTCCCTTCTACTGTCTCTAAAAATCAGTGGGAAAAATATCCTCAGATGAGGATTAACCAAAAAAAAAAAAAAAAAGCAGACAAGATAGATACCCAGGATACCAGGCCAGGAGCCTTTTTTTCTTCCCCACTTTATATCTGAAATGTCAAAAAGTATAGGTTACTCCATAGGCTGTGCTACCCTCTTCAGGGTTTCTACCCAGACTTTGCTCTGGGGTCTGAGTGGTGGTGTTGTTTCCTATCTACTTGGCGTTGTGAGATGACTAAGGGGTAGAAATTACTTGGCCAATATAAAAGAGTAATGATGACAAACAATAAACACAAATAAATAATACATGGTGGAAGACAAGAAGTCATTTTAATAATAAGGCATGTTGGCTCAGTTCAAATCCTGTTTTCCTGTGCTTTAGAGTGGTCTTTAATATATAATATTAAAATCCACTCCAAACACCTAAGAATTTTTCCCTTCGGGCCATGAAGACATTGCTTCATGAGAGGTCCAGCGAGGCCTGTTAGTCTCTAAGGCAGAGAATTGACCCTATTGGTTTGACCTCTGGGTGGGGTCTGGGGGGTGTCTTGCAGGTCATGAAGACATATCACATGTACAATGCCGACAGCATCAGTGCTCAGAGCAAGCTAAAGGAGGCAGAGAAGCAGGAGGAAAAGCAGATTGGCAAATCGGTAAAGCAGGAGGACCGGCAGACCCCACGCTCCCCTGACTCCTCGTCCAACATCCGCATTGAGGAGAAGCACGTCCGGAGGAGCTCAGTGAAGAAGATTGAGAAGATGAAAGAGAAGGTGCGTGTGCTCTGGCAGTGGTAGGGGCTAGGGAGGCACATTCTGGAAGTCAGGACTAATCTGAATCTCCCAGTAGGCACAGAGCAGAACAAGGAAGCTCTAGCTTCTTTTAGCGCCTAATGACCCCAAGTTTGTCCTTGATGTCTGCCCAGAAGGAATCTGGGATCTGGGAGAACCTGGGCATGTGGGCTCCTGGTTTTTCACCTGTAGCAGGTAAACAAGACACGCAGTCACCTTTCCCAAGCCTGGAAGGGGACTGTAGACCTAGGGTTTGGCTTCAGGTGTCAGCTGCTCAGAGGTGGATGTAGTGACACCTCCTTCAAGGTAGCCATGTAAGGATGGAGAATGGTATTTGCAGATAGAATCTAAGTGGGACACGCATCTAAAGTAGGGAGCCTCATTAACCTTTCCTGGATTGATCTACATTGTGCCCTTGAATCTCATTAAACAGAATTAGAACCCAATTTAAGGAAGATGCGCATAGGGAGTAGCAGCACAATTGTGGTTCTTGAATGTACTGTACTTTCATCTTTTAGCGAACAGACTCCTCTTTTTAAAAAAAGTAAAATTGAACTTTCGTTCCCTTTTCAGCGCCAAGCCAAGTACACGGAGAATAAGCTGAAGGCCATTAAAGCCCGGAATGAGTATTTACTGGCTTTGGAGGCAACCAATGCATCTGTCTTCAAGTACTACATCCACGACCTGTCTGACCTGATTGATGTAAGTGCTGAAAGCTGGGGCTCCAGGGTGCCTCTTTCCTGGTTTCAGAGATCTGGTCAGGCGTCCCCATTTCTATTGCTCAGGCAGCTCAGGGATTTTGAGAACAATCATAAAGAAAGTAGCCATGATCCATCCGGGGCTTGCCATGCACCAGGTACCAGATACAGCACTTTACACTACCTCCCCTTCAGTTCTCATCAGCATCCTTGGAGCAAGACATTATTATCTCCGTTGTTACATGTTAAGTCCACAGAGTTCAGATGACTCACCCAGACTTGGCTAATAAGTGGCAGAGGCAAAATGTGTACCTAGGTCTGATTACTAACCCATGCTCTTAACCACTATGCACTTCTGTCTCCCTTAAATCAGCTACTTGCACATAGAAGTGAGTGGCAAGAGCAAAAGCATTAGAATGCCATACCTTACGTTTATTTTATAACTTAATGTTTCTCAGTCTTTTTAAAAAAAATATATTTTATTGATTTTTTACAGAGAGGATGGGAGAGGGATAGAAAGTTAGAAACATCGATGAGAGAGAAACATTGATCAGCTGCCTCCTGCACACCCTACTGGGTATGTGCCCGCAACCAAAGTACATGCCCTTGACCAGAATTGAACTTGGTACCCTTGAGTCCACAGGCCAACGCTCTATCCACTGAGCCAAACCGGTCAGGGCATGTTTCTCAGTCTTATCTCATTTGATTGTCATATCACCCTTTGGAATCAGTTTTACTATCTTCAGTTTGGCAGGCGAGAATTCTAGCACTGAATTGCCCATGCACCAACCTATCTTCATTTTGTAGATAAGGAATGTAGGGGTTAAGAGGTTTACCTACCAAAGGTTCGCTGCGAATTTAGGTCCTGGTAGGAAGGTATTCAGATGCCCCTGACACCTGGCCTGTACTTCCTGGTATGTGGCACCAAGACAGTGAGAGAAGCTGGATAGTAGGCACATGTGTTTTGCATGGGGCAGGCACCAGGGTCAAGTTTTTTTACTTTGGCCTTATGGGTCAGCCTTGCTCTCCTGACGGAAGCTGCTTAAGTGTACTGTACACCGTTTCTCACCTCTCCCTCCAGTCATTAGAGGGCGGGGCGTGGACCCAGCTGACATAGCATCAGCAGCCCAGTCTCCAGGGCTTCAGGCAGATCCTAGCCAGTCTCCTTTCTGAGGCCTGAGGTTTGTCTCTTGCTGTCAGTGGGCAGCAGCTGGGCTTGCAAGCCTCTGGCCAGACCTCTCATACTTGCCTGCCTGCCTTGGTTTCTCCACAAACAAACCTGCCACACTTCACAAAATCATGTGGGGTTCTGGTCTAAGATTTGCCTAACTTGCTGGATTCTATGGGGCTAATTTGGAACTATGCTTTCTCTCCCCCTCCGCTCCCCACCCCACTCTGGCAAAGTGAAGAATTAGAGTAGGTCATTGTTACTTAAACCTGGTGTCACGTCAGAGTTGCTTGGGGAACTTTTCTAAAATACGGATTCCTGTCTCTTGAACCAGGAATTTTGGACTCAGTAAGTTTCAGCCCCTTAATGCCCTGGGTGCCTTTGTCCTCCTGGGTAAGTAGAGCTCTGATCGCTATTCAGGTGCCTCTTTGTTCTCCCTGCTTGTTGATGCCAATCTGAACACTGTCCTTCAGTGGAGGTCAGAGCCCTAAACAGGATCCTTTCTTCTCCTCAGGGGAACAGCTCCTCACTGGGAGAGAGGCCTGTTCTCAGCGTGAGGAAGAGAATCACTTCTTTCTTATGCTCACTGTCTGCTAATTATCTCACACTTGGCCAGTCAGATTGCCAGTCCACCACACCTCTTCTCCTGTTCTGTCCTTTTCTTTTACCCCCAGGGCAGCTTTGTCAGTCACAACTTCTATATTAAGAGCCTGTCTTCACAGAATGCCATAAGAAGCACCATGGGAAAGAAGCCTGCAAGCCTCCTTATACTCAGCTAGGGCATGGGTCTGGGTTACTGTGACTAGTCCAGGGTGCTAGCATTCCAGGCCACACAGGTACTAAAGTTGCTCTTGTTTTATTTTGTTTGATGTTGGTTTAGTTTTGTTTTTTCTTGAGGTGGGGACAGATTAATTACTCTTTAAGAAAGGCCGATAACATTTTTCTGCTTTATAAATGTTTGGTAAATATTTATTTGAGATGAGGCTGTGTGCTCAGCGGTAGGCATACAAAAGGGAATAAAATAGATTTTGCCCTAGAGGTAGTCATAGACATAGAAACAGACAGTGTCTACGCAGTGGGCTCACTGCCGCACTAGAGGGAAGCACAGGGCCCCAGGACAGTATTTTTCAGACCTTAGGTCACCATCCATTAGGGAGTCATACAATCACTTTCATGAGTTGACTTATTTATTTATTTTTTTAATGATTGAACCAGACTGGAATAGAATAAGAAAGAAAATATCAAGGTATGTCGCAGTAGTAAAGTTAGGTTTTATTTGGTGAAACTGTTATATTAGATAAGTGTACATGCTTGTACACCCATGAACGTGTGTGTGTGTGTGTGTGTGTGTGTGTGTGTGTGTGTGTGTGAGATGATGTAAGATACATTTCTCACTGTGAGCTAGAGATCAAAAATGTTTGAGAGTCGCTGCGCTAAGAACAGAGGAAGATCTCTTAGTCTCCTCTCTAAGCTCGTGAGGGCAGGAGCCAGGTCTTCTCTTTACCTTAATACACACATACATAGTACATACATGCAGAGCTTAATACTTAGCTGAGTGCATAGTTTATTCATTGAAGGAAGAAAGGAATAGAAGGAGAAAGAAGATGATGATTTCCTAGCCAAGATTTTTTTCTTTTTGTGCCTTTTAATAATGTTTTGAGATATAATGTACATACAATATAGTTTCAAGATAAATTCATACACTCTTATAACCCACATCTCTATCAAGATATAGAATATTTCCATCACCTTAGAAAGTTCTTCTTTTCTTTTCCCAGTCAATTCCCCCTCCCCAAGGCCACCACTGTTCTGAGTTCTTTCACCATAAATTAGTTTGACCTATTTTAGAACTTCACAAAATGGGGTTATAGAGTGGATGCTTTTTTATAGCTGGCTTCTTTTGCCCAGCATGATGTTTTTGAGCACCATCTACATTATTGCATGTGTCGGTACTTCCTTTTTCTCGCCGCTCTTTGCAATAAAAATGGCCAAAAGGATGCTTTGGCAGTGAACCAGCAGGAGTGAGTGTGGTGAGCCTGGGTCCGATGGCGTTCTGATCTTGGCAATATCCAGAACTTGCTTTAAGACAGGGGATGCATCTTATTCCAGCCTGTGCCCTCTGTGTGATGCCTCCTTCCCAGCGGGTTGAAACTCAGTGTGTGCTGCAGACACTCAGGATGAGAAAAGTTCTTCTTGTTGATGTCAGTGCATTGGCACAAGGACTAGCCTTTGCCTTCTTTTTATAATATAGGATAAAATTTAAAATCAAACTGTAGCCATCCATGTGAGGCATCTGACACACACCAGGAAAACCCGACATTAGGCCAAAAGGACATTTATTCTGAGCTGACTTGATAGAGTCTAAGAACTATAGGCTCGTTGGAATGTGATGTTCCTCCCCCGTACTCCTGTGGCTCTGTCGCCCCAGGAGCAGATGGATGAATGAAGAACAGGGCATTGTTCTCTTGCATAGCTGGGGTGTGGCGCATGCTACGTTCATCGGTGGAGAATCTGTGACATCGTGTGCACCCAAGTCAGACATGAGGGAACCCAGCTTTCTGGACAGGAAAGTTTATGAAGGGCAGTTATTTTTCTCTTCTGTGTGAGCTTGAAGTGGGTGTTATTATACCCACTTTTTTCCCTAGGCCTTCTCTAGAGTCTCAGGGTAAGGGTTTCAACTGGTAAAGGGTTAATGAGCTGTCAACTCATGTCACCACACATCTGGATGGGCTATCACTAAATTCTTATAAAAAATTGATTTCCCCTGGGAAAGTTTCATCAAACACTTACATAACCCAGAAATGGCCAAGGAGCCCAGCTTGGTACAGAACCCATCAGAAGCCATGGAAAGCATGTTTTGTCCTCACTGTGAGCAAAATGATGTCTGCCTCGACTCACTGGGATTCCCCTAGTACTCCTGAAATACAGGGTGGGGCAAAGGTAGATTTTCAGTTGTTCGTATGGAAAAGAATATATGAACTGTGTTTCGTGTACTCAGAATTGTAAACCTACTTTTGCCTCACCCTGTATTCAAATCTCATTACCTCACCTTGCTAGAAATTGCTTCTTTGCTAATAATGCCTCTGTTTTCAGCTGTTCCCTTTCAGATTTGTGGATAGCAAGGCTCTGGAACACCTATTTTGCATCTCCCTGGTTAGCTGAAGGTTAGAGGAGTCAAAGGGTATGTTGTGAGTCAGACCCCCGACTCACTGGCACACAGAAGCTATAGAACGCTTATATAATAGAGGCAATGGACCATCCCAAGCAAGCACCCTGCCCTCCATGGGCCATGCAGGGTGAACAACACAAAAGGCTTCAGTGGCTCCATCTACCACTTGACTTATATTCGTATGCAGCCTAACGGGGTTATTTTCTGAGAGCTTGGAATCTTGGCTTCAGTCAATCCACTGATGTTTATTAAATGCCTACCAGGAGCAAGGCCTAATGGTGAGGGATTTAAAAATGAAGTAAGACACTGGCCATGCTCTCTTTGAAGCTTGCCTTCTGGTGGGGGTGATACGAAATGGCAAGTCACAGAGTGAGGAAGTGTATTCTGTGTCACATGAGGGCTGCTGATGAGTGTGGTTTTGAGTGGAGGCCAAGGTCAGTACATGCCAGGGTTGCAGGGCTGTCTGGCTTCCCAGAGGCTGGGAATTTCATTTGGATCTCAAAGATTGGATCCAAATGCAAGGGGTGAGAGGAGTGAGAAACATTTCAAAAAGAGAAAATGCTAGGAGCTGAAGCGTAGACATAGTGAATTTGGGGATATTGATGACTGGTGTTTAAATGTCTGCATAGTGTGTGTGTGTGTGTGTGTGTGTGTGTGTGTGTGTGTATATATATATATATATATATATATATATATATATGTAAGTATATTGCCTGTTATTGGCCTCACAACAACCTATGAGACTGCAGTTTTCCCTCATTGAGGTTTAGAGAGGTTAAGTAGCTTGCTCACAGTCATACAGCTGAATTGAGGTCTGTGGTTTTTCCAATATGTTACCCTAAACAGAGTGTGTGTCATTGGATTAGAACAGAGGGGTTTGAAGAAAAAGCTAGTGGGGGATGATGTTAGATGGTCAGACTAAAGAGATTACAACTTGTTTTGGCCATTGATCTTACTCAAATTATTTAACTCCACTTAGTAAATAGAGGCATTTTAAAAATTTCCAACTGAGGAAGGTGGTCTTGAATTTAGGGAGTAAAATAGAGCTATTCTAGGCTCTTCGGCAGGAGAGGGAAGCAGGTAGCACTGGTGTAAAATGATAAGTGTATGAATTAGAATAGAGGTGGTGAGAATGGAGAGAAAAGGAGGTTAGTAAAACCTTGTAAAAGTTTATGAAGGGCACCCTGCCTCCCCCTACATTCTCTTCTGCACTAAAAACCTTACCCCCACCCTCACCCCCAGCCCACACACTTGCTCAGCCCTGTGGGTAGTGTCACTTCTGTTCATTAGACTTACAGACCTAAGGAGGGCTTGCAGGCGGAAGGGCAGCCCGGCTAGAGCAGCAGGTCTCCCAGAGGAGGAAGGGCTCCTGCACGTGCAGCCTCCCAATCAGCCGCTTTTGTCTAGCTTCCATTTGTTCTTCCCTCTCAACTGAATTTAATGTCTTTCTGTATCTAGTTGAGCTGTAACTGCTGTTCTTCCACTGCAGCCAGGCACCTGCCAGAGCCTGTTGGCACTGGACCCAGAGCCCAGCCTGACAGCACTCTGTCACTGAGCTTCTTGTCAGATGCTGGGAGGAGGAGGCAGATCACATGCTTTTTCTTCCCCAGTAGTGGCTGCTCCCAGTGTGATAGTGATGAAGGGGATGAAGGGGCAAGGCTGGGAACGAGTTGATTTGATGCCTACTTATGGAATGCAATGACAGTCAGGCAGATGGTCTTACTCTGTTCATGATTCTCCTCTGACGTGTCTTCTTGGGTTTTGGATCTCAAAGCTGCTTATGCAATAGGGGGGATAATGGACGATCAAGCAATTCGGATCCCTGGGTCCCTTGGGAGGGATGGGGAAGAATGTCATAGAGTTACAGAATGCTGTTGCTGAAGAGGGCCTTAGGGATTGTATTTTGTCAAGTATTTTCAGACTTTTTCTCTAGCAGGGGAGTTCTTTCTTCAAACCAGACCTTACAAAGAGTGCCAATGTATTCAGTAGGAAAAAGAGCAGAGTTGGTTTGGTCGAAGCAGGGATAGGAGGTTCCAAGTCATACTAGTTGGGCTGCCCTTTCACTGCTTCTCAAGGGCAGCCTGAGAAGGTTCTGGCACAGAACCATAGAGCCCTGGTCTACAGCTTGAAAACCACTGACCTGGCAAACTGTTCATTTTACAGTTGAGGAAACAGGTTTGGGGTGGGAGTGGCTTTTCCAAAGTTGCTGGCTTACTATCCAGTACTTCTTTAATACTCTTGTCTCAGTCATGCCTTTTTTTATTTTGCTTTAGGAAATCCAATTATTTTAACATGATTTTTCCCACTAAGACTTATATTTAGAAACTTTTGGCCTGGTAAATGCTATTTCTATAGGGCAGGAGCATTAGTGCTGAAATCTTTGTCTGCATCTTAAGGCCTATTCTAAAATGTTGGGAGTTGATGGGGGTGATCACCGACAGAGTCATGCCCCCAGTCCTTCTCCTACCTCGAGTTCTGAGTTTGTGTAATTAACTGTTCTTGCAACACTTCTGACTTCTGGACTCTGAGTGTGGAAACGGCCTGGCTTGGTTGGTATGTACTGACTTAACCACAGTAACCCTCAGGGAGTGGCAGGCTATATTTTTGTTATTGAATTTTGTTATAATGGTATCCCCAGAGAAATCTGAAAATAGGAGAGGATTCCCTTTAACTCTTAACTCTTCTCATGTTTACTGAATAGCACTGTACAAGTGCATGATTTGATAATTTTATTTTGTCCGAATGACTCCTCTTTCTTCTGAGCACCTCACAGTCCTCTAAGGTATGTTTTACCATTGAAATGGAAGTCAGGAACTGAGAAATCTCGCCCAGGTCTTGGAAGTCAGAATGTCAACCTTCTTCCTGCTGCAGTCATTTCATTGACATGGTCACCTCTGCTCTGGAGTCCACCCTCCCTTTCTGCCAACCCTGGGCCTGTCCAGGGTCTGCTCATGTGCTCTCCTCTCCACAGCAGTGTTGTGACTTAGGCTACCACGCTAGCCTGAACCGGGCGCTGCGCACCTTCCTCTCGGCTGAGTTGAACCTGGAGCAGTCGAAGCACGAAGGTCTGGATGCCATCGAGAATGCCGTAGAAAACCTGGATGCCACCAGTGATAAGCAGCGCCTCATGGAGATGTACAACAATGTCTTCTGCCCACCTATGAAGTTTGAGTTCCAGCCCCACATGGGGGACATGGTGAGGCTCTCCTCCCCTCACTTACTTGAATCTAGATTCACGACACTAAGGCCACCACATTATTCTGGGGAGAGTAAGGGCTGGCCTTCCTGTCAGGTGACTGAGGCACACTCCACTCATTCAACAAACAGCTACTGAGTGCCTCCTGTCCACTAAGCTTGACCGTAGACGTTGGGGATTAGAGCCCTCAGGAGCTTACAGGAGTTGAGAGAGAATTAAAAATATGCATAGGGTTGGGCACCCAAAGGGATGAGAAGGAGCAAAGGAGTGGAAAGCAGCAGGTATGTTCTAAAAACTGCTAACAGTTTGGTAATGGTGAAAGGAAGAGGGAGAGGGGAGTCCAAGTGGTGAGGTTGGAAGAAGTGAGAGCTGAGATGGGCCAGATACCAATGGCTTTGTGGGGAGGGAAGGCTAAGAAAGGAATAATGTGCTCTTTTGTCATTTGGCAGAATTCTGAAGGGTCTTATTCTCCTAGGGTTAGAAGATTGCAATAAAAGATGTTTTACTTGGGTATTGGACAAAAAAGCATGGGTACCTACAGAGAGGACATGAGCTGTGATGTCATCCAGGAGGCCTGTGCTGGTTGCCCAGGCAGGGGAGGCTGAAGCTGGGGCCCTGTTTTGGACTTTTCACCTTCAGTGACTGAAGCAAGAAGGGCTTAAAGAAAAGAAAATGAGAGGGAAGAGAAGCTTCTTGGCTTCCATTACTGTGAAGTTTTCGGTTCCAGTTCCGGTGTTGTGCACACAAATGAGTAAACCTTAGCCCTGTGGGTAGGAGCCACCATTTAATCTGCTCAAATAAAAAGGAGGATGTATAGGCTTACATAATAAAAGCTCAGGATGGAACTATCAGGCATGGCTAGATTGAGGAGTGGGAATTTTATGAGGACCCGGCTTTTCTCTGTCTGCTCCATGTCCTGTGTCGGTCCTATTCTCAGGTTCTTATCTTGTGGGGGCAAGATAACTATTCCCGCCTTATCTTTTTCTAGGTTGAAATCCAGTGGAAAGGGTATCTGCTTACCTCCTAGAAGCTCCCACAGTCTCACGTGTCTTCTTGGTTCTGATTGGGTGACTTGCCTATCTCTGAGTCACTCAGTGTGACTAGGTATTTGCAGTCAGCTGATTGGCTTATGCCCAGGTCACATGCTCCATCCCTTTATTGAGGAGAGCCTCCATCCAAAGTACATGGCGTGAGTTGTGGAGTGGGAGTTTCCCTGGAGGGCAGTCAGGCCAAAGTTACCAGACAGAGGTGGGTGCTAGGTGACCAAGAAACCACAGTGTCCTCTCAGCAAGGGATTGGCGCTTCCGTTAGAATTAGCATCCAAACCTGTGTAGTAAGCCCTGCTCCATAATGACAGCTGTTGCAGTGTAACCAGAGGATCTGCTGTCATCAATAGGCCACTATAGAGAGTGGACATTTCATTCTTAAAGACAAAAATGTGGAGATGATTTCTTTTCTCCTTTTTTGGGAAAACCAAACCATTTACAGTCTGTTTCCATTGCTGTGGCTTGAGAAATGCCAGTGTCTGAACAGATGGGGAAGTGAGATGGCAGCATGTGCAATTAGAGCAGGGGAAGGAGTGTCACCAAACCCCAGGAAGCCCCATTCCTCACCTGCCCTCGCTTTTTGCCTTCCAAGACCCTTCTCCAGCTGCCACGGAGACTGCTTCCCAAGAATCAGTGGAACTTGGGCACTAGCTGAGTGGTGTGATACATTTTCTGGTGTTGACTGGTCCTTCTGAGCCAAACAGCTTGTCTCCATAAAGGGGGGATCCAAATGCTGGATGCTAGGGCCCCCTCCTAGCCCTGCCGAGCCTCCTTTCCATACTCCAGAGCACAGCTGGAATGCATTACCTTGCACCCCGGTAGAGGACCACTGCCAAAGCATGCATCAGCAGCCCTGCTGCTTCTTAAAGGAACAGGCGTGGAGATGGTTTTCTCTCCTTGACTCCTCCCTACTAGGTCTGGGTTACTTTAAAAATTTACTCTTCTGCCTAGGCCTTTCCTTTATGTGATGAGCTGGTCAGTAGCTGAGTCAGGCAGGACCAGGGCAAGTGCTAGATCTTGAAAAGGTTCTGCATTCCAGCCTAGCCTTTAAATGAGTGGAAAATAGAAAGAGGAGAGGGCGGATCTTTCTTGGTCCTTACAGCCAGTCTATCCCCATCAGTGTGGGTTGTCTGTAGACCTTAGAGGGAGCTGCCTGGAAGTCTCTGAACTAGGGCCAAAGTTCGGGTGGCATTTTGACCGGAAGCTCTGAAATTGGCCAAGTCCCCACATTGACTGGTATTGTGGGGCACTCCGCTCGTGAATTGATGCCAAGCACTCTCAGATGTATGAGGAGGAGGTGCTTGGCTCTACTCTTGGTGCCCCCGGGGGTTGGTGGGGCTCTGGATGCCTGACCGGTGACATCAGACAGCCAGAGAGTTTTACTCTTGGCGCTAACTTGGCCAGAAAGCTGGCCACCAAGCTTTCTTCATTGTGTCTGCTTATACGAGAGCCAGAGTGAAGTCAGCTCTCTTCAGATCTGAGAGCTGGCTCAGCCGACCCCTCAGCTGGGGGGAAGAGGTCAAGTTAGTTGGGAGCTTAAAAGCCAATGAAGGAAAAGGTCAAGTCCCAGCCCACTTCATTTGAAGAGAGGTTTTGTCTTTTCAAGCAAGATAATGGTCTGTGGGCATGTGGATGTGCCCACTCATTGCTAGGGAAGAAAGGGCAGTTCTATCCAGATGTGTCTCTAGATGAGGGGCTATGGGACACATGGTGGCAAGGTGACAGGAGCTGCCTCCATGTGGCTCATTCCTCCCAATCTGCCAGCCTGTTCCTAATCTGTCATCCTGAGGACTGTGGGTGACCTCACGCTCATGCCATGGCCATGCCATCATCAGGAGACATTGGCTTGACCATTCCTTCACACATCGCTTGCTGGTGATGATCCTTGGGGGTAGGGTGGACTTCTCTCCCACACTTACGGTGAAGACCTGAGGTCTCTGAAAATGCCAGCTTCCACCAGATTTCATGCCCTCTGGGGCTCTCTACCATTGCCTGTGAACTTGTTCCTGGCTTTACACTTTCTCTAATTGAGTCAGAGCTCTCAGGCCTGGCACAGATTTATAAACACATGCTGACTGCCAACAGCAGCAAGTTAGCCTCCTGACCCACTTCTCTCCTGCTTTCACTCTGGTGTACAAAGTGGGGTGAAGGAGGAGCCAGAGAGGTGGCCACTTGGACCTCTAGCAGGAAATCCTCCCTGTGCCAAAGCATTGTGTGTCTGCAGCTGGGGCTGCCCAAGGCCATCTTCTCTGGCTTCCATGGAGCCACAGACCCTGCGTAGATCGGCCTCTGCCAAGCACCAACCTAAAGATGGGCTCAAAGAGAGGCGTGGTCCTCCCAAATGGGTCTCACTCCTCATTCGCCTTTTGTTCTTTTTGGTCCTGGAAGAGATCCACACACTTTGGCTTTGGATTTTGGTTTAACATAGAAACTGTGAGCCTTACAGCTTGAATATGTGTAGTTTTATTAGCAGGAATGGGACTCCAGAACCGCCGAAAGTACAGTGTCCTCCTTCTGACCTGGTATCACTTGCTTCTGGCAGGCTTCCCAGCTCTGTGCCCAGCAGCCTGTCCAGAGTGAGCTGGTACAGAGATGCCAACAACTGCAGTCTCGCTTATCCACCCTGAAGATTGAGAACGAAGAGGTAAGTTTCCTGCTTAAGAGATCAGAGCCACCTTTTGAGGTTCCCTGTTGAACTTGTTGCTGCCTATCTGAGAGCAGTGGAAGGAGCACGCAGGGAATGTCCGGGCTGCTGCAAACATTTCCTAGCCAACTGTAGGCTTGGATTTTCCCCTCTGCTACATCCTGCCCTTGAACTCCAGGAAGTTGCTCTTGCATTGCCAAAGGTTGTGCTCTATTTTGAGCTTTTGCAAAATGCTTTCTTTCCCCCTCTACACATTTAATCAGAATGGCCCTTGGCAGCTGAGTGAACAGTATTGTGTCTCTGAAACCACCCCCTCCTGCCTGGCTTTTTCCAGCATTTGCAAACAAACAGAGGCTTTTTGACTTTGATGCTTCAAACATCTCTGTCCTTTTAGAAAAGGGTGACTTTCTCCTGGGCCCACTGTATTTGCTTTCAACAACCAATTCAAAAGGACAGTATGAATGATTATCAGGTTTCTTTTCTTTTGAGCTCACATAACTTCTTACCTGGCATCTTAGTAAGTCTTACTTTTCCCAGGAAGATTAGGAAGGACTGGGCATGGGTCACTTAGTTTGAAAATGGGGAAACAAGTTTGTTAATTTGTTGAAGGTCATGAAATAGAACCTGAGGCATTGCCAGGACCATGCTCATCACACATTTTAACTAGCTCTTTGTATGATGGGGTATGTTTGAAATGTTATTCTCTCTCTCCCTTAGCACTTCTATTATAGCCAAGAACTAATATTAAATTTTAAAAGTAAACATTAAATAAAAGAGCTGGGAGCTGGGTCAAGTATGTAGCATAAAGACAGGAGTGGGGGTGTGGGGGAGGGGATGGTTTAGGTCCTCACTGGAAAGTGTAGCCCTTGATACCAGGGTCCATGTGGTGTTTATCACTCACTTCAGCACTGTCCCATGGGAGGAGGCAGAGTTGCACCCTCTGACAGCATTCTCCCTCCTTCCTCAGCCCTCTCCTTTTCCCTTCTCCAAGCTTCTGCATCACCTTCCCCTCATGCATTGTTGGCTCTTGTTGTGGCAGGTCAAAAAGACAATGGAGGCCACTCTGCAGACCATCCAGGACATTGTGACTGTCGAGGATTTTGACGTGTCTGACTGCTTCCAGTACAGCAACTCTATGGAGTCCGTCAAGTCCACAGTCTCAGAAACCTTCATGAGCAAGCCCAGCATTGCCAAGAGGAGAGCCAACCAGCAAGAGACAGAGCAGTTCTACTTCACGGTGAGGGAGCGTGCTGGCCTTTAAAGATCATCTTTAGGCGCTGCACACACGGGAGATTTGGGACTTGTACTCTTTGTCAAGTGTCTGAAAGGCAGTCTTTGAATATCCTAGATTTAGATCTGGGTGTATTCATTTAAAGCCAAAAAGGAGACCATCCCTACACTTGTATGTGTCTACCTCAAGAGAAAGGATGCACCCAGATATACTACCAAGGCGTTTTTTTTAACCACTTAGTAGGCTTTTGTTTGAAAGTTTATTTTTCAGTCATAGGGGGTCATGGAAAGGGGCCTACATCTCTTGGTTCTTGGGAACTACATCCAAATATTCTGGCCGACAAATCTTAGTTTTAAAGTCTGTAGCCTCTTCTAGGTGGTGTGATGACCTTCTTTTATATTTTTTGTTGATGGGAAGTTTTTTTTCCCCATAATTATTGCTAAAATTCAGAGGATAGGCAGCATTGTTGGTTTGCAGAGAATTCCAAAACATCATATTTTTTGTTATTTATGTATCTCCTAATATCTTTTTAAACAGGTGGACCCAACTTTTTTAAAATAGTGTTAACAGCCATTTGGAAAGTTGCTGGCTGGTCTTTGGTGCTGCTTTTCAATAATTAAGTTATTCTGAGTTTGCCAAGTAGGATTTATTGCCTGTACTAAAATTTATTTCCTAATCTGATGAACAAGAAAGGAGAAATTAAGCTTGCAGGTGTGAGATGAAATATAGCCAGTAAATATGCAAACTGATTCTGAAGGAGAGAAATGAACTTTTTTTCAGACAAGAAACAGTCTATATGCAGTAAATTGACTTTTTCCTATAACTAGAACAATTTTTTAAATTCTTCCTTGAACACTGCTTTTTCATCATTAAGAACACTAGTGATTTGCTATCTTTTTAAAAATGAAATTTGTTTTTTTACTTAGTCAAGCTCAGAATTCTTAGATGTTTTTGTTTGTTTGTTTTGTCCTAAAGAAGATTGTTGAAAGGGAGTGATTTAAGGGAGAATTATTCTTTTAAAATAACTTCTTTCTTGTTATACAAAGCAACAGATGCTTATATAAAATTTAGAAGCAAAATGAAGAAAATAAAAATCATTCATAATCCCAATACCTAGAGATACTAGTGTTAGGATATATGCATACACATATCTAAGCATGCATTTATAATTTTATTATAAAAAATGGGATAGTGCTATACATATTGTTTTGTAATCTACTTTTGTTTACCAAAATTATTAACATTTTTTCTAAGTCACCTAATTATAACACCTTTGAGTGAAATACTCAAATCTATACATAGAAATAATGGATTGGGGATTTTGGCTCATTCATTAATTTTTGTAAAGTATTTAGCACACTGCCTGGTTTGTAGTTAGTGCTCAGTAAGCGCTGAAAATTTATTATCACCATCATCCTTATTTATTTATCAATCATTATTAAATTGTTCATTGATCATTTATTGAGAATGCTGAGGGTATACATGAAGAAGGAGATGATGGGATTAGGTATATGAAAGATTAGCTTTCATTTTCACTTTATATATTTCTAAACAGGTATGACAAATTGATTTTTGTAATTAAAGGAGTATGTAAGTATATATAAATTTAAAAATGCATACATGCACACTGCATACATGCAAGAGTGTTGACCAGGAAGAATGGAGTTGGGAAAACATCACATACAAAACGATTTTTGTGCTTGATCTTGAAGGATGCGTGAACTAGGAGGTGAATCGAGGAAAGAGCAGCATGTGCAAAAGCATAAAAACATGCAAAAACCTGGGTTAGCTATTAAGAGAACTTCTTGACTATAATGAGGGCTGTGTTGCCGCCCCAAGCTTTGTTATCTCAGGAGGTCGTTGAACACTCTAGAGGCTCTTAATAATAGGATTGTTTGGTGGGTCTGTCTGGACTGCTTAGATATAATAGTACTTAACTGACCCAATCATATTACACTAAAGAAGATTTCCTTTTTTTAATTATTAAATAAGAAATTTTGGACTTAAAAATCTGTATTTAAAACTGTCAGATTTCCTTTTTGGCTTTAAATGAATCTGTAACATTTTTATTCAAAATTGACTTTCAGTAGGAACAGGAATGACCATCTTCAGACGGGTGACGTCTCAAATCCTGCCCGCTCTTTCACCTCTGTCTGCATTGATGTTCTCTAACCCATTTCCTGTCTTTTGTGGCCATAGTGCTACTCATCAAAATTGTGTGCAAATTCCCTTGGCTAACAGAAATGTTTTTTTGTCCGAACTTGTCTAGTAACAGATTTACAAGAGAGTTCATTACTTTTCTGACTGGTGCTTAGAATGTGTCAGTTAATTCATTTCATGATAAAAGCGTGTTTTGGGGAGTGGTGAAATGGACATTCATGAAAAGGGGATATGCATGTTAAACAGGATGGCTGCCTGTGCTTGCCAAACCATACAAAGCCTACACAACTGCTCGTGGGCTTTTTTTTAGTTTGTTGCCTCCACAAACATTGCCACGTTTTTCCCCATGCCCTTCACAAACAGCAGAATAGAGCATCCTATAAGCTCTCTTCCTTTGGAAAGTTGGGAAGACGTTCCTTGTCGTGGCTTGGCCCCCTCGGTAGTGTGCCCAGGAACCCAGAGAGCTGCTAGGAAAGCTTTCATCAGATTGATCTGTTCTGATGACTTCAATTGGAAATTTGAAGCATTTGTTGGAGTCCCAGAAAAGTTAGCATGGAATTTTAAAGCTTGAAGTGATTTTTAAATACCATCAAAACAAACCTTCTCGTTGAGAGAATTAAAAACTAAACCCAGAGAGGATGGGTAGCTTGTCCAAGGAACCTCAACAGGAACTTAAATGAGAACTCCTGTTCCTGTTGCCTGGTCTTGGGCCCAGGCTTTCTCTGTCCACCTGCTGAAGAAGCTGCTGTGAAGGAGAGGCTTAGAGACAGCGCAGCAGCTCCCTCCTCTTCTTTGCCTAAGTGAGGAGACGTGCCCTGCTCTCTTTGGCTTTGTGTCACTTGTCTTCTATAACACACAGTCCAGCAATGTCCACTTTTTTCCCCCATTGCCTTTTTTCACTGTGATTGTTAAAAAATAGATTTTTTTAAAGATTTCAAAATAGCATACAGAAAAAACTCAAGCTTCTACCCACCCCTGACCCCCCTATACCTTCCCTTCTGTGATTAAAAGCAGTTTATTCTGTGTCCTTCCAAAGAGACCCTATGCATAGACTACCACTGACATATCCTTCAGTACAATAGAATTACATTAGAAATGTAATAAAATAGAATAAATAGAAACATAAGAAGTATGCTACTTATACTGTTCTTTAGTCTTTTTTACTTAATTTACTTCGGCTTTATATTAGTCCAAAAAGACCTGCCTCCTTTTTAAATTAATTAATTATACTGATTTTAGAAGGAGGAGGGGGATGGAGAGAGTGGGGGAGGGAGAGAGAGAGAGACTTGTCGTTCCACTTATTTATACATTCATTCATTGTATATGCCCTAACCAGGGATTGAGCCCACAACCTTGGCATATTGGGACAACGCTCTAATCAACTGAGTTACCCAGCCAGGGCCCAGACCTGTCTCCTTTTTTAATGGATGTGCAGAATTCCATTGTATGGGTGGATGAACCATCACATATTTAACCAATTCCCTGCTCATAGACAGTAATGCTCACTGGTTAGCCAAAGACTGTCAAAGCCTGTAAGACTGGCATTTATTCTAAGTGCTTCCTGTATGGAGGTGGCAGTGGGAAGGGGTTTAGGATTACAGTTGATAAAATAAACAAAACTAGACTACCTGAATTCTTGGGGACTGATTTGGGCAAGGTAATAGGAGAGGAGTTGGTACCTTGGCCATGGCAGCGCTCTAGGTCTAGACGTGGATCTGGTGGTCTGAGATCTTTTTATATCTTGGTACTAGAGGCCCGATGCACAACATTCATGCAAGAGCAGGCCTTCCTTCCGCCGGCTGCCAGCACCAGCTTCCCTCTGGCACCCGGGACCCAGGCTTCCCTCACAGCCCTGGCTTCGTCTGGAAGGACCTCTGGTCTAATTAGCATATTACGCTTTTATTATTATAGATTCTCCTGCAGGCATTCAGTAATGTGTGCTAAGCAGGTACAAATGAACGACTACCCCTGCCCTGTCAACTAAAGTGGGAGATGTGCTCCCATGTAAAGACTTGCTGTTTTATTTATACAGTCTGACAGCTGTTTCCTGCTTTAAAAATTCACAGGGAGGAGGGAAAATGTGAGTGTGCCTGATGGTGGGGAAGCAGCCACTGTAGTGACATCTGTGTATCTCTGCACATGGGGCTGGAGGACATGGCTCACTCCTCCCACCTACCCCGCTCCTTGTAGCAGTGGGTACTTATGGTCTTGGCTCCACATAGATTAAATCCAAGGCAGAAAGCCAAAAGGCCCATGAGTTTCATACCTCCATGGTAAGCATATTTAAAGGGCAAGGGTATTTAAAATTAAATTTGCAAAGCATTCTTGTGCTCTGACTTTTTTTTTTAAGACTAGAAATCTCTTTTTTATGTATTAGCACAAAGCAAAGAAGTGGAGGGCATGATTGTTTTTAGGTTAACGAGCAGGTGATTCAAGTATAAGGAACGCTTTTGTGTACCTGCTAATGGCAGGACTCTGTGCTAGTAATCATAGTCATACATCTTCACAGGTTCGCCTTCAACAACCTGTGAAAAGATACTATTGTCTCCAGTTTTCAGATAGGGAAACTAAGACTCTGGGGATTAAGTGACTTGCTCAAGGTTAGAAGACTTAGTAAAAGGTAGGACTAGAATATTCCAACTCAGGCTTTTCCATTTTACTGCAAATGGAAAAATGTTAGAGAGGGAGGGTTCTGAAAGAAAAAGCATACTAATACTTTTCAATAAATAAAACTCATTGCTGACACTTGATAACCAATTAGAAATTTATTGAGCCTAGCCAGTGTGGCTCAGTGGTTGAGCATCGAACTATGAAGCAGGAAGTCCCGTTTCAATTCTTGGTCAGGGCACATGCCTGGTTTTCTGGCTTCATCCCCAGTAGGGGGCATGCAGGAGGCAGCCAATCAATGATTCTCTCTCATCATGGATGTTTCTGTCTCTTTCCCTTCCTCTCTGAAATCAATACAGATATGTATTTTTAAAAAGGAAGTTATTAAGAAATAAGTTCAGATCATAAAAACAAAATGGAAGGTTTACAGTGGCAAAAAAAGAAACCACCCAATAGACTTATTGCCTCGCTACTTTTTGAATAAATTCTCAGTTTTGATCACATTGAGTGTAAAACTAGGGGGAGGGTGTGGCACTGGTTAGACTGTGTTCAGGAATTTGGTGACTTAGAATAGAAAACTGCCCTCTTTCCTCTCCTCCATTGAGGAAAACACCAGATCATCCCTTTACTAATATTGTTGATGTTTGTTGAGGGGAGCAGGGTATAGGGATTGGCATGAAAAAAATTAATTACCTAATATTTGGAACATGCTTTAAATAAGGAAAGTGACTGTATTGTCCAAGGAAGGGATTTTGAGATTCCACATAAATAGTTATTTTCCTGGCCCTGGTCTGCAGAAAGCATTGAAAAGCCACCTATTCCTCCCTTGCCTTCAGCTGTCTCGGCTCTTTTCTCACGTGTGTCTGATCAGCAGCGACTGAAGCTTTTAACTCAATTGTACCAGTAAAAGCCAGGTTATTCCTCCAGCTTCTCTCTCATACGATGAGTGCTGGCTATGGGCAGGACAGAGAAGTGATAAATAACATACCTGTGAACTCTAGGATGCTTTTATCTTCATATCTGGCTTACCGAGATGGAAAACGTCCAACCGTTGTTCCCAGTCTTAGGGATGCAGGTCACACCTAGACACAGTTTCAGTCCTTCAGGATTTAATAGAACCCATAAAAGGAATCCATCATACCTCTTATCAGATTTTTATTTATTTTAACAGTTCACCAGGTGACAGCCAGAATTAACTAGTGAACTGTGAATATAAATGAAAAAGAAAAAAAAAAAAAGATTTCCGGAATCACAAGTAAAAACCTGAGTGAGAGGAAGGAATTTGCATCCGTCGCCTTTCAGAATTGTGGCTGAGCAGTCTGGTCTTTTTTAAGAGTTACCGTTTCCTGGTAAATTTCCCTCATTAGGAAACCTTTGAGTCTCCTGGGATAACCTTCCAAAGAGGATGTGAGGATTCAGATGTTAGCAGAGGGTGTTTCCCTGCAGCTTTTTCACCTCTGGGCCCTGAAGTAGCTTCCAAACCTCACAGTTAGGCATTGGTGGGGGGTTAGATATCACCCAGGGAAGACTGACAGCAGGGGAGCTGGCGGCTGGAGCAGATGGAAGGAGGAAGGTGACAAGGAAGCGTATTTTCATGCAGATGTTCTCATGCAAAAGCACAAAGGAACAGAGGAAGCCAGGTACCTGGTAAAACAACAGAAATGATTTGATGTAGGATTTATTAGACTTAATTGAGAGAGTAGGGGCGCACTTGCAGGCTTCATTCATGACTGCTGTGGAAGGTTCTATCCAGAGGACAGTGAGCCTGTTCATTTACTTACTCATACCTCAAGCATTTATTGAGTGTGTACGATCTCCTGGGCACAGTACTATGTATCAGAGATGCCAAGAATAATGAATGTCATGGTCTCTGACCATAGGGAGGAGGCAGTCTAGAGAGAAAGACACGGGAGGAATAAACCCTCCAGGACAGGGCGGTGTGAGAAGCGCAGTCTTAGAGATTTGCCCAGGTTCCCACAGGAGCCTCTGGGTGAACATGGGAGGGCCAATGAGGGCCTCGCATAGAGAGCAGCTTTTTTCTTTTTCCTAAATTTTTAAAAATATATTTTTATTGATTGCTGAGAGGAAGGGAGAGGGAGAGAGAGAAACATCAGTTATGAGAATCATTGATCAGCTACCTCCTGCACGCCCTCTACTAGGGATCGAGCCCACAACCCAGGCATGTGTCCTGACCAGGAATCAAACCATGACCTCCTGGTTCATAGGTTGACGTTCAACCAGTGAGCCATGCCAGCTGGGCCCAGGCTTTTTTCTTTGTTTTTACATGACAGAAAGAGAGGGAGAGAGAAAAGAAATACCCTCTTGGTTAAAAGTTCACACTGTACAGAAACGTACAGAATAAATGTAGCTCACATTTTTTCACCTTTTCTTTCTGCCTTCATCCTATGTGGTAATAGACATAAAATCCAAGCCTTGATGTGCATTTATACTTTTTGCGTAGTACATTAAAAGAAAGACAGAACTATTATAATTTAAAATGTTTTATTCACTTAGCCCCTCAGATATCTCACATAGCACCAGGGAAACACTGCCATGTTGCTTCTGAGTTTAGACATGTGTAGATGGCCCCAGACTGGCAGATGAGCTGTTGCAGCAGTAGACACCAAGGGAAAGGAAGATCCCATGAGCAGCTGAGTTAAGAGGCCAAAGGCCTGTGATCCAGGCCTGACAGTTCCACTGACTGCCTTGCAGCGATCAGCAATTTATTTGACACACTCTTACCGAAGATCATCCTTTCATCCTATATAATAAAAGCACAATATGCTAAGTGTTCTATCATCTGATTGGCCATTCAACCAATCCAAGTGTAATATGCTAATGATATGCTAAGGCCACTCACCCGCTCGCTATGACGTGCACTGACCACCAGGAGACAGATAGTTGACTGGTTGGCCAGTCGCTATAACATACACTGACCACCAGGGGGCAGACACTTTGACCGGTAGGTTAGCTTGCTGCTGGGGTCCGGCCTATTGGGACTGAGCAAGACAGACCGGACATACCCTGGAGCCCTCCCCTGATCCCTCCCTGACTGGCCAACCTCCCTTGTCCCTCCCCGGCCCCGATCATGCACCAGTGGGGTCCCTTGGCCTGGCCTGCACCCTCTTGCAGTCTGGGACCCCTTGGGGAATGTTGGAGAGCCAGTTTCAGCCCAATCCCACAGGCCAGGCCGAGGGACCCCACTGGTGCATAAATTTGTGCACGGGGCCTCTAGTCTATAAGAAAATACGGTAATGATGCCTTCCCTACCAGGCTGTGCAGAGTTACTGTGAGAGTTGAATGAGAGAATATGTGCTGAAGTGCTCTAAACACCCTTAATTTGCTGTATATATTCACATGTATACAAAGAATTGATACTGTGCAGTGTTCTCCTTTTCCTGCTTGGTACCATAATGGGAGCATGTTACCATAATAGTTAAGTGCACACACTGTATTGTCAAACTACATTTGTTTGGATACTGGCTCTACCACTTACTCACTGTTTGACCTTAAGCAATTTATTGAATCTCTCCAAATCTCAGTGCCCTCATTCATAAAATGGGGATAATGACATTAATAGCTCATAGGGTTGTTTTGAAGATTTGATGAATTGTCCAGGGAAACCTAGTCTCTCACTGGGCATTCAAGGGTTGAGAGAGGTCACATCAGAAAATGCAGCACAGCAATAGTATTTTAACTGTGAGAGAAGATGGCACTGCATTCCCATAACCTTGTCTTCTGTTTGGAGCTGCCGACATGTGTATATGCAAGTGGGGCATGGCAGTCCCTCTTGAAAGCTCAGAAATCCCAGGCTTTCCACAAAGACTCCATGCAGATGGAGGAGGAAGCTGATTAAGACAGGCTCAGACAAAGATGCTGTGCGTGCTGGGCTTGCAGCTGGGATGGGGGCTGCGTCTGCCATTGGCATTGCTCCTGGTGTGATGGAATGCACCCTGTTGGGGGGAGGGGCAGGGCTGGATGTCAGTGAAGGTGACCAGTGGCAGATGTGTGTCCTCACACCAAGAAGACTAGGCTCAGTGAGTCCCTACACCCCCTGCTCCTCTTCAGTGGAACTGAAAGAGATGAATGAGGGGCTGTAGAAGACAGTTTCTTACACTGGCCAATGCACAACTCCCATGTAAATCAGCAGCTGTCCAGATGATTGGGGCCGTAAAGTAATAAACAATGAACCTGGTAGAAATTGGGTCAGAAACCAAGTGCTCTCTGCAAAGGGGATTGTACAGCTGCACATCTGTGATTTTTTTTCTTCAGGAGTCTCATTGCTCTTTCTCCTCCTCCTCCCCTACAGAAAATGAAGGAGTACCTGGAGGGCAGGAACCTCATCACCAAGCTGCAAGCCAAGCACGACCTTCTCCAGAAAACCCTGGGAGAAAGTGAGTGTGGGGGCGCTGCTGGAGGTTTGCACTGAGGGGAAGGCTGAGCCCTGGGCTGTATTGCTGAGCCTCCACCCTAAGCCAACCCTGGTCTGGTTGTGCGAATGCACTTCTTTTCCTAGCCTGTGATGTGGAAGCACACTCCCCAGATGGCTGCTTGAGTAATGGGAACAGGCCGGTGCTTAATGAAGCACTAATGTGCATCGTCTATTTGTTTAAATGGAGCGTGCCTGCTCTCTACTCAGTCCCCTTCCTGCGCCTCCTCTGCTGTGACCTGGGTAAAAGGCTGAGAAGTTACTTACTCTCCAGACACTTTGTGAAAACTCTCAGCTCCTCTGTGGCAGGACTGAGGCTGGAGCAAGAAGGGAGGGAGCTGGGAGATGAGCTGGCCAGCTGCTCTGAGGAGAAGAGAGGGGTTTCAAAGGCACAGTGATGGACAGACTGCTGCTTTCTGTAGCGTCACAGTAGAGCATCAATTTCCTTCTGCTTTGAGCAGCCCTGATGCTACATGGCAGCCCTCTCTCTGCCTGGGCCCTGCTGAGGCCAAGGTGCTGAATGGATGGTCTCGTCTCATAGTATGATTTTAACCAGACCCTGGGAAGTAGCAAGGCAGAGAATGGGACTGGCACTCTGGACTTTTTCTCCTCAGCTGTCAAACAGAAGGCGAAGGTTGAAAGAGAAGCTTCCCTGGGGTTCTTGGCACCCTGCCCAGGTCTCTCAGCATCCTATGATTAATGGGATTCCCAGGTTGGGGATGCCTCTGAATGCTGGCCCCTCCTCCTGCCCCACTAATCTCACTTAAAGATGGGAAATGGGAGCCTACGGGGCATTTGTGGTAACACCAGTGAAAGGCAGACCTGCACTGACACAAAGTCCAACCTTGTAAAATAAGACCTGAGCACTCCTCAGACACTGCAGAGTATAAGAAAGTGCACAGCATTCATTGGCTCATTGGCCCCAGGAAACAGAGCTCTGCTTTTCTTACCAGAGCCTCCTACCCACCCTTTGTGCCCTGTCCTTCTCCTGCCCTGGACAGTTCCCCCAGATGGTTCTTTTATCTCTCATGTCTTTGACATTGTGATTTTTTGGGGGGCATTTTCTTTTATGTGAAGAAAGCCTGTTAGGTAACTTCTGTTCTCTTTCCTCCCCACCACCCAAGAGACTCATGCTGAACAGATTTGGGCTTTGAGATCCAAACTTTGCTGATAGAAAATCTTTACTCTTGGGTTATCAGATTGCTCCATGGGGAATCAGAGGAGAGAAAGCCCAGAACTATTCGGAGCAAGTTTATAACCATGATTTCTTTTTGCCAAGATAATTGAAGCACAGCCCTTAAGTGAGATGGGGAACAGGGCCTGGTGGGGGTTGGGGGAGCCTGTGTGTGAGGGAGAATGGATTTGCACATGCACCAGATGTGCTGCTATGGAGGGATGAAGGTTGGTGACCATTCATTAGTGCTGCATATTGCCTTCATCTGAATATGACAAGTTCTAGCAGTAAGGAAAAAAATAGCTATAGATCTTCCTGTGTGCAAGTCGTCATGCCCCTGCCTTCTGTATGTATTTGTCACCACAACACAAGAGCCCCTTGTTCCTGCCACAGAGAGATAATTGATGTGTATGAATATTCCAGAGTGGAAATGGGCCAGATGTTGAAAATAATGGCTCAGAATAACATTTTTGCAGATGAAAGCTGAGCCTTTAGTAATGAGATGCTCTTAGGGGTGGGGGAGGGTGTTTCTCAAGATGAGCTGAACTGTAATCAACAATTAGCAACCTTTAAAGGCAAGAAAAAGCCCTGCCCTCTCTCAGCCCTTGGAGTTGCCTTTCCAAGAGCACAGATGAGGAGTGTGGGAGCTTCTCCACACCGGGCCTGCTTGGGTTTTCCCTGGTTTATCTAATATGGGTCTAATACAGACCCGGCGTGGTTAACTGTGGAACCAAAGAGAGCAACATCAATTGTATCATGGCCCATGCACACATGCATTGTATTTTTAAAAAACACATAGAAATACTTCTTATGAACATTGAGATTTTCAATCCCATGTTTTAAAGCTGGCTGTGACCCATTAAACTTAATATTGGGATCCACTTCTGAATTGAGAAACCACAGTTTTATAACAATGTCAGTGTTGAATCTCATTTTACTCTTGCCACCCCAGCCCAACCTAACAGGAGAATTTAGTATGAATTTAAAACTAGAACTTTCATATCTTCACTGTCCCTTCATCCTCACTCCTCAACGCACACACACACACACACACACACACACACGCACACACACACGCAGTATACACAAAAGAGAAGCTAAATTTCATCTACAGGAAGGTTCTCTAACGTGTGGCTGCCTTGCTACTGTTCCCCTAAATCCACCTCATTGGGAAGCAGAGTAGGCATACCTAAGGTTTAGGGACACCTGCATCCTTGGGCTGGGAACAAGTATCAGAAACAACCCTTGCCCAGAAAGGGGCTCGGGAAGCTCCTCTTCCCTTTTGCATTGAAGGCTAGTCATGCTCTGATACTAATGGAGGTTCTCTGGGGAGACGGGCAGACATGGTGATTCCCAGAAGCAAGTCTCACTCTTTCACCCTCTGCTTCAACATGTGCTTTTTGCTTTTGTCTTTCCAACAGGTCAGAGGACAGATTGCAGTCTGGCCAGGTAGGTGTGACTTGGGACGACCTGGGAACAGGCCTGGGGTTAGGGAGATCCCAGCCTGATAAAGAGCCAAGGCTTCGATTTGCAAAGGCATCAGATGGCTTTGCAAAGGAGTGGCCCAGGGCAGAGGTTGCTTTTTCCCTTTGCCTTGCTGACACCACCTGGCCCCAAATGGAAGTGGAATCTGCTAGGACTTAGGAAAAGACCTGAGCAGAACTGAGGGAGGGGAGTTATCATTTGCTGAAATATTCCCAGAAACTCCCAGAAGCCACTACATTGCAAGGAAAAGAAATGTTCCACTCTGGAGGGAGGATATCTGGTAACCTAACCTTAGCTGTTAGACTTAAACGTGTGGGTTTTGGAAAGTCTCTGACCCTGAGAAGGAAGATCAGGAGATAGCATGTGAGAAAAGATGACAGCCCCTATTAGGGCTGTTGTTGGATATTGAAATATTACATTGCATTGTCTTGCCAAACAGCATTGGTAGAAATCCTGGCCTGGTGTACAAGTATGCAACCCTCCCAGTCTTTCTCCACCTTCCCCTTCCTTCCCCACCCCAGCCAAATATTTTCCCTCCCAGTGATGGAGCTGCTATGAGAAAGCTCGTGAGCTGGCAGAGAGCAAGGCATTCATTCAGTCAACAGTTCTCAGATGCCTAAAAATGTGCTGATTTAACTGGAGAAAGAGCTTTAATGGCCGGACTCCTTAGAGACCCTGGGTTAGCCCATTATATCAACCACTTATATCTGCCAACACACACAATAATCATGAGGCCATTTACAATCATAGGCTCGTTATTTAGAAATAGCTTCATTTGGCTTTCATCGTTTTGTCATTGTGGATTACAATAAAGGTTCCATTAATCTTGATGACTGGAGGGACCAGGATAATAGAATTCTGTGGAGTGTATCTTCATGGTGATAGAGTCTTAGTATAAGTTGAATTCCCTTATGCTGTGTTATTTCACCATGTGACGTTGGGCCGCTCTTTTGCTTCTTTGAACTCCAGTTTTCTCATCTATGAGATAAAGAGCATTGCACTAGATCTGAGGAGCTCTAGGGTTCCAGAGAGGTTCATCAGGAGCAGCCTGATGAAAGGGGCAGAGGGAGCCCAGTAGCTAGGCCCTAGCCCTTACCTTCAGTCATACAAGGCAACGCTGCTTCTGTTCCTTGGAGCACTGTGCCTCTGAGATTCCTTTGGAGAAAGCCTTCTGAGGCTAAACACAGCTAGAGGATCCCCAAGGTTCCTTCCAATCTGGACACTCTACCCTCTAAATTTTTTATGAAAAATTGCTCTCTCTCTTTTGCCAAAATATTTCCAAGAGAGAAATCTGAGGCCTCCTTTGGTGTTTACTAGTGTTTCCTTGCAGGGAGATCTTATTGTCAACCCCAAATATTTTTTTTACTGCAAATTGAATCAATTCCCTTCTATTCTGATTTTGAATGGTGACAGACATTAAAAGCAGAAACTCTATGTCTGTGAAAAGAGCTTTAATGGGTTTTATTTGGAAAGTAACTTGTCGGGTCTTTTAGCCATTTCTGGGTCTTATTGGAATAATGTGACTTGTTTCATTAACCACAGAACAGACTGTTTTTAACCCCATTTTCTTTTTCCTCCCTTTTGCTGGATTGGTCCTCGCTGATCCTATGGGGTCAACCACAGGCGCAGCTCAACCGTGAGGAAGCAGGTAAGAGCCCAGCAAGAGCCAGGCTGGTCTGTTGTGAAAATGATGATCTCCTGTTGACATCTATGGAATTCCACTGTAGGCAAGACAGGCACCTGTCTGACTTCATGTCTGTGTTTGGAATGTACCATGTAGTCATAGCATCTATATATATAAAAGCCAAGCGACAGAAATTACCAGTCACTATGACGCACAGTGCGGCAGCCATTCGGGGAGCCCCTATTGACCCTCCCCCCACTCAACCACCCACAGCCCCTCCCCTTGGCCGGCCCAGCCCCAGTGGCCCCGATTGGGGTGGGCCGGCTGGACCCCACCCCGGGCACGAATTCATGCACTGGGCCTCTAGTGTTTAATATTATGGCAACTTCATTGATTTAGTTTGTTTAGCTAGAGTGGCCATGATCTTTCTGATTTGTTCATCTTACATAGTGACATTTGATTTGACTGTAGCAGATTGTGCCAGAACTGCCCTTGGTGTCAATCCTTTTGAAGGCCAGGAGAGAGGCCTCACACTTCATACATCTGTACCAATAGGGCAGAAGCTCCCAGCAGCCAATCACCCACGCCAGGCACTCTTGCTTTATGTTTGCAGATACTTATTTCTAGTGGTGTGGTCATCCTAGGTGTATTTCTAAGACATCCTAAAAATACAAAGATAAGTCTGACCTAGGATTGATAGGCAGGCAATTTTGTGCATGATCTTCAGTATTGGATTAAAATCCGACACTGGGCAGCTAGCTCTCATTACCTGTATTTAGGGGAGATCTTAGAAAGCAGTGGATGGATAATATACATCAAGGGATAATATAATCTAAACAGCATTTGGGCTTGTTTAAAAAATTAATTGAATTGTGTTTTGCAGTAGCAAATTTGACTTCCTAATTTATTCTTCACGGCAAATACTGAAATTATTTTGTATCTCCTAAGCTCATACCAACTATGTAGTAGGCAGTTAGCAGGGAAGAGGTGAGAAGAGCTCAGAAATGTCTTTGTATCGACTCAGGGGAAAGCTGATCCAGGCTTTAAAAAATCTTTTTAGGTAAATCACAGTGTTGCCACAGGGAGATAATCGAATATAGAGGCCACCTCGTTTCTGTGGTGTTGGCAGCCCAGCAGGGTCTTCAGCAGATCTGATGGCTCTGGCTGGCTGGGTCATCCAGCTGGGGACCCAGATGACATAGCCCTCTCTTGTCTTAGCTTTGCTGTCACTGTTGGTTTTTGTTTTGTTTTGTTTTGCCTTCTCTGCTTTGGATCTCATTTTAATGAGACCACCATTGGATACAATTAGATATTTTTAAAATTACAGAAAGTGCATTGCAATTCTGTTTCCTCTTGTTCCTTTAATTTTTTTCTTCTTCCCTTTTTCTGCCATAATTTCATTTAAAATGAGAAAAATGGATTGACTCCCAGGGATAACTTAATGCATTTAAAATTAATCAGTGGTTCTCTTAAAGAGAAAGCAAACCTTTTTTCCCCTTAAACACTTAAGAATAGGATTGAACTCGAAGCTTGTTCCTTTCAGTTCCTGGACTAAAACTGGGCCTCCTACTCATGGATAGAGAGTATGCCCGAGGGCTTCACACCTCCACTCTGGCTGCAGGAGTGCCGTAGACCACCACTATTTGGCAGTGGTTTGCACACCTGGTTGGACTCTCCATGGAGAGGAATGGCACCCATCTGGCTTGCATCCTGTTGCATCTAAGCAGTTGCAGGCCAAGCATATTTGCCTGTTGCTAGATTTGTATAGAAGTTCCAGGATACACCAAAAGCCCCAAAAATAAAGACCTTATTTTCATTCTGCTGCCCCAGTTTTTGTCCAACAGCTCAAATCTAATGGTGGATTAGTAAAGTGTTTTTCTGATAGTCATGAGGGTAAGTAGTAAGTAATTTGGATGATGAGCATTCTTGTAAGTAACCAGGGAATAAATAATTATTTGTTTGTTTATTGCAAATCAGCCAAACAAGAGGATGAATCTGGTAGCTTTTGTTTTTGAGAGTCCCTAATGGGTTCCAGTCATTTTTGACCCTAGGTTCAAACCATCTCAGACTTTTCTTCAAAAAGTTACCTCAACTGCTGCTTCCAAACTCTCTCTGCTCCCCTCACCCAGCCTTTCCTCTTTCCTGTGGCTTCCATATCTTCCTCGGTGGCCCTTCTTTCTCCAGTCCTCTACATTCAGGCATTTCCCGAGGCTTGGCCCTCTTATTTCTCTACATAGTCTTTCCCCTGTCACTTTATTTCCTTGGTGAACCTTTCTCCCCTTTCTTTAGTTCCCACTTGTTCCATCGTGATGTCAGCCTGGTCTTGGATCTGACTCCTAACTAGTTGCTGGACATTACTACTTGAGGGTCAACCCTCATGGGATAGCATCAGTCTCCTCACCCTCCCCACCATGTTTTAACTCCCGTAGCACCTCCCCTAATGTCTTTATTTCTCTTATTGGGACCCTCCACTCTTCACAGCTCCAGAAGTCCCAAATTTTATCTTTGACGCCTTTTCTTCTCATTACCCACATCTAATATGTTGTTAGGTGGTATATTCTCCCTCGGTGAAAACGGAAAGCTAACAAATGTAACAGAGATCAGTACCTGACAGAATCCTAACTCTCACTCATGGCAAATTATGCCAAACAAGGAATTATTTTGACATTATCTGTCCACCTCCTGATGGGTCACTCCTGCAAACCACTGGACTGCTGCTTTACTGTTACTTCCAGTTATGCCTGCTACCTTTCTCCCTTCGGTTTAAAGTTCCCTTAATGTGATTGAATGGGGATATGGACCAATTGTCCTTTAAAAACCCCTTCCAACCCTGAAATTAAAGGACCAAAAATATTCTAAATAAAAGAATTAAACTGAGGTGGATTCTAATGTTGGAGGAGGGAAGGAGAGAGGAAGAACAGAAGAGACAGACCCTGAGTAAGACACACAGAGAGACTGCCTGGCCAGCTGTATGCAAAATCAACGGTGAAGTGAGAGTTTTTGGGGCCCCTTAGGAGGGTCTGAAGCCTTCATGCCTTTGTCCAGGTTTTGCTTCCCCTGGACTCTTCCTTAGGCCCCATTGGAGCAGTGTGGCCCAGGAGAATACTCTTCCACAGTGAGGCAGCTCATCTCTGGCCCCCTCTTGTCTGCCCACAGATTACCTCTCTGAGCTACTTCTGACACACTCCTGTCCTGTTGACTATGGACATGCAGGTTAATGTCTTTAATCCTTGCTTTCTGCAACCCTGTGTACTTTCCTTTAACTACCTGCAAGTCTAGGCAAAATGTTGTTCTCAGCTTGTTGAAGCCAGCAACTTTGTGAGCTTTGTGAGCTTCCCTCCCTCTGGGTCTTTGTAAATCTAGAACCAGAAAAACTTTGCAAACCTTCATATCACTATCCTCATATCACTGCTACTACTCTTTGTAAGTAAAAAAATATGTAACACTTATAAACATAAAAAGTCTTCCCAAAATGGGGGGTTTGGTGTGTTTTTTGTTTTTTTGTTTTAAATAGTTTCTTCATTAGAGTATGGAAGAACTGACAAGGATTTTAACTCTAAAATCAGCCAGGCTGACTGGCAGAAGTCAGCGATGGCAGCAAGAGGGCAGACACTGGCTACTGCAGCTGGGAAGCTGGGGGAAGCAGATGGGTTTGGGGGTCACTAAGACCTTCCTGACTGCAGCTCTGCCTTGGCCCACACAGTACTCCCTTTGGCAGCCCCCTGGGTTCCCAATAAATTTGGGAGCTGGAGGCCATGCCAGCTCCTCTCTCACCCTAACTTCTCCGTGAGGCCCAGCTGCTTCCCTAAAGTGGCCACGCCCCATGGTTATAGTTGGAAATTCAAAGCCAGGGAAGGGTACAGGCCAACTGGGAAAGAGGCAGAAGCCACAGGGCCCATCCCACTTGAGAGTACAGTCTCTGTCCTCAACATCTACGGCCCTTTCTAACTAGGGTTAGGGGCCCCTCTGCCTGATCCCTTTCTTCTCCATTGTGTGTTTAGTTGCATTATAAAACCCTACTGGTTTTTACAATATTTGGTATGTAAATGGCACCTGGCTATGTTTGCTGAGTTCCTAGGATGTGGTATGGGTGGTAGAGATAGGTTCAGTCTCAGAAGGAGAATACCTGGGTTTGAATCCTGGCTCTGCCACTTAACTACTTTGTCACCATAAGCAGCTATTTCATCTTGCTAAGCCTTTGTTTTCTCATTTGTGAAATGAAGATAATCATAATATATACCCCCTAGGGCTGTTACCAGGATCAATCCATCTAAAGCACTTAGTACATGGCCCAACACATCTATGAGTTCCTCTGTAAATGCTCAATACTAATGTTTATGTGCCAATAGGAAATATTACTCTCCTCACCACCAATCCCCTCCCTAGTATGAAGATACCAAATTGATGCCCAAAGAAGTTAAATAAATTTCAGGGTTGTATAGCAAAATGGCAGAGCAAAGACTGACATCTGAGAGGCCTGCAGGAGGAGTCTTTCAAAGAGTTTAGCCTAGAGAGTAAACAGTCAGATGCACACTTTTAAAGATCACCTAACCACTATATAAAGGAAGAAGAGCATGGTTTGGAGGACAACACGGGTGGGGATTGAAAAAATGATGAATTGGACTGGGTTGGTGGCAGTAGAGAGGGAGAAAAGAGAATGGATTTGAGAGCTATTTAGGAGGCAAACTTGACAAAAATGTATTGATTGGATGGCTGAGGGTAAGGATCTGATTTGGGATAAAAGATGATCAGTTTCATGTAGGACATGCTGGACTTAAGGCATCTGTATGACATTCTAAGCAGATTGTTGTGTATGAGCTATGGAGCCTAAAGGGTGGAGAAGCCGGATACTTTTCTGTGGACCAGCCACTGACCAGCTGAGACACGTTCCTCACACTTTGTCTGGTTTTCTCTGACCCTGGGCTATCCCTGTTTAGAGATCCTAATGTGTTTCTCTTTGGCTTTTCAGGATTCCAGCCAGGCAATTCCTCTGGTGGTGGAAAGCTGTATCCGGTTTATCAGCAGACACGGTAAGAGGGTGCTAGCCTTGCTCATATTTGCAAAGTCGGAAGAACTTCCAGGAATTCTTTCAGCAGTAAGCATAGAGACTGACTTCCCATCCTGACATTCTCAGAAGAGGAATATAATCGTATTTGTTCATGTAGTATTTTCTACTTCAGAATGGCCACACATAGACCTTGAGAGAAAGACATCACATGTTCTGACCCAGAAGGCCTTAGCCATTTACCACACTTCCTTTTCTAGCTTGTGAGTGAGTTTTAGATTACAGCTGTTTTGTGAATTAGTACAGCTGGCATGATGTGTGCTGGTGGTTTGACTAATGGCATTTTGCATCAGACTGCTTTGCAGACAGCTCCTTTTGTAATGTTGCATTGATTCCTAAAAACATTCAGGTTTTGTTCTGTTTGGTCTCACTCTATACAGCATCGTCAAGAGCGCAGTTAGAAGCTGGTCTTAAAGTTGTAGCCCACATTTGAGAGTCGGTCGGGACTGGCTCCTTCTTGCCCCGAGTCAAATCACGCTATCTTCTGCTTAGATAAAGCTCAGTCTCAGAAACTCAATTCCTTCTTCATCAGTCCTTGGTTGCTTGGACAGAATTTAGGGATAGAGGCGAACTGCCAGAGAATTGATCTTCTAAGTGTACAAGTGTTTATAGAGCACAGATATCTGAGCTAGCACCATGAAGATTTCTAGGAACTAGGCATTAGAAACTGTTTTTAGGTGCTGTCCTGTCTAGTTATAGGAAAAAAGGACAGAATGACCCTCTAGGAGCTAAGGAGATGTGTAGATAAATGCTGGTCTCCTTCCTCTTCCTGATAAACTGAGACATTGCTTGGGTTCATTTTTGAAATAGTAATTATGTTAGCATGCCTACAACTTACCCCATTCTAATCAGCTACAATTTTTCATCTTTTCTCTATTCACTTGAAGTAACAGCATTTTACATCACTATTGAACAGTCAACAAGTATTTATCAAGCCCCTGATTCATGCTGGGCGCCATGCATTGCCAAACAGGAAAACAGAAACAGGGACAATACACTGTTGCTGTCTTTCCCTGGTTTTATGATACAGTCGGGAGAAAATAAATGAGCAAGTGAAAACTTAAAAAGAGATAAGCTTTAGTAATTCAGAATGGCAGCATCAGAAATTTCACAAGATAGTAATGATTAATGGTCAAGCAATTGGCAAAGATAAGTCCAAACTAAGTTCATGGGAGGAAGAATTATTTGTGCCTAAAGGACAATAAGAAGAAGAGCGTCGGCACTCCTATTTATTCATCCATGCATTCTATTCATTCATTCATTCATTCATTCAACAGACATATACATTTGTTGCTCATTGTGTGCCAAGAAAAAGTTCCTTTCTTCATGAGCCCTATATTCTACTAAAGGGCAAATAAATAAATGATCACTTGTATAGTCCATAAATAAATTAATATATAATATGCCAGGTATTGGTGAGTGTCATGAAGAGAAGTAAAGTGAGGTGAGGAGATGGAGCATGGAGAGGGGCCACTGTTCTAGGCAGGGTCAGGAAAAGCCTAGGGTCACCTAAGGTGACATTTGAGCAGAGTCCTGAAGGAAGTAAGAGAGTGAGCCATGAGGGTATCTGGGGAAGAGTATTTGGGGAGAAGGAACATCAAATGCAGAGATCTTGGCATACACAAGGGCCAGCACACAGGAGGCCAGTGTGGCTGGAACAGAGTGAGTGGAGAGGAGAGTGGTCATACTTCAGGGCTTCGTTGGCTAGGGTGGGTGTTTGGGTTTTGTTCCGAGTGAGTGGGAAGCTATTGGAGAATTCTGAACAGGGAGTGGATTTTTATAGGAGGCTACTGCAGTAGCCCAGGGAAGACAGGACAGTGGCCTGGGCCAGGGTGTTAGCTGTGGGAGAGCTGAGAAGTTGATGGGTTTTGGATATTGTATCTTAGCATGTTTCTGTGGTGTGCTTACATATTGCTGACGGCAATGCAAATCGCTACAACCCTTTTGAGGGGGAATTTGGCAAAACTGCTTATGCACCTGTCTTTTGATCAGCAATCCTTATGGGATTTACCCTAAAGATACACAACAGCATAAAACTACATATGCACAAGTTTATTTATTGTAGCTTCACTTGTATGTAATTACAAAATATTAGAAACAACCTAAATTCCTTTTATAGAAAAGTGGTTGAATAAACTGGGGTATATCCATACAGTGGAATACTATACAGCTACCAAAAAAGAATGAGGAGGATCTCCAGGAAATGACATGGAGAGACTTCTAGGATATATTGTCAAATGAAAAAGCAAAGTGCAAAAGAGTATCTAAAGCATGCTGCCTTTAGCCCTGTTTGTGTTGTTTAGTTGGTTAGAGTCATCTCCATTCACCAAGGTTGTGGTTTTGATCCCTTTTCAGGGCACATACAAGAAGCAACCAATGAATGCATAAATTAGTGAAACAATAAATCCATCCCTTTCTCTCCTCTCCCTCTTTCGTTCTCAAACCAATAAAGTAAAAGTTAAAAAATAAAAATAATAAAGCATGTTACCTTTCATGCAAGAAAGAAGAGGGTGTAAGAATATACATGTGTCCTCTTACTTCTGCAAGAAGAAATATAGGAAGGATGAATTCAAAAGCTAATATTTTATTGGCTATCTACATGGATGGTCATTATTTTCATGGGGATATGGACTAGCAATTCTGAAGCCATTTTATATGTATTCCAGGATTGAACAAATAAATATATTGTTGATTTAAAGAAAGAAAAAAAAGTACATTGTAGCTATTTTAAAAAAACACATTTGTTCAGTTAAATTCAACTTTTTCCCCAATAGGGACTCAAGGTATCCCTAAACTCCCTAGAAACTATGATTAAATGTTTGTTTACGTGCACTTAATGGGGATAGGGTCCATCACTTGTGTCAGTTCTGAAGTGTTTGTGGCCCACCAGTTTGCACATTCTTACTATTTTCATGTCCCCTGGGAGGCAAATATTTAGTCCCCATTATATAGATAAGAAATCTGAGACTCATCTGTAAATGGTGGGTAAGGGTGATCCAGGAAAATGTGAAGGAGAAGGGATGTAAGGAACAACTAAGACTGAGTCAGGATGGGAAAACTCCATCATTGTCAGGATGAAGGGAATAAAGTAGGGTGAGCAGGAGGTGGTGCTGTAGCAATCCTTGCAAGAATTCTCTAGGAGGACAATGCTTGGTGACAGCTGGATCCAAAATGGAAGGTTTTGTGCCATTTCCAAATAACTTGCCCAAGTCTGATTGGTTTTATACTAAGAAAAAATGAAAAAGATCATGGATATGATCAAGCAAGTTGTTGGCTTTACCAAGTAGAACATATCATGTAGCCTGGTCCCTGAGATGACATCCATATTCTACTGTGGTTTTGACACCTCACTGGGTCTATGACTGTTTCTGATTAAACAGTATGTGGCTGTTCCACCCTATTGGTTACTGATATGGTGATATGACATTGGTACTAAAGGGGTTTTAACATGCTTCCCATTCTGTAAAGGCTATTCTAGAGATTCCTTTAAAGGAACAGAGAACTCAAGTCCTGTTACAAGCCCTGTAACTGAATTTCCCTTACTTGCTTCTTAATATTGCTTCAGTCGGATTCAGGAGTTCAGTCCTGGCCTGTATGGTTTACCTTCCAAGGTCTAGCTCAGCGGTTGCCAACCTTTCGGACCTCACGGACCACCAGTGGTCCGCTGACCACAGGTTGGTGGCCACTGGTCTAGCTGCTAGAATTCAGTCACCCCTCACCAGGTAGCCCTAAAACAATGGGCAAAATGTAGCATTATTCTCTTTTGTTTTCCTAAAGAGAAATTTGTTTGAGATTTCTCTGACATCAAAATTTTCAAGGGATCGTGCCATAACAGAGAGACTTTGCAGAATAAAGACTGAGACACAGGGCTCCCAAGAAAGGTGGGGCAGTCCTGAGTGCTGCTAGTTCAGTCCAACCCTGGGCCCAGCACTAATGCCATGCTTCCTGGATCCCTCACCAGGTCTGCGGTTGCATGTGTGGTGCTCTCTACAAACCGTATCCATGTTCAGACTAACAGGTGGCTTCTGGTCCTCTACACTTCCACTCTAGTAGGCCCCATCAGCTGGGCCTTCAGGAGTGAGTACACATTTGTAGCCAGCAGGCCTGGGTTTGTGTCCTGGCTCTGGTTCTTAACCGCCTAGGCAACCTAAGGTGGGGTTATAACTTCTTATCAGGCCCCTCATCTAGAAAATGGGATTGCTGGTCCCCCCCTACTTTACTTACATGTCTGTTGTGAGAATCAGTTGGTTTATTTATATGAAGCATGTCTTAGCATTCACCATGCATGCATTATTTTATTATGATTATGTCTACTCTAACCCAAGACGACAAAGTTCTCCCGTATGTTACCAGAGTGTAGCATTCCTGTGTGAAGCCGCAGTCAAGGACCAGTGGCTAGCACAGTGTCTGGCAATTTTGTCTGTTGTCACGTCCTCTCTTTCCCATAAGTATTCAAAGCATTGTGCCCTAGAGCTGCCAAACAGTGTTAGAACAGCTAAAGCATAATTGTCATCTCAGACCTTCTGACACTCCTCCGATGGTATCTGGAGGCCTGCCTGCCATGCTTGAGGTTCCTATTCCTGATCCTGGGTGATAAGAAGGTGCCGGAGGGTCACTTCCCCACTTTGCAGATGGGAACAGAGGCAAAGGTTGATAAAGGAACCCGTCTCATAGTCTCCCTATGGAGCCAGGTGTAGAGATTTCTTCCCTTAAGTCTCTGACTCAGTGCTTTTTCCCCATTAATGCCTCATATTCATTCCAGTGATTTTTTCAGCATCCTTGCACATGTTTTCTCCGTTGCCTGAAGAAAGAAGAAAGGGTACTTACACACTGGCTGGCAGAGACAGACATGCAGCTAAGCTTGGAGCTGTGTGAATTTACTTTTTCTTCATCACTTTTCCCTGACTTTTAAGGTCTGCAGCATGAAGGAATTTTCCGGGTGTCAGGATCCCAGGTGGAAGTGAATGACATCAAAAACGCCTTTGAGAGAGGTGAGAAAACAGCCTGGAAGATAAGACCAAATGTCTGCCAGCCCCCCAGACTATTGGCTCCATTCCTTCTCCCTGAGATATACCCAGAGGTTGGAAAGCCAGCTCGCCTCCCTCTTCAGCCTGGCACCTGTTCTGTTGAAGACATTTCTCCCTAGATACCCAGGGAGATGGCAGCGTCCATCTCAGCTGCCTCCTTCTCAGCCCCATTCATCCTGTTTCCTGGGGATGATCTGCCGAAACCCAAGAAGTTAACCATGGTGTCTGGGCAGTTTATGGCTTCACCCGGAACCTTTGGTGGTAGTTAATATCAAGGCTAATGTGCCTGTTCATCGTAGCCCATTTATTATTCTGTGGGCTATTAAGGTAATGGGCAAGCTTTGGCAATTTCCGTCACTGTAATGGATATATATAGTTTCAATTTGAGGTTGGTCCAATCATTAAATCTAATTACATCTGATAGGAAATTTCCATAGGGAGCTCCAGCATGATTGTTCTCTCGTAAGTAGGTGTCCTTTTGTTGCAGGCCGGGAGGAGTGCGAGCAGCGCAGAGGGGCTGGCCTCCCTGGCCTCGCTTTCCTCCCCCAGGAGCTCAGGCCCAGCCTGGTTTCGTGATTCTCAGAGAGCCAGTTGCTGTGCCCCATCCCCAGCCCATAGGGACTGTCCCTGAGCTAGTCTGGCACAAGCATATCAAACTCCTCTGGCCCAGGGACCCTGAGCCTAAGCAGTCATTGCTTTATTCAGTTCCTGGGTCACCCTCGTCATGGCCGCCATGCTGGACAGAGAGCTGATGGACTGGGATGAGGAACCTGACTAGGTCACCCCTCCCCCACCACTTCTGCTTCATCCTACATGTTTTACCTCTCACCCTTTTTGTTTTTGGGGGGTTTGCTTATCAGGAGAGGACCCGCTGGCTGGGGACCAGAATGACCATGACATGGACTCCATAGCTGGCGTCCTGAAGCTTTACTTCCGGGGGCTGGAACACCCTCTCTTCCCTAAGGACATCTTCCATGACCTGATGGCCTGCGTGAGTAAGTACCGTCTTGGCCTCAGACTGGCCTTTGGGCCAGAGGATCTTGTAGCAACAGAGAAGAAGTTTCCACAGAGTCTTTTGTTCTCATAAGCTTTGCAATAATGTTTTCTTTTTTCACTGAAGTTTTTCCTCCTCATCAACACTCCTTTATCCCTTGGGGCGTGGGGGTGGGGGAGAGAATGACATTTCAGTTAGCATGCCTGGATTTTTTCTTCCTGATTCACCTTAAATTCCTTTGCTTCTCTGGGCTTTGTCTTCAGTAAAATACATTTATATTCATATATAAGACATAGTCCTTTTCAGTTATTGGAAACTGATATATCAGTGCTTGTGGTTTTCATGATACACAGGGAGAAAGCATAGGTGCTGCAACTATTTCCTGTGTGTTGTTCTGCACATGGCATGCTTACCTGGTGGATATTTTAATACGTGTTCTTCTAGGAATAAAAACCTTCTGGGCATTAAAAGCAGCAATAACCCTGGCCGGTTTGGCTCTGGATACAGTGTCAGCCTGCGGACTTAAGGGTCCTGGGTTCGATTCTGGCCAGGGGCACATGCCTGAGCTGTGGGCTCGATCCCCAGTGGGGGGCGTGCAGGAGGCAGCTGATCAGTGATTCTCATCATTGATGTTTCTATCTTTCTATCCCTCTCCCTTCCTCTCTAAAATCAATAAAAATATATATTTTTTGAAAAGCAGCAATATATTTTCACAGAGAGAGAGTCTATTTTATCCCCCTGCGAGGTTCTCTGCCTCTTGCTCTAAAGCAATCCGTGGGAAGTTGGATTAATACCAGGTCATCCTGGAATCACTTCCCATTGGATTGGTGGCTCCAGAGGCTGGAGAAGGCAGTGCCTTTGAAATGGAGAAACCAGCCTTTTCCCCAGATCCACCAAGATCTCCTTCCCCCAACCCCCACCCCGAGTTTCCAGTTTGACTCATATATGCCCTGAGCACTGTCCTCTCTTATTCTGAGAGGAAAGGTCCTGAGCATTCAGGAGCCTCTTATTTTATTTGTTGACCCACTATTTGTGGGAGTCTGGTGGAAATGAGTTCTGTGGGTGAGCAAATACATGTATCCCTCCTGTTTTCATGTCTTTTTCTAAGACTGGGCCTAGGTCGAATATCTTAAGTAGACCGGGACGACCAAGACAGTACGAGATACCTTGGCTGCCCAACTCTCCCCTTGAGAATGCTCCTCATCCACTGCTTCTCATTTCTTTTTTACAAAAAGATACTCATAATATCCACACGGCCCACAGGAAGTGGGAAGCTAGCCATGATGGAGGCCACTCGCCTGGGGCCACACCTATAATTAATCTGTTCATAGCAAGAGTCAGGGAACTTCTTTGGTTTTCTCCTAGATATCACTGTTAACATGGGCAGCCATTGCTTGTCTCTGGACACATTTTTCTCGTCTGCACTGCAGATAGGGAGGGGAAGATAAGCCAGACTTGTGCAGAGGATAAGGTGATGCATGGGTAGAGCAGGCAGGACAGGACTTGCCCAGGCTCCCTCCCTCCCCACACATAGGCCTTCCAAGGCTGGGTATCGAGCAGTCATAGCAGGTTTATGGATAGTTCCTTGTCTGTGGTTGTCTTAATAAGAGGGTAGATGCTTAGGGAATATCTCCAAACCCTTCTGTGCCCAAGGAGCATATACCTTAAGTCCTGCACCAGTAAGTGCCTGGAGCCAGCATGTCTCCCCCTACCTCCCAAGCCACAGGGATGAAATGCCTTGTGCAGTGCTCCAGTGTTGCATAGACTTGACCTGGCCACTCTCTGTGTTCCACCTGCCGGTAGTAAACTCTTCTTACCATTACTCCCTGGGATCTCAGCACCAGTGGAAGTAACACATGGCTTTCTTCTTTCAGCAATGGACAACCTGCAGGAGAGAGCTCTGCACATCCGGAAAGTCCTCCTGGTTCTGCCCAAAACCACTCTGATCATCATGAGATACCTCTTTGCCTTTCTCAATCAGTGAGTAGACTTCCCAGTAAGCAGCTGGGTCAGTCCTTGGCTTCGGCAACTAGAAGTTTACATACGGATCTATGTCAGTTCCTCCAGCCCAGCAATTACTGAGCACTTACTTTGTGCTGGGCACAGATGTAGGTGTAAGAATACATTGCAAAATAAGAGACGAAAGCCCTGATATCATTTAGCTCACATTTCAGGGGAGGAGACAGATAATAACAGAAATGTCAGTTAGTAGTAAGTGCTTAGGAGAAAAATAAAGAAGTGTCAGTTAAGGGATAGAGTGCAGGGCTGAATGGGGCGGGGCTGAAAGAGAGAGAGAGCCTCCATAGGGGGACGGTCAGCAAAGGCCTCCCTGAGGAGGTGGCACAAGCAGCAGCCTGAATGAAGTAAAGGAAGGAGCCACAGGGATGTTGAAGACTCTCAAGACCTGACAGTCATGGTTATAATGGTTTGTATTTGAGAAGCCATGTGATCTTTGATCATATGATCTGATCTATATGTGTGTATTTTAAAAACCCACCAACTGCTTCGTGGAGAAGTTACTATAAGAGAAAAGACTGTGAAGAGAAGCAGGTCGACCCTTCAGAGGTTATTGTACCATCTCGGCTAGGGTCGGGGGAGGTTGGCTTACACTGGGGAGGTGATGGAGGGTGGTGGGGAGGGTCAGGTTTTGGATCTATTTTGAACATGGCATTGACAGGACTTCCTGGTGGGTAGGGTGTAGAGTGTGAGGAACTAAAAGAATTCTACCTTTTTAGCATGAGCGATAGGGAAGTAGTGATGCCATTTGTGAAGTTAGGGAGGACCAGGTGTGAAGGAAGGAATCAAAGCCAGGTGCCAATGCAGGCATGTTAAGTTGAGGGCCTGTTAGGCCTCCAAGGGGAGATTGTAAGTTGGCAGCTGAACATGGGAACTTGACACTCAGGGGAGAAACGTGGAGTCAGTGTAGCTGTAAGAAGGGTCTGAGGGGACCTTGGGCTTGGCCAGAGCATCTCATCCAAGCAGTGTGTTCTTGCCCAGGACGTTGGAGTCCCCATGTGGCAGCAAAGTCAGCAAGCAAGGACATGTGATACTTCTCTAGGCACCTGTCTTTTCACATTGTTTTCACTGCAGCATCTCCTTCAACCTCCTGGTTATAAATGGGCAACCTGAAGGCCAGATAAGGCCCATAGATGTGTTTCCTTTCAGTCCACTATATCTTGAAAATATTGAAACGCTTAAATACCAGGGTATCCTTAAAAAAAATCTAGATTTCTAGCTTCTCTTGGAAACATGATTAGATTTGGCAGTACTGGATCTGCCTCCCCACGTGGCAGCAGCTCCCTGTGGAGTAAGGACTGCTGTCTAATGAGGCAGGTACTGCTCTGTTCACCAGACCCCAGCCCTCCCGAGCACTCCCCAATACTGAGGATGAATTCAGTTGCTACTTATCGTCACTCTTGCTTCATGGTTTTTTTGTATAGTGGAGAAAGATTTTTCTAGATCCATGAATCTATTAAAAGGAGAAAACAAAAATTAGACCAAAGGGCTTGGGTTTTTTAGCACATATTTCTTTGTGAAAATGAGGAGTCTTCCTAGTTGATTGGTCTCTACTTCAAAGGAATGCAAGTTTAGAGACCATTTCATGCACCTCAGCTTGCTTACAAGTGGACCTGGCTCTGTAGGTGTCTGGGTTAGTGACCCCAGCCTGAGACCTTTCTGGGTCACCCACCCTGCCCTTTAGCCCTGTTGCTGGCCCTGAAGAGTGACAGAGGGTGCTGGCTCTGTAGCCTGCCTCCTCATGACTGTGTCTGCTCCACTCATCAGCCAAGCCCTGACTCAGCACCACAGCTGCCTTTGAGTTCAGAACCCCCCATGACTCACACAGTCCATGCTGCCCAGTTAGGTAATTAATGCCTGTCAGGAGAAGCGGGTAGGCTCTTGTGAATCACCTACTGCTGAATGTCCGCAGCCCTGCTGTCCATTCCTGGACTAGAATCAAGGATCTGGTACCAAGAAACAGTCAGAATATTATAATTACAGAAAATATCTATGGAACCACACCTATGTGCCAGCCGCCGTGCTCAGTACTTTGCATTTAATCTTCACAACAGCCCTATAAAGGAGGCAGAAAATGGACTCCATTTTCCAATGAAGAAACTAGGAAACTAGATAAACTGGCAAGCAGGGGAGGTAGGACTCAAAACCAGGTCTGTTTGACCCAGAAATTCTTGGGATATTTTGTTTTTTTCTTTTAAATGTAATCAAAGAGGAAAATGTGCATTATTAAAGAGTAAAAAGTCGCCCTGACCGGTTTGGCTCAGTGGATAGAGCGTCGGCCTGCGGACTGAAGGGTCCCAGGTTCGATTCCGGTCAAGGGCATGTACCTTGGTTGCGGGCACATCCTCAGAGGGGGGTGTGCAGGAGGCAGTTGATCGATGTTTCTCTCTCATTGATGTTTCTAACTCTCTCTCCCTCACCCTTCCTCTCTGTAAAAAATCAATAAAAAATATATTAAATAAATAAATAAATAAATAAATAAATAAATGAGTAAAAAGTCCAGGAAAGTGCATGGCAAACAACAAGTTTCCCACACTAATCCTGATTTTCTCATTCCCCCATAAAGCCTGTGTTCCCAGCCATGATGTTGAACCTTTTAAAGTTGCACAAAAGCTGATGAGTTGGAATCAATTAGGAGGATTCCCTGGTGTTATAGACAAAACTATAGAAATACAGCACAACTCTTAGAGGAGACAGCAAGTATATAAGTTGACGCCAAAAAAAATTTTTTTAGAGGGGGAGCTGTTAGCAATATTATTTAGTTTAGGTGTTTCCTTAAAGATCAAAACCCAGTGTTTGAGGTCTTATACTGGGTACAGGCTTTAGTGTCTCCAAGGACCATTAACACCATTAGATACAAAACTGTGTGTATTTGTATGTGCACATATATGAATTTTCTGGGGAGAGAATTGCTAGTTTTTGTCAAATCCTTGAAGGAGCCTATGTCCCCCCAAAATTAAGAACCATGGCTTTAAGAACCGTTGGTGTAGGCAGTGCCCCACCTTAACCCTAGGTCAGCCGTGGGCAAACTACGGCCCGCAGGCTGGATCCGGCTGTTCTATCCGGTTCTCTTGCTCTCCCCTCCACTCCTTTACTTTGAATTTATATTAGTTCACACAAACACTCCATCCATGCTTTTGTTCCGGCCCTCTGGTCCAGTTTAAAAACCCATTGTGGCCCTCGAGTCAAAAAGTTTGCCCACCCCTGCCCTAGGTGTTCCTGTTGCAGATTGGTAGCGAAGGATCTTGGTCTATATTTTAGTGGGAGTAAGAAATGGACCTGGACCTCTGAGACCACAGTCCATAAAGATGTGTCCCCTGCATTGCAGCCACATATGACTTAAACAGGCCTTGCCTTAGAAGGCTCAGCCTCGTTTCTCATCTCGCAGAGCTGGGCCTGGATTCTCAGGGCTAAAGTTTGTTTCCCTTTGTCGATAAGACATCCCAGAAACTTCTGGTCTTCTTCCATATTACCAGAATATTGTCAGATCACACTACAAACACAGGGCCTGCCTCCTCCTGGGCCCTCCATGACACCAGGAACCAGCCAGCTTGTGATTCACTACAACTTGTGGTACTTCATCCTCAACTGTCCCTGCTGAGGTTACCAAGGTCATTTCCAGTCTCTCTCAAGTTTTTATTTGACTGAGAAGTAGACTTGGAAACATCTCCCAGCCTTTTCTGAATCTGCTCTTTTAACTCAGGAGCCAGAGAAGGATTGCAAAATTAACTTTTTATGACCTCCTGAGAAGCGATCCAGCCCCTGAGTTCTATAACCTCGCATCGCCGGCCTCCCTGCGTTTGACAAGTTCCTAGAAAACAGTGTCTCTGAGTCATGACAGTTGCTCACATTCGCTGGACCATCTCAAAGGTTCTGCAGGCATTCTCTAAGCGGGGTGGGCAGCCTATCAGAATCTTCAACAGAGGAGGGAACCATTGAGTTAGAGAGAGACCAACTAAGTAATTTGAGTCTGGATGTGGGGTGCACTAGAAGTAAACTCTGCCCAACTCACATGAAGTCAGCTGAGTCTCAGGCCTCAGTTCAGCATCAGAGGGTTTGGGTGTCTTCTTAGGCTCTGGCAGAATCAGGTGCTGGGGGCTTTCTGCTGATGCCCCAAAGGAGGCAGAGCTTCTTAGCCGAGCTCACTGTTTTGCAGTTGGGGGCAGAAGAGGGGACTATATCCAGAGCTGGCCCAGCCTTCAGTGCCTGAACAAATAGAGGCCAATGGGAGCCAATCAAGTGCAGTGGCTCATTGAAGGGCTTGGGTCCTTGGCCAAGATTGGAGGTGTGGCTGGAGCAGCTGCTGGCTGGAAAGAGGGAGTTCCCAGAATAAATAAATATCCGATAATGAAGTCAGACCGCATCCAGAGGAAGCCTGAGCAGGAGCTGAACAGTGTGCTGACCTTTTCCGGAACAAATCCTGAATGTAATAATAGAGGAGGATGTTATGAAAATGAAAAACAATTGCATTAGCTGTTCCAGAAAGAACTCCACTGGCTTAATGGAATATAAAAGCTAATCGATTGGCTTTTAAACAAAATAAGCCTAGCTCTTAGACTGGAATATCCCTAATAACTTGATTATTTTTCTATGGAAGAAGGTACACAATGCCTGTGTCTTCTAACCCTATTATGACCGGGGCAGCATGAAGGTCTTCGTCTGCCCTGTCAGCTTAGAGGGTCTTTTGGAGCTGTACCCAACTATGCACGGTGGATTTGGTAGATAAAGTCTGGGGTGGGATGGTAAGTAGGATTTGATCGGGGAGCTGGAGAGAGAGGGGGTGAAACTTGCAAGGAGGTACTCTGCTTTGCCTTTCCTTGACTCCTGAATGACCATCGTGGTGGTCATTCCCACCCCTTCCCACCCCCAACCCTCCTGCCAACATTTTAGAAGGGCTCTGATGCCCAGGAAAGCAGGTGGCAATTTGCAGAACTTCTGTTCTTGTTTTTGGCTGTGCCCCCTGTGATTGTGTTTTCTGGGCATTCATGCGCATGCTTTCCAGCTTGCACCCTTTCCCTTCTCCTCCAGTTTGTCACAGTTCAGTGAGGAGAACATGATGGACCCCTACAACCTCGCCATCTGCTTCGGACCCTCGCTGATGTCAGTGCCTGAGGGCCACGACCAGGTGTCCTGCCAAGCCCACGTGAACGAGCTGATCAAAACCATCATCATCCAGCATGAGAACATCTTCCCAAACCCCAGGGAGCTGGAGGGCCCTGTCTACAGCCGAGGAGGAAGCATGGAGGATTATTGGTAGGGGGCCAGGGCTGGAGGACGGGAGGGCATCACCCACGCACACTGGCCTGGGGGCCAGATGGCCAAATAAGACCAAAGCGAAATACCCAGACCCGCCCAGCCTCCCACTCCCAGGCTCTTCAGGCTGCCAGGGTCTTGGGTTGGTGTAGGCAGTGCCCCACCTTGACCCGGCCTATGGAGGCAGTGCCATTTCATGCCACCTTTCTTCCTTATGATTCTGAGTGGTGGGGGACCATTCTGAAAGATAATGACAATAATAATAGTAATAGTAATACTCGCTAGGAAAGAGAATTTTCTACAGTTGTTCACCAGTCCCCAGTGTCTCTCACAGTTCTGCTCTGCTGTGCATGGTGCCCGAAACAGTCCCAGTTCCCGGGGAATTTCATATTGGGAAGGGCTTAGATACGAGGCATAATTTGCTGGCTGGGCATTTGTAAGATGACCATTTAGGGTGATTTCAGAAAATCTTGAAGGGAGAGAGGGGTAAGCTCCATTTTCAGCAGGTTGGCACAGTTTCACCCTGAAGTGGGATTAAATTCTGTGGGGCGAGGTTTTTCATGACCTGGCCTGGGAGCAGAGATATGACAGGATCCCAGGCATATAGACCCTCCCGCTGGACAAATAATGAGTCACTATTTCCATTTTACAGATAAAGTCACTGCAATGCAGAGAGGCAGTGACGATCTTTCAGGCCACCCCATGGTGGGGATTCCAACCCTCATCTCTCGTCCTTTAGTACAGGGCACCGCCCACTGCCCCCAGGAAACCCCTTACCATGGTAGTTTTCCACTAAACACAGACAACTGCCTCTCTCTTTTACTCCCTAACATCCCTTACCTTCTCCTCCTCCCTTCTTCCTTCCCCTAAAAATGTTTCAGCCTGGGCTGAAAGCATAAGCCAGCCCAAACCAGATTCCATCCTAATTCAGCATCTGGAACCAATTCAGCCAGCCCCATTGCTATGGACTGAGGTAGGGAGAATAAGGGAGGTTGTTTACTTAATTAGAGGCCGATTGGTCCATGCTTGTCCTTGATCCCCACAGAAGGAGCCTTCTGCTCAGGGAGTGAAGAAAGGGACATCCATGTGTCGTGAACATGAAAATATCACTGACATCGGGCTTGGTCTTCTCCACTGTCCTGCAGACCCCAGTACCTGGGTCCGGGCTGGAGAAACCTCGGCTTGCCAGCTAGAGAGAAAGCTTGTTGTCACTGACAGATGGTTGGTGGGACGGGGGAGGTTGTTCAGGTCTCAACATGCTGGCCGAGGAGCTCCAGGGAGCTGTCCTTGTACAAGTGACTGGGAAGGTCAGTTTCCCGCTTGCACGAGTGTTGGGAAGCTGTGGAATAATGTTCCCAATTCCTACTTTACCTTCTAAAGTCTGCCCTCAATTCTCAAATATGAAACCACTGCAGGCCGGGCTTACCCCAGGACATGGTCCCTCACAGCCCCCTCCCCCATGGTCCCAGCCCAGTGGAACAGACGGAACCCCGGCAGGGGGTGGGGGTGGGGGCTCCAGGGGCACAGACGGGAGGACACCTTCCTCCAGTTCTCTCCAAGGTGTTCCCCTTGGCCCCATGTTGTTGGTTATACATGTTGTTTGTTATTAGCAGCCTCTGGGAAAACCACAAATTACTCAGGGAATGTTATACCATAGCCTGGGTAGGAGGGCCCGGGCCTCAGGCCAGAGGCACCGGAGGATCAAGAGTAAATGACCTTGAGGTTAAAGGGACCATCTCAACCCTGGATTCACACCCACTCAGAAGGCTCGCAACCTTCCCTTTCCTTTGGGGAGAGAGAGGTGCCAGTACCGTGAGCTAAGGCCATGAAGGAGGTGGGGGAGGGGAGGGGTGGCAGTAGGGGTGCTAGAGTCCAAGGATTCTGGAAAGTGGCCAGGAGACCAGACAGCCAGGAAGAGGGAACACAGGCCACTTGGCCTCCCCATGACCGTGAAGAGGAGAGGCCGTTCACCACATTTACCACCCTGAGACTGGAACCGGTTTTCCGGGACGGCTGCTGGGTGGCTTCTGAGACCACAGGGTTGGGCCTGGGGTGTGGGCGTACAGTGAGAAAAATGGGATTTTAGGGCAAGAAGGAATCTTAGAAAACATCTTTACCTTAGAGCAGTGGTTTTCAAAGTGGGGTCCCGGGACCAACAGCACCTGGGGCTGATTATAAACGCAAATGACCTAGTGCAGTGGTCAGCAAACTCATTAGTCAACAGAGCCAAATATCAACAATACAACGATTGAAATTTCTTTTGAGAGCCAATTTTTTAAAATTTAAACTTCTTCTAATGCTACTTCTTCAAAATAGACTTGCCCAGGCCGTGGTATTTTGTGGAAGAACCACGCTCAAGGGGCCAAAGAGCTGCATGTGGCTCGCGAGCCACAGTTTGCCGACCACAAACCTAGTGAATTGGAAACTCTGGGGCCGAAGCAATCTGTTTTTAACAAGCCACCCCACCCTCTCTGAAGTTTGAGAACTGCCCCATAGCGGATGGCCACATAGATGGGCTTAGAACCCTGCAAAAAAGTGAGCCTTTGTCCTGTGTCCTGTGCATCCCAAGGGTTTCCAGAATGTCACCAAACTCATCAGAGGGTTTTTAGGTCCAGAAAACAGTGAGAAATGGTGCCCAGATTTTTTTACAAAGCGGAATCCCCATTCATGCACCCCAGAATGTTCTTTGGAGCCTGGAGAACCTCCTTGGACCTGACTGACTCCTAATGAGGTTCAAGCTGAACTGGTCTCCTGGTCTTTGAGGACCTTTCTAGGAGTGAAGGACCCATCCCATGAGAAGGGAGAGGTGTGGGCTCAAAGGTAGACCCTGAGGCCAGGCGGTGGGGTTGAGGGGGTGGTGGTTCTTCCATAGAACTACCTGGAAAGGCTCACTCATTACTACCATATGCCAGAGAAAGAACCGTTCGTTAGACATGAACAGGGGTTTTCTACCTTACTAAGCACTCTGAAGGCCATGAGCCAGGAGATCAGGCGACAAAATGACATTCCTAGTAACTTCCCTGGCCATTCTCGATCCTCATCCCTGAGGGGATGATTCTAGATGGAATGAATTTCTTCAGGAACTTGACCTGACTCTGTCTCTTGCGCTCTTGCAGAGTTCAGCCCGCAGCAGACTCCTCTTCCCATCCATTTCTGTGACTCCCCTCCTACTTTCTTTCCAGTACCTGGAGCTAAACTGCAAGGCGTCCTAGAGACATCAAACAGACTGAGAAATAAGGAAAGGAAGTACTGCTTATCAATCACCCCCTCTTTTTTCACCGAATCCTCATATGACTCTGTGAGCTATACTGACCATTTATAGATTAGGTAACTGAAGCTGGAAGAGACCAGTAACTTGCCCAGGGCCACACAGCTTCCAAGTGTCAGAGTGGATTTTTGGATCTGGCTGTATCTGATTCTAAAGCCTAGTGTTTTTCTTCCACCATGCTCCCTCCAGGAACTAATTCACCTAGAGAAACAACCCTTGAGGAGTTGGGTTGTTTTGTAGTTTTGAAAAAAATTATAATTGAAAAGGTGTTTGCTTGGTGTCAAGGTACTCCAAGCAGTCTGCAGTAGTTTTTGTAACAGGAGCTGGAGTAGGAGCCTCAGGAGCCTTCTCTGTCATTATTGGCGTCTATCGGTAGTGTGCAGTCAAGATAGAGAGAGCATGAGGTAGACTCCATGCCTGAGCCCGAGGACGCTGTGTGAGAGGAAGACAAGAATTCTATGAGCCAGCTGAACCTGGTTACTCTCGCTTCTGTTGCAGTGACAGCCCTCACGGAGAGACAGCCTCGGTTGAAGACTCCACCCAGGATGTGAGCACGGAGCACCACACGAGTGATGACGGTACGAGGTCCTGCTTGGGGTCCACGGGGCTACCCGGGTGAGGCCATCCTGTGCTCCCAATGAGCCTTCCGCCCAGCAGTCCCCTGCACACAGGCAGTGAGCCCTTGCCTCCCTTCCCTGTCTTAAAGAGGCAGCCCACCTTCTCAAACAGAGAGGTCTCTGTATCAGACCAGAGGTGAAGACTAGACATTTCATCGCCCCTCAACCTCTTGCCCCAACACCCTGCCCTCGCCCACCTCACAGCTCCTTGTCTCGCCAGCATGTCAGTTCCTGTCCCAGCCCAGACTGCTGCCAGGGAGCTAGAGACCAAAGTGAAGAGCTCGTTTGAAAAGCAGTAAGCCAGGGGAATACAGAAGCTGGGTGCCAAGACTCCAGCAGAAGCCAGAGGGGAGTGGGAGTGAGGATGCAGAAACCACACGCTTTCACGTCTACTCGCTGGAAAGACTGACCCTTTCCAGAGAGTGCAGACCTGCGGGCGCTGCAGCCTGGGGGTGTACGTCGGGATGTGGACACAGCTGCCGTCCACGGGCCCCTCAGCAGTGCCCATGATTACCAGGGACTGTCCAGCCAGCACCTTTCCCCCTCCTTCCAGTAGTTTCGTGCCCCATTTCTGGATCTCTGGGGCTCTGGAAGGCTCAGCAGCTGACAAGGGGCCTTAGAATTTTCTGGGCATAAGAACAAAATGGCACAGTCTGCGGGGCTTTCCCTGTTCCCGCCTTGCAGTGAATTCTACAATCCTCAGCCAGCTTTTAAAGGAGAAAACATTAGGGCTATTATTCAGGCCCTGATGTCAGATGGATCGGTATGATGATTTGCCACATGGGAGGAAAGTGGGTGAACTAGGGAAATATGTATTTGGTTGGAGCCTGTCGTGGGCCCACCAATGCTAGAGGCTTTATATGTCTTATGACCTAATCTCTGGTGAAATAGATAGCGCTGCTGTTTTTTGAGAAAACTGAGGTTAAGAGGTCAAGTGCCATGCCCAAGGCCGTGCAAGAACTGAGAGTGGGGTATGTAGCAGGCCTCCTCTGGTCTGCCTCCTGTCGTGAAGTCTCGGCCCTTTGGCCTTTAGGTTCACTTAGATTCTCAAATTCCCAGACAGGGCTGATTGAGTCTCTTTCATTTACTCTGAATTACACACCTCAAATCCTTTCTCTAAAAGTAGACATATAAATAAATGTGTAGTATAATGTGTAGAATAATGGCTAACACATGCATAGCACTTACGATGGGCCAAGCACTTTTACGAATTATTAAACAAACCAAACAAACAAACAAACAAACAAACTCATAGATACAGATGACAGAATGGTGGTTTCCAGAGGGGTAAGGGATGAGAGGGGATGAAGAGGGTAAAAGTGGTCAAATATATGGTGACAAAAGGAGACTAGACTTCCAGTTGTAAGCACACAATAGAGTATGCAGATGTTGTATTATAAAGTTGTACCCAATAAATTCATTTTTGTTTGTGTTTTTTGTTTGTTTTTTAGTATATTTTTATTGATTTCAGAGAGGAAGGGAGAGGGAGAGAGAGATAGAAACATCAATGATGAGAGAGTATCATTGATTGGCTGCCTTCTGCAAGCCCCCTACTGGGGATTGAGCCCACAGCCCAAGCATGTGCCCTTGACCAGAATTGAACCTTTCAGTCTACAGTCCAATGCTCTATCCCCTGAGCCAAACCAGCTAGGGCAATAAATTCATTTTTTAAAAATTATTAACTCCTCAGGACAATTTTATGAAAAAGAAAAAAAAAACACTATTATTATCCTCATTTAATAGACAAGATTCAGGCTCACACAAAAGTAAAACTGCATTGCATTTGTAAACCCCTTTTATTTTTTCCGATCACATTTATGTACATTTTTCCATATATTGTCCACAAAATGCATTTCTATATTTTGTTCCTTAGAAAGTTGATTGGGCAAGTTATTTTCTCTCTATTGAAACTAAAAACTCATGTTCTACTAGGGAGATGGATAGCATAAATAAATTATTTAAAATACAATATGAGAAATGTTCTGTGATTCATGGAATCTAGATATATAAAAGCCTAAGCGACCGTTCCACCATTCGACCAGTAGCTATGATGTGCGCTGACCACCCCTGGGCAGACGCTCAATGCACAGGCCTGGAAACATGGAACAGACTAATGAATCTCAGAGGGAAAGGGGGAGTGCAGGAAGAGATTAACCAAAGATCTTATATGCATACTAGAGGCCTGGTGGGATCCCTCTGCCTGGCCTGCGGGGATCGGGCTGAATCCGTGCACCAGGACCTCCGACATCCCCTGAGGGTCTCTAGTTATTTTATAATCAGAAAAGAAATGATGCTTCCAGATACAGTTGGCAAGTTCAGTGATAGGGGTTGGCCAGAGAAGTTACTATAGGAAGCAGGTGATATTCGAATTGTGACTTCATGTGTTTCATCAATCAGATGAGAGAGACAGGGATTCCTGGTGGAACAGCATGAACAAAAGCAAGGAAGGGCATACAAGTGCTTTCAGAATGGTGGCACAGTCTACACAGGAATTACCTGCTTTAAACATTATCCATGGCTTATTTTTCACATAAGGTTATCTTCCCACCACTGTAAGTTCAGCTCATTGGGCTTTTCCGCTCAGTTTCCTGAGTCTGTGAGTCCCAACAACATGTGTTTCCTTCCTTTCCACTCCTCGCAGAGTGTGAGCCCATTGAGGCCATTGCCAAGTTTGACTACGTGGGCCGGACAGCCCGAGAGCTGTCCTTCAAGAAGGGGGCATCCCTGCTGCTTTACCAGAGGGCTTCTGATGACTGGTGGGAAGGCCGGCACAATGGCATCGACGGACTCATCCCCCATCAGTATATCGTGGTTCAAGACACGTACGTTGGGCCCCTGCATCTGTAGGGCTCCCTGACTGCACTGTGGGAGGGAAACCATTTCTGGAGCCATCGGGGGATGAGGGAGACCAACCCCCAGACTCAGTGGAGAATTGTTTTTGATTCTCACCACACTGTGTTCCCCCTGGAAACCACTCCTCTACCTCCAGTCAGCGCTCATTCCCACTTATACCTGATGAGTGATATTGAGGGATTATTATTTGACCACTTTCCTTTCTGGAAAGGTCAGGTTGGGGAAATCTCTCTCTCTCTCTCTTTAAACAACTATGCCCACCCTAACCTGTTGGGCCCCTGCTGGCGTCTTTCCACTGAAATGAAAATGATGAGTTCCTTTTCTAGGAGAAAGCCAGCTTAGGCAGCCTTGTGGAAATGACCGAGTCCATTTAACCCAGATGAGGTAGACATGGAGAAAGCTGGGGAGAGGAGGGGAGAAGATGTCAGGGAACAAAGAGAACGGCTTCATAGATGGGCTGCTGGTTGGTTCCCGCTCTTTGAAGCAATGTCTCCTGGCAGGAAGGGTGTTCCTGTGCCTGCAGCCAGCCACCCTGTTCCTCTGCCCTGCCTCTGCCCCACTTCCTCCCCTTGGATATGATGCTGTCAGTGTGTTTAGTCCTTCCCTTGATATTATTTTTTAAAGGTTGATATCCTGAACGAGTCTGCACCCTCCCAGCCTCTCCCCAACTCGTTCTGCGGGGAAATCCTCCCTCTGTTGGTAACATCGCAAACCTGGTGGCCATCTGTGCGTGGACAGGACCCTCCCAAATTTAGCGTTATGGCTTCACTGCGGGACCGAGAGAAGACGAATTGTGGGGGAGAAGGGGCTTTCCTTGTCATCAGTAGCCAGAGGGGCCAGAGAGCAGTGGAGAAACCCAGGACCAGCTGGGACGCTCTAAGCAGGGCTGGATGTGCTACGACAGAGAGTGGTGGGGTCCTGCCTCAACGCCGGCAGCTCCAGACCACGCAGAGCGGACTGTCCTTACCCGGCAGTGCTCGGGACCTCGGCAGATAAATCGCAACCGGGACTGGCCTCCTCCTCCTCCAGGAGGGGCCCTGGCCCAGCTGCCCCAGGACAGCAGCGTGGGGTAGAAGGCAATGCCTCGAACCCAGGTGTCCCCTAGCCCAGCTTTCCAGAGGAGCTCAGGATCCTGCAGAGCTCAGTGGGATTATTTATTTTTATTCAAACGACCCTCCCAAGGCCCTCAGGTGTCCTGGCCTCTGCTCGCAGTCCTAGCCCAGCCAGGCGTCGCTGCTGCCTCAGAGTCGTTGCGGGGTCGCGTGTGTCGGGGGGCCATCTTGCTGATTTAACACTGCTTTTTGTGTTGTTTTCCCTGCCTGCCTGCCCCTTCTCCCCCAGCGAGGACGGTGTCGTGGAGAGGTCCAGCCCCAAGTCTGAGATTGAGGTCATTTCTGAGCCACCTGAAGAAAAGGTGACAGCCAGAGCGGGGGCCAGCTGTCCCAGTGGGGGTCATGTAGCCGATATTTATCTTGCAAACATCAACAAGTAAGCGCTGCTTTTCATTTTCTGCTCCTCTGACTGACTCTGCCACACCCAGCCTCACCCTCTGGCCTGAGCCTCCACCCGCGCTGCACGGGGCTCCAGCTCCCGGGCCCAGCAGTTTGCATGTGCTCCTCGCTGCTGCAGGGCGGACGGGGCGGAGAGCCTCCCCAGCCTTGGCACAGGGCCGGGCCTCCGCTGGCTGCCGTCCTGCCTGGGAAGGTGCTCCCTCTGTCCCGCTTCAACCAGTCCTTCCTGGTTGTCTGACTGCTCAGCTCTGGCCAAAGCTTTGGTTACTTTAAGCAACTTGGTTTTACACTGTTCTCAGAGGTGCCTTCTCTTTTCCAATTCCTACTCAGATAATAGTCTGTGATGTCTTTCTTGGCCTTGTCTGTGCACAGATCTGAAGTCTGTGTGTCTTCTAGGCTCACATTAGCCCAGAGGCTTATTCAGATGGCCCGTGTCTGTGTCCCCCACACACATACACCCCGTTCTGCACGCGCCCCTGTGAAGGAAAGGAGACCACTGTGCCCCCAGGAGAGCTTTGTCTGAGCTCTTCATTCCTCGTCTAACTCCTACCTCCCTTCTTTCTGCCCTTTCACACCCGTGGAAAGACCTCTGCATTTCCCCCTACTGCTTTCGCCCTGTGTGTTACCCTCTCCTCTCAGTCCCTTTGCAGATTCCCACTCCTGCCCAGCAGGCTCTTACCTCTGCCCCAGCTTTCACTGTGGCTGTTAGCAACATCCTGGGGGTTTAACTCCACCCACACCCGATCTGGCTGCCTAGAGGGATCCCACGCCTGCGTGCTGCTGCCTCCCCTCGAGACATTCAGGTTATTGGAGAACTAATCTCATCTCAAGGGGCCAGACACCAAGTCCCAAAGCCTACAGACCTCTTTCCGCCAGACCCTGAAACTTGGCCCCATGCCAGCAGGATGACGAGCCCCAGGGCGCTCCCGATGAATACGGATTGGAGATGATGCGCAGTTTTTATTCCCCTGGCTTTGGAGGAATGAAATGATTTGCACACTGAAAACCTGTTAACCGTAGCCTCTGGACACTGAAACTGGAAGGAGAATAAAAGATGCTTGTTGTTTTTAAACTGCACCAGGTCGCCCAGATCTCTTGGCTTTTTTCCAACCAGATGGTAGCAGGGGGCGTGGTTGGGACACGTGGCTCTTCTCTGTCTCTTTGGCCCTCAAGTTAGTAAGTAGCTTATTCAGCTCACTTAGTGCAGTTATAATCGAAGTCAGACCAGTAAAAATGATTGAGGATTTTATTTCTTTCCCTCCAGCGTAGTGCCCTGCTGGGAGGGAGAGCTAGTAAAAAGTAATTGTGGGCTAATCACATTTTTTTTCCTTATTTACAAGTCTATGTTAATTATAAATCTATAATCATAAGGTCATAAGCCTGTTATTAGCCCAGAAACCAAGGCAGAGTTGGTGGAGGGAAAGTTAAATAATTAGTTAGGTACATATTTTTAAACTGTTATATATATTTGACACCATTTGTACAAAGGAATTGTACGGAGTCATAGCTGAAATAGTCAAAGGATGGACATCTGGTGGAAGGCGTTCCCTTGAGCTCCTTGCTTGGTAGCGTCAGGATGGGGTGTTTGTCATGTCCTTAGGAGTGACTCTGCCTTTAACTCCTGCCCCAGCTCCTACTCCACACATCCCTCCTCAGGCCCCTCACTGTCCTGAGTGCCCCGGATTCTCTCTCACCCAGGCACACCTGGTTACCTCCTGTCTCTTCAAGACAGTTTGAAGATTTTCCTCTTTGGGGGAGCCTTTCTGACACCCCTAGATCCTCAGGGCTGAGTTAGTTGCCCTCATTCTATGTCCCTAAAGCAGTATGAGTATCTTTTGGGACTCGATGTGCACTCATATTCACCATCGGACTGAGCTCTTTGCAACCAGGAACTGTCTTCCCCTCTACATCCCTGGGGCCTGGCCAGGACCTGGCATGCACCAGCCTCTCCACAAATCTCAGCAGCTTTCGCCTCGTGAGTCAGCCACCCGAGTGGAAAAGGAAGTCAGCAGTTACTGGGGTGTGGCATTTCAATTTAATTGCACACATTGATTGAGCACCTACTGTTGTGCCAAGTGCCGATACTGCTTCGTCAAAGGAGTAAGGTAGTCCCTGGTCTCAGAACTCAGTCTGCCGAGTCATTACCATACAGACAGGTAACTAAAAAGCAGTGCAGGAGGGCATGGTCGGTTCTGCCTTCTGTTGGAGATGGGGTACCAGGGAAGACTTGGCGGAGGAGTTACTTCAGCTGGACTCCATAAGACACTGAGAACATCCTTTTTCCACTCAACAATGGCTGGCTCTCACCACTAAACTACTGAGCAGGCAGCTTCATGGAATAGCTGCTTTGTGCCAGGTCCTGGACCAGGCCCTGTGGATATACAATGAGGAAGACCTAACCGGTTAAGAGAACCTGGACAGACTTAGAATGCTGGCCCTGCCTCGTAGACTAGGTCTACCCCTACCTTCTTACATCCTCAGCTCCCACCTCAGCCCCATCACCCTTCATAGATTTCAGATCAAAGCTGCTCAGCTGTCAGACCAAACCAGAAGTCCTACTGCTTCTTAGATTAGGTCCTTTTGAATCTAATTCCAAAAGAAAATGGAATTTTTCAGCAGTAGGCAACACCCATGTAAGTAGGACTCTGCCAAACCATTTCATAGGAGAGCCTCAGTGGTCTGAAACCAGTGGACACGGAGCCAGGTCCAGCCCAGTGCTGGGTGACTTAGGGTCATGTCGATGTATTTCCACCCTAAGAAAATGCACAAGCTTGGCCCTAACTCTGCAACATTGCAGCCTTTTGAAAGAATATTCTGTTCCATGTCTGCAAAATGAGTAGCAACAGCCTCTTGTCAAAGCCCAAAATGATCGCAGCCTTGTAGTTGGAGGAAGAAAGAGGCTAAAATTGGAAAAGTCAAGTCTCCTCTTACCAGCAATTCCCCACCTCCTTGGTGACGGTGAAACTTGTTCTCTCCTTGGGGCCTGGTTTCTGCTCAAAGCAGGTAATAGAGGGGCCTTTCCAAGCATCTCTCTCCCATTAGAAACTTCCACTTAATCAGACATTTTTCCTGACAGCAGTACCTTCCACCTTGAGAACTCAAAGCCCACGACTACCAAGTAAGTACCCACTTCTCCAGTTGGGGTGGCAGGGGGACCGAGACGTGGAGAAAGCACGGAGAAAGCCTCTCTGTGTCCCTCTCCTTCTGGAAGTCCCTGGGTGCCAGCATCTGTCCCTCTCACCGGTCTTCACGTCCTTGGAGCCAGGGCTCCCTAGTCACACTGCCCTCTCTCTTTGTGATTGAAGGCAAAGGAAGCGGCCAGAATCGGGGAGCATCCGGAAAACATTTCGGAGTGACAGCCACGGGCTGAGTGGTTCTCTGACTGACTCTGCCTCCCCGGGGGTGGGGGCTGGCTGCCGCCCATCTTCCCAGCCCATCATGAGCCAGAGTCTCCCCAAGGAAGGGCCAGATAAGTGTTCCATCAGTGGGCACGGGAGCCTCAACTCCATCAGCCGCCACTCATCCCTGAAGAATCGGCTGGACAGTCCACAGATCCGGAAGACAGTGACAGCCGGGAGGTCAAAAAGCTTCAATAACCATCGGCCTATGGATCCTGAGGTCATTGCACAGGTAATGGGGGGCTCTTGGGCAAGCGGCTGGCACGAGTCTACACTTGTCACTGCTGCTTAGTGCACCCATATTAATTATGACAGGACTGGAAACGACAATGCTTTATACATCATATCCTGAGTTCAGGGGCTAGCGGACATCTAGGTCTGATAAGATAGCTTTCCAAGAAATGTGGGTCCCTCTCCCTCCAAGAACTTGAAGACGGAATGAAAGAATACAGGCTTCTTGGTCATGTATGGGCCATCTACAAGGCTGTTGTCATTTTAAAGCCAGTAGTTAGAGATGGAGTGTTTTGATAGAGTCCATTCAGCCCAAGTGTTGAGGCTCAGATGTAGTTCTGGCCACGCTATATTATTCTTGACACTATTGCAGATGTCCCCCATTTCCCTTCTCCTTAGTTCCTCCACCCAACTGCAGCCCCACCCCAGGCCTTCCCCACACTATTGTCTGTCCATAGGCTATGCATATATGCATATATGTTCTTTGGTTAATCTCTTCCCTTCCCCAGCACTCCCCTCCCCGCTGAGAACTGTCAGACTGTTCCATGTATCCATGTCTCTGGATTAGTTTGATTGTTAGTTTATTTTTATATCACTCTGCCTGTGATTCCATCTCCTAAGGCTAATATCTGGTCCCTAGCAGTAGATAGATGGTCAGTCAACAATCTGCTCCTGGTCTTGGAGGCCCCAAAATACTCCGCCACAGGGGGCTTTGCCAGAAGGGTTTCCAGCCCAAATCTCCAGATGCAGTGGAAATGAGCTCCGTGGGGTCTTCTTTTCTTGTTTACACTACACTGACAAGCCTTTGTTTTCCATGAAATATTAGAGATCCATCCCCACCTCTAAAAATCAGACCAGCAGGCCCACTCCAAGCAGCTCGCTCAGACGTCTCTCCCAACTCTATAATTTTCATTAGACCAGGTAGGAACTGAGGGCTCATTGTTGCCCTCTCCTGTCTCAACCGAGTTGAGATTCTCCTCATCCCCTGTTTCAGGGGGCAGGAGCAGCTGGGCGTGGTCTCTCTTGGCTTAATTGTGGATCTCTGCTCAGGGAAGGTGTACCTGGTAAGCTCGGTATTAAGCTCCGGGCTGAGATGTCTTGCTTTGCTGGCCTTCTATTTCTGTGCCTCTACTTAAGCTCTTGGCTACACTCTGCCTTACACCATGGGAACCCTCCCAGCTCCCTCTTTGGCCAGGTCAAGAGGAAGTCAGAATAATGGCGGGGACAGGCTCTAGCTGCAGAGTGGGACCTTGGAGAGCAATGGAGCTCTTCCTGAGCATTTTTAAGGTCTGAGGACATCATAGGGAAGCCTGAAATTGAATCTCTGTCAATAGAACACACGGGTCATCCTGTGGGACAGACACCTTAACCAGGGGCCTTTGCTTGGCACATACAGTCTTTCAGTATGAGCCTAATTCCAAGGGAAGAGCCCTATGGTGGTTTGACACATGAGTGTGGGGAGGAGGGAGGAAGCTGGGAGGCAGCTGGCTGCATACAAAGGATCTTTGGCTCTTCCTTGAGCCCCTGAGCTGAGTGCTCCACTGTGACCTGCTGAAGGTGATTCACCTGTGGGCTCTGGCTCCCCTCCTGGTAACTCTGGTGCCCTCTCCTGGTGATGGGTAGGAGGAAATGGCTTCATCCAGGTGGGGGGAGTGGGTGGGGCGGGGGGGGCAGGGAGATGTTCTGATGAATCTTCAGGGCCAGGGCTCTTGGCCCTTTCCTCAGCCCTTGAGGAGGAAGAATTAACCTTCTCAACCTTTGGCCTTGGAGTCCAAGAGACCATCTCTACCACTTTAACAAAGTTTACTATGTACAATTTCAAGCATATACAAATGTAGAGAGAATTGCATAATGAATCCCATGTACTTATAACCAGACTCCTGCCCACTCTCTTAGTTCATCCACCTTTTCTCTCCCCACTGGATTCTATAAATCCTTCATCCGTAAATATTTCAATGCATATCTCTAAAATCCAAGGACTCTATTCCAAAAACATCTCAACCACTCTTTCCTAAGGAAAAAGAATCTCATGATAATGCAAATCCTTTTGTCCCTTCCCCCCACATTCTGAACATTCATATGTTCAAGGATTTGGGCCAAATAAAATAAGCTGGACATCTCATTATAGTTCGTTTCTCCACGATCTGGCCTATGGTGTTGAAATAGGATCCTTGGGGACTTCTCCCTCCATTTGCCTCACCTCCTTTTTCCTGTTTTGCAGGATATTGAGGCAACTATGAACTCTGCCCTGAACGAGCTGCGGGAACTGGAGCGGCAGAGCAGCGTCAAGCACACCCCTGACGTGGTTCTAGACACCTTGGAGCCCCTCAAAACCTCCCCAGTGGTGGCCCCCACGTCTGAGCCCTCCAGCCCCCTGCATACCCAGCTCCTCAAGGACCCCGAGCCCGCCTTCCAGCGCAGTGCCAGCACCGCTGGGGACATCGCCTGCGCCTTCCGGCCTGTCAAATCCGTCAAGATGGCTGCCCCGGTCAAGCCTCCTGCCACCCGGCCTAAGCCCACTGTCTTCCCCAAAACAAATGCCACTAGCCCTGGTGTCAACTCCTCGGCTTCCCCACAGCCCACTGACAAGTCTTGTACTGTCTGAGGGATATAATTTAATTGTTCTAGACAAGGGGACTGCAGGGACTGACTGTTATTAAACTCTTCCTATTTAACTAGCTTGGGGACTTCAGTTGAAAATTAGATTTAAGTTGTTCTTACAGGAATTAGCCTTCCCATCACCCAAAATCTCGAGAATGAAGCCCTCATTATCACCCTGCCCGGCCCTTCCCACTGCCCTCTGCTTCCCCCAGTTGTCGTAAGTCAGCCAGCCGCAGTACATACTGTTCTTAGGTTAGCCAGAGGTAGATTTTTCCATTATCAGGTCACTGTGAAATCTGGCCAGGCAAGTCATGAGGACATGGGCTCCAGGCTCAGTCCCCTCACACGGGATGCCTAACCAGATGGTCAGCTGCGGATGTCCCGCTCTCAGTGACATCTTGTTTTGGGTACTAGTTATAGAGAATCATATAGTCCATGTAGTCCATTCTTCATTTTACACACACACACACACACACACACACACACACACACAGGCTTTTCTAGTCTCTGGCATGTGTAGCTTCTGGTCCTAGACCAGTGTCTTTGTAAGTTATTGTGGCAGTTCACACAGGAGCCACCAGAGGTCTCTGTTTCCGTTACATATCTGTCTGGGGCCGGAGAACCTAGACTGATATCTCCATCATATGAAATGTAGCAGGATGGGACTCGGTCCTGTAATCTGCTTAGGGATTGGAGACTCTCTCTGTCTTCTTTCTATTGGTGTGAGCTAGTCCTTGGTATTTGCTTTTGCTCCCCCTCCATCTAGAACTACAACTCAGTCTTACTATGGAACTTCTCAAGTTTTGCTGAATGTATAGACATTTCTTGCTTTCCTGTCTTTGTCTCTGATGGACCATTTTCCAGTTAAGACATTTTCCTATATAAAAAAGTTTTATAGCTGGTTCCTTTTAGGGTAAAGGGTCCTATAAGAGAGTCTTATTGCATTTATGGCAGGTTTGGAAAAGGTAAGAAATGAGTCCTTTTCCTCCCACTCATTTGGGCACTTAAGACACAGAATTTGTTCCTCTATTAAAAAATTAAATTCAGCTTTGCTAGCCCCCAAATTGTTCCCAAATGAAAATGTCTTCTAAGTTCAGCCCCCTCGTTTGGTTATTCTATAAGGTCTCTTCAGGGGCCAGTGGGCTTGGAGCCCCAGGTACATTAAAGGGAGACATTTCTCCTTAAAACATGTTTTCTTTTACCCAAACAAGACAACTAAGAGAACTGTGCCCCCCTTCTTACCTCTCCCCCGCTTAGGGGGGGACATTAACATCTTCACAAAGCCCGAATCTAAGAAAATTAAAAATTGGATGCTGAATATTTTGGCCTTTCTTTGGACTTTTTTCTGGCTCTCCTCCAAAAAGCAAAAATGATGCCCTTGTCTGCTTTAAGCCAGTCTCTAAACCTGGTGCATATGATGCCAGCACCCTTGGCATCTTGCTGTCCCAGGACCAGAGCTGGGGACAGACAGTCACACTCCAGGCTCGTGCGTCTCAGATACCTACTCGAGTTAAAGCCGAAACTCATTCCTCTTGTCTGTTTTCTGGTTTTAGAGCTGCAACTTTTAGCCTTATTATTTCCTGTAGTTCAGGAGAGATGGTGGGTTGTCAATCAGATAGGAAAAAGTCTGAATTTTCTTATCTTTAACCTAGAAGCTCCCTTTTGGGCCAGCATTTTGAAGTTGGTAGTTGGCTCTGTGGAAGTGGTAGGATGTTCCTCATTCTGCCTGAAGGAAAAGAGGAGCTTTGTGCGAAATCACTAATTAGAAGGAGAACCTGCAGCACCAGGAAAACCATCCCAAGAGACGAAAGGGAGACATCAAGAGCTCCTTCAGGGAAGTGAGTCAGCCTCTGAGAAGCAACCCACAGCCCCCTGGAGTTCTGGCCCTTGTTCCCTGTTGGGTGGCCTCTCCTTGTCTATCACCTGGACTTGCAAAGGTCTTGAGCCAACAGGGTCTCTCGTACCCAAGGATCTACTTCCTTGCTGAAAATGGATCCCCGCCCTTCACTGTACATTCCTTTTAATCCAACTGATCCAAATTGGTACCCATACCTGCCCTTCCTCCTCCCTCCAGCGTATCCTCTCTAGGAAAGTGAAAGCAAAGCTTTCTTATGACAATGCTTCGGGCCTATTCTGTTGTCCCTGCCTTATTTCTCTCCACCCTGTTCATGACTTGTTCGCGTCCCCTGGGTCAGTGTCGTCTGCTGATTTGCATCATGAATTGGACAGTGTGTGAATGGTCACATGCTCCCCCCGCTCTGGGAGCGGATGTCTTCCCCTTTGGTGCTCCTGACACCTGTGAGATGGTCCTGTTGAGAGGACTAGGAACCCAGAGGAGAGTCCTTCTCGGCAGAGCTCACTGCAGTCAACTGGAATTGAGGTTGCACACTGTGATTTTTATACCGAAAAGCCAAGAGGAGCTGGCCACCCTGGGCATAGGGAGACCAGCCTTCCTCGGACAGGCTTGCCTAAACCAGCATAGTGTTTCCAACAGCCCCGCTCTGGCCTTTGAGGCATGGATCCTCTTCCTGGTGTGAATTCTGATGGGTCGGTCTTTGGGGAACAGAGGTGGGTGGGGTACCAGCATCCCAGTTCAGAAAAAGAGAGGAGTTTGCAGCCGACAGCCTGTAAACTGGAAACACTGGTCTCAGCCAACCTCCTCAGGGCACCCTGATTTCTCCCCAAGGAGACAGGAGAGACGCCAGCAGCAGGACGAACGGACCGCTGGGAGGGCTAGTGTGGATGGACCTCACGTTCGGAAGAGAAGCTCGATCTTCCAGGGAGTTGCAATGTTGTGGCGTCTGACGTGTATGTCACGTTTGTGTACAATGGTATATTCTTTAAATAGTGTTGATAACTGGAATACTGTATGTATGCTTGGAGATGCTTTGTGGGAACCTAAGACTGTCACTCAACAGATGTTGGATTGGGGAAAATCCAAAGCACAACTTGGAAATAAAATACGTTTTTAGGTTTCAATGCTGCGGTTTACATCCCTTCTCCCTGAAATCTCCAATCCACGAGTCCAGCTTCCCAGGAGGGATTTTGACGTGTCCGTGGTAACAGAGCACTGCCTGGCAACAGAAGGAGAAAATAGGTGGCGTTGGGAGCCAACCACCTTCACCCTCCCCAAGGCAGGCGTAGCACAGGTGCATTTAGAATGTGGATCTTCCCCCTGGCGTTTCCATTTAGCCCGAGTGTGGAACCTAAGAGGTTGTGAAGAAGTCTTCGCGGTCTCCATTGGGCGGTCTGTTGCCATGAGAACCATCCTCTCCACAGAACCCATCTCCCCTGTGTTCAGTGAGGACTGTTCTCACTTCTCTCTCCAGTCGGATTTCCCACTCAGAGGGAAGGAGCCTGCGAAGTTGCTTGGAGGCTTTGCCAGCCAAAACCAAGGGCGACTAAAGGTTTCAGTTCGACAAGCAAAGCGCTGCGTCACTGCCCTTGGCAGTCCCCTGCCTCTAGGAGAGCTGACCCATATGCTTGTGCTGTTGGCCTTGAGTACCAGGGCGCGGGAGGTCTACAGAAATGCTTTCTCTCCTTTAGGTTTTGTTTGTTTGTTTTTTAATGAAATCACTATCTTTTTTAAAAAATATATTTTATTGATTTTTTTACGGAGAGGAAAAGAGAGAAACAATCGATGAGAGAGAAACATTGATCAACTGCCTCCTGCACACTCCCTACTGGATATGTGCCTGCAACCAAGGTACATGCCCTTGACCAGAATCGAACCTGGGACCCTTGAGTCTGCAGGCCAACGCTCTATCCACTGAGCCAAACCGGTTAGGGCTCCTTTAGGTTTTGATTCTAGCTAATCATAAGGTCAAGGTTGATGTTATTCAAGTATAACCACTTTAATGCATCCTCGAGCCCCAGTTCACACTTCTTCATAGTGGGCGTATTCTAACACCAGAAGCCCTGGGGATGGGTGAAGCCTCCTATCCAAGGGAGTGAGTGCCCCGTGTTTAACAGAACACAAGGACTCCTGCTCCAGGCAGGGCCAGACACGGCCCACTGCGGGGCGATGCCTCCACCTGTGACTTGTAGGTCTTGTGCTCCTGCCCTTGCAGTCTGTCCGCTTCCCCGCCCTCGCGTTCATGGCAGAGCTGCAGCTGGGGCTTCTCTTGCTGGTCACTTGTTCTTGGCTCTCCTGCCACCCCATGTGATGGGTGAGTGCCCTCTCCTGGGTGTGGGTGACGAGCTATGAGGTGGAACTAGTTCGTAAGCTGTGAGCAAAGGACCAAAGAATCTTTTCAGGGAGTCCTAAGGCAAAGGTGGGCTATTCTTTTGGGATTCTTTCAAGTCAGTTCCCATATTCTGATGGGCGCTTGATGGAAACTAGTGACAACAACTCAATGGAAACACAGGCCCATTCCATCCAGATAGAAACCAAGAAAGACCAGGGGGTGTGACTTAGGAAACAGTCTATGGTTTTCTCATCTAAACGTTCAAGTCCATAAGTAGGTCTATGGAGCTTCCTTTTACTCCGGAGTTAGCAACCCTGGCGTCTTACAAAGGCTCGTTGATTAGTCAGTCACCAAACTTTAAGTTCCACTATGTGCCAAGTAGTGTCATACAATATTGAGCAGGAGAAGCGGATAATGGAGTTTTCTTTCCAGTTTCAGGGAGAAGAGATAAATAAGCAAAATAAATGTTACTGTGAAAATGAAACCATGTAGGAAGGTGGTGCCTGGGTACAGTTCATCAAGAATTCTGTTTGGCCCGGTAAGGTTGAGGTGACTATTAGACATCCACGTGGAAATATCAAACAGACTCTTGGATACGTGAATGTGGAGTTTGGGGGACAGGTCATACCTGGAAACAAATTTAGTAACTACTACATTATAGATGTACTCAGATTGAGATTCCCAGAAAGAATATAAAAATGGGAGAACGAGAAGGTATCAGTCATTAGAAATCCTTCAGAGAAGAAGCCAGCAAAGAAGACAGAGGGAGCGAGTGACAGAGGTAGGCGGCTGGGAGAGCACAGTGTCACCGAAGTCCAGAGAAGGAATGTTTGAACGAGGAGGGAGGGATCAGCGGCAAATGCTGGTGGGTAAGAGGAGGCAGCGAAGAAAGTGCCCTGGACAAGAGGGAGAATGAGTCGGGTTGGCAGCAAGTGGGAAGGGAAGAGGTGGCCGGGAACTCATGGCAGCTCATTCAAAGGTGTTTTGATGGAGCATCAGAAGGGGTCAAGGGCCGGATTTTTGTTTTTGAAATGGACAGAGTAGGTGCATGTTTGCTCCAGGGCAGGGCCCCACTGAACGGAAAGAGTGCATATGCAGGAGAGGGCGAGGGCAAGGGCAGAGCACAGGAGGAAGGGGTTGGCCAGGGCCAGGGAAGAGGCACTTCCGTCTCCTGGCAGGGGAGGCAGGTGCAGGTGCAAGGCAGGCAGTGGTGGTGGGGGTGAGAAGGAAAGGGAGTTCCCTTTTGATTGCTTCTTTCATTTCAGTGACATTGAAGGCAAAGGCCTTAGCTGAGAGAGTGGGAGAGAATGGTGAGTAGGAGGTTTGAAGAATTAAGAGAATGAAATGCTCACTTTCCATGCCAACACTGCCCATGGTGCTTCAGGGCCAGTTTCCTTCAGGGGTGCTGCTCCCACAGCTCCTTCCCCACTGCTTGCGGGGAGCGGGAGGGTGTGCCAGGCTGGCCGCAGGGCTTGTCCCTCCTCCACCGAAGCGCCTGGTGAACGTGGCAAGGAGCAGGGCTCTCAACCCTGTCCCTCTGCCCCGCATCAGTGACTGAGCGTGAGTCTCACTGCCCAGGCCTTCCTCATCCCACCCGCCCTGGTCCTTTTCCCCTCTGTATGCGCTGGACAGGCGAGGCCCCTGTGACCAACAGGCACAGCCATGTGGGGACAGAGAAGGCCCCAGTGCTTATTTAGGGCCCACCAGGTAGCAGGCACTTCATCTCGTTTTGTTTCACATCAACCCTATGAGAAAGGTCATGACTTGCTCAAGGTCATGCAGAGCAAGTGGTCGAGTCAGGACTCAAACCTCCATGGTGGCAGAGCTCCTGTTCTTCCCAGTATACGCTCAGCCTCCCTTCGTAGAAGGCAGATGTGAGCTTGGCCCTTGAGAGCTGCCATAAAGATCCCCTCTGCCTTAGTCGGTTTGGCTCAGTGGATAGAGCGTCGGCCTGCAGACTGAATGGTCTCAGGTTCGACTCTGGCCAAGGGCACATGCCCAGGTTGTGGGCTCCATCCCCAGTAGGGGGCGTGCAGGAGACAGCCAATCAATGGTTCTCTCTCATCATTGATGTTTCTATCTCCCTCTCCCTTCCTCTCTGAAATCAATTTAAATATATATATATATATATATATATATATATATATATACACACACACATATATATATGTATATATGTATATATGTATATATGTATATATATATCCCCTTTTCCCACCTCTGGTCCTTATCCTGCCTCTGAATTGCCACTTCAATTTCTACGACTCCTCAGAGCCATTGGGAACATGTGGTGACGCCTCCCACAGACTCTCCTCCCTTCAGGACCCGCCAGGCTCCCGTGCCACCCAGATGAAACGGTGGCCATGCTGCCCAGCTGGGGCCAGCAGCTCAAAACCACATCAAGACACGCATTCACTTATCCACACAGAGGATGTAACCTCAGAGATGCCCAGCGGAACTGTCCCTGCACAGGGCTCCAGCCCAGCTCCGCCCTCCCCCCTCCCCCCCCCCCCCAGCCACCACCGTGCCCTGAACAAGTCCCCCTCTTCTCCTACTTCTGTGCCTCCATGCATGCTCCCACTGCCTCCAGTGCCTCACCTTTGACCCCTAATTCTCTGCCTGCCTCTCCTTTCTCCAAAGTCGGCTGGGGATCCTTTCTTCTGGCGAGCCTACCTCCTCTCTGTGCCCCCGCCCCCGTGCCAGGTCCACAAAATCACCACCTGCTGCAGTGTGTGTCCCAGAGCATTCACCATGCTGTCCTGGGGGACACCAAGGTCTCCCCTCTGTGTCCTCAGCACACAGTGCCTGCTTCCTAGTAGGTGCTAGACACACATTTATTGCTTTGAGGATTCATAAGACACTGGGAAGAGAGACGGGCTTGCTGGAGAGAGGAGAGCAGGGGTGCTGAGAGCTGAGCAGGTTCCCCAGGGAAAACTAGGTAGACTCTTAGGGATAGACTAGAGAGTATGTTGCAAACCTCAATGGCTTATTAACAAAGGTTACCCCGCCAAAGCTGCATGTCCCCAGTGGGCCAGCAGGGGGCTCAGCTTGGGACAGTCACTCAGGGATCCTGAGAGAGCAGTGACCTTGTCTAACCGTCACTGTCAGAGAGCAGGGGGCTCTTACATCAGCATTTGGATCCTACGTTGGGGAATCACAGGGCCCAGGCGGTGCAGTTCTACGGGGGCCAGCAGGCGGAAGCCTGGGAACCCTGGGTGGAGGGTGGGAGGATCTCAGGGATTTCTCTCGGTGCTGCTGTGACAACCAGGGGGAGTACCTCTGGGCAGGGCCCAGCAGCCCTGCCTCTGGCTGCCAGGTCATAACAGGTGTGCCTATCTGAGCGGGAGGCGCTTTATAGTTCTGGTGTCACTGTGCTGGGGGTGGGGCCGCCGGAGGAAACCACCAGGTGTGGCCCTGGGAAAGTCCCTCCGACATTCTCTAGAAACGTGGAATTTCCTGGTTTTAACCATTTCTTATCCAACTGCCACCTCGGAGCCGGGGAGGGTGGGGCAGACCTCTGCAGCCTCCTAGGAGATGTCCTTGGGGCACTGAGACCTGGCAGGGAACAGGCATCCCTGGTCCAGCCCTGCAGTCTCCGAAGGTCATGGGCAAAGTCCTGCAGGTGTGGGCCTCGCGGCCCTCAGTGCAGTCTGCAAGGGCTTTCCTGTCTCCCAAGCGTTAGGGTCCCCAAAGGAGGAATGCGCGAAGCTGAAAGGGGTAAAAAATTATGAATTTATTAGGTCATCTGGAAAACCAGATGGCTGAGCCCCAAAATGGCACCAGCACCCAGAGACCGGGGAGTCAGAGATTTTAAAGGACTCTAGGTTGGCTTTTTCTGGGCAAAGAATTCTCTGGGCAGGTCTTGGGGGTCGGAGGGAGGATAATGGTCTTAGCAAGTGGAATGTGGTCTAAGCAAAAGAGAATGTTCACTGTGTGGTGGTCTCCAGGTCAGTTCCCAGGGGAGGGAGTATGGATTCAATTATGTGATCAGACCTAACAGCAAGCATTTCCAGATACATTGTTCCATGTCGTCCACACAACCAGCGGAGTAGATGTTACCATCCTCATGCCTTGGATGACAAAACTGTCTGGGAGGGGTTGGTGCTGTGCTCAAGGTCATACTGAAGGGCATAACCTGGGCCCCAGCGCTTGCTGCTTGCTTTCGGCCTCTGCAGGCTTCCTGGGAAGGTGAGTCAGACCCTCCCAGGGGCTCCTGGGTGTGGGAACTTAGTCCTTCCACTTGGTTAACTTGCCCAACCTGCTCCGTTGACTCTGGGCCCAGCCCTGAACTCCCCTGCTCCAGTGAACTGTGGGAGATGCCCAAGCAGCACCCCGAGGCCCGCCACCGCTGCCCAGCCTTAGTTCCCAGGCTCTTTGTGGCTCAGGCTCCTTTGTCCTGTCGCCTCCACTTGGGAACTTAGAGCATCTTTCTCCGCCCGCCAGGGCGGCTGCAGTGGCCCAGCTGCCTGTCTCTTTAAGAGAGAGAAAGAAGGAAATCAGGAAGTGTGCGAGCTGCTGGAGGCTGGACGCTTACGCTGGAGGGAGCGGGTGTGCACGCATGGAGGCAGGGAGGCAGCTCTCGGCTCCCAGCTCCCCGGAGGCACACAGACAGTCCACTGGCCCAGGCTTTGAGTCCCCCGTCCCGTGAGCACCAGGATGCTATGGGCACTGTCCATGGATGACAGCGAGCCCTGAAAGCCCCTGGGGTGCCACCCAGTCCCACCAGCCTGCACCCACACCTGAGATGTGGTGAGTGTGCAGCGTCCCGGGGTGGGGGGAAGGGGAGCCCTAGGGGGAAGGGCAGCTGCAGGGTGGCACTCGGCCAGTGTCCCGCGTGTCCGGTGCTGACCTGTGAGCAGTGGCTCTCCGGGCCCCTGACCCCTCTCTGTGTCTCTTCCTCTGCTGGGGGTCTGGCAGTGCCCCGTGTTCCGTCTCCAGGGGTCACCCTTGCTAAGAACGCTTGGAAGCTGGCGAGAGGCAGGGGGGACTGTGGCACAGAGGGCTGCCATCCCAACACCCCAAAGCCGAGTTCAGCTGTCCCCGCGTTTCCCCTGCCTGTCTCCTGGCGCCCGCCTAACCTCCCTCTCCGGGGCCCTTCTCCCTGCCCAGGGCCAGGGAGTGGAAGGGGCGAGGAGCAGAGGGGCCTTTGGCTGGAAAGCCCCAGCCCATGGGAGGTGACAAACAGGAAAGGGTTAAAGGGCTGGGCCGGTGCCTTTGATGGAGGCTGAGGCTCAGCAGCACTGAGGGGTGCCTCTCATCCACCCCCCTCTTTCCGGTGCAGCTCTGCTCCTGGACACGCTGCAGACAGAGAGCATAACACACACTTGCCAGGAGCGTCTCTGCCTGATCCGGGCTGCTGGGCTCCGAGCACAAGGTAGGTGCATCAGGGCACAGGGTGGATACACTTGGCCACGCGGAGCCCCAGCAGGAGGAGCGAGGGTGGGAGGGGGTGGGTGGGGCGGCTGACTCCCGGGTTCCACCACCCACCCTCCAGCATCTGACCATCAAAGGAGGAGGGGCCCTTCCAGGCAGACTGCACACCCCCAGGCCCCCAGCTGAATCCTCCTGCAAGGGCGGCGGGGAGGGGGGGGGGGGCGGGGGGGAGACACCTGATCAGCTCCTTCCCCTGAGCTATGAATGTCTTTAGGGACCCCGTCATACCTCAGTTACTTCTGCAAAATGCAAACACAAATGCATTTGCTGAACTAGAAATTGACCACTGAGCTCATGAAGTGGCCTCTGGCTCAAGGAGTTGACATTTTCAAATGTTGCCTTAAAACATAAATTTCAGAGAGACGGCTCAAAGCTCACGTCCCAGAGGGTGACCCGCGGGCTGAGAAACCTGGGAGTCAGAAGAAGCAGCCTGTCTCGTCGGCTTTATTGGGGGCCCTTCTCCCAGTCGTGCAGCACCAACCTGCCTGGCACTGCTGTTCAGAGGCACGGAGTTGAGCTCCTGAGGCTGCACTTGAGCCCATTACTTTAGAGCAGTGGTCGGCAAACAGCGGCTCGCGAGCCACGTGCGGCTCTTTGGCCCCTTGAGTGTGGCTCTTCCACAAAATACCACGGTCTGGGCGAGTCTATTTTGAAGAAGTGGCGTTAGAACAAGTTTAAGTTTAAAAAATTTGGCTCTCAAAAGAAATTTCAATCGTTGTCCTGTTGATATTTGGCTCTGTTGGCTAATGAGTTGCCGACCACTGCTTTAGAGGAACTGGCTTTCGGAGAGAAGAGGATGGAAGCAAAGATGGGGAACAAAGCTAGAGAGGGTTTCAGATCCTCCCCAGGGCTCCTGATGGTCTCCTGCCTCCTCCAACCACCCCCACACACACACCTACACACGCACCCACACGCGTGCCCGCCCACATGCACACGCCCTCTCACGCACACACACCCACTCGGCAGCCGGTCCTCTTGACCTGGCCCTACTGGCTGCCTGGTGCCGCCAGCTGTTAGCTCACAGCAGCAGGAAGTGGTGGACTCAGGCAAGAGGGTGGGAGGGGCTCCGGGCTCGTGTTGCAATCCTGGAGATTTCTGGTGGTGTGGTTGCCACTGCCTGACCTAGGGCCCTTCCTCCTAGCACATTTCTGCTTCCTGGGACAGTCCCAGGCCTGGATGCCAAAACCCAGAATTCTCAGTCCCTGGGAGAGGTGACAGAGCAAAGGGTTTGTGTCTGCAGAATGGCGGTTTGGGAAGAGGGTGTGAGGGGACAGGGGATGGGGGACGGGTAGAATGCCCTGGGGTGGGAAGAGCACGAGCTGTGGGTGAGGGCCTGCTGGCTGTGCTTGCTTTTGGAGAAGTGACTTAACCTCTCTGTGCTGCATACTTCCTCTGCCCCCTCGCCTCTGGGACGGAGCCCTTCATGGGATGATCTCGGGCTCAGCTACTGGCCAGGCCCCTGTGTCCATCCCAGGCCAGTGATGGAATCCCAGACTCTCCAATGTCCTTCTAGGTAGAAGGTGGCCGGCAGCCGAGGGCAGGAGATGCAGAGCACAGTCAATTACCTGTGGCACACGGACGACCTGCTGGGGCAGGGGGCCACTGCCAGTGTGTACAAGGCTCGGAACAAGGTAGGGCCCAGCTCTGGCCCCCGCGGCCCCCGCTGGTCCAGGCAGCTTCCGTGGGCCCCCAGGCAGTGTGTGGCTGGGCAGAGGCCTCCGGACTTGGCCTTGCACACTCTGGGGTCAGGGACACTGAGGGTTTGAGCAGAAGTGTGGGAGCTGCGGAGGGCTCCTCGGCCTGGTCCTTCCGTTAGGCACAGTCTGGAACTGGGGAGAGTAATGAGGACACAAAGCCAACACCAGGGAGATGACAGCAGATGTAGGAACAGCGGGTATCAGGTGTGCTGAGCCCCTGCCACCTCTCAGTACTGCACTGGCTGGGTACCCTCTGAGCAGGGGAAGGAGCTGGGGGAGCCCATCCCCATCTGGGCTGTCTGTCCTCACTTCTGGTGTTAGGCTGGCAGACGAGGCTGAAGGAGGCTTGGGGTGAGGGTCCTCCCCAGGCAGTGGACTGTCCCCAGCCAGAGCCCCTAGCAGCCCCCTCTGTCCCGATGGCAGAAATCCGGGGAGCTGGTTGCTGTGAAGGTCTTCAACGCCGCCAGCTACCTGCGGCCCCGCGAGGTGCAGGTGAGGGAGTTTGAGGTCCTGCGGAAGCTGAATCACCAGAACATCGTCAAGCTCTTCGCGGTGGAGGAGACGGTGGGTCCAGTGCCTGGGCAGAGGGTGGTCTTGTCTTTGACCTTCGCAGGCTGGGAAGAGTCGGGTCACATACTAATAGAGACTTGGTCACGTGCTCACCAGCAGGGCAGCCAGAGCAGCAACGTATAGAATAAAGTAAATAATGTGGGGGTAGCACATGGGAACGTAAGGATAGGAAGAAGGATGTAATCAAAGAGGGCTTCCTGGAAAAGGTGACCTGGGACTCAGGTGTGTGAGATCAGTGTGAGGCTGAGGAGGGACAGCCAGGCCAGAAGCTGGCCCCTGGAGAAGGGCTTTTGGCTGTAGGCTGAGTCACCTCCTCTTCAGGAAGGGGATGAGTTGTGCCCTCCTCACCATGCCGCCTCTGTCCCACCTGCAGGGGGCCAGCCGGCAGAAGGTTCTGGTGATGGAATACTGCTCCAGTGGGAGCCTGCTCACCGTGCTTGAGAGCCCTGAGAATGCCTTCGGGCTGCCCGAGGATGAGTTCCTGGTGGTGCTGCGCTGTGTGGGTGAGCCCCTCCCTGGTCCCACCAGGGCCCCTGCCCACCTCTGACCAGCCACAGGGCTGGCCCTCAGCAAAGGCAAAGGCCCAGCGGGGTGCAGTGCTTCTGGAACAAGGATCCAAACACAGAAGAACATTCAGAACCCAAGAGGCGTTCCATTCAGACCTGGGACAGACATTGATAAGTGGGCAGGACCCAGTGTCTGACTCCTGCTGATCAGCAGTTTAAAACTCCAGCTTAAAAATAAAATGGAAAGCAGGTTGCACACCAATATTCATAACAGCCTTATTCACACAAGCCACAGGGGGCAAGCAATGCAAATATCACAAATAGATGAATGGAGGAACAAAATGTGGCCTACACATACAATGGAATGCTACACCGCCTTTAAAAGGAATAAAATTCTGAACCAGTGTGGGTGGGCCTGGAAGACGTTACGCTAAGTAAAATAAACCAGACACAAATACTTATGTGAGGGATCGAGAGTAAGCAAATCCTCAGAGATGGACAGTAGACCAGGGGGCCGGGGAGGAGGAGGGAGAGCGATTATTTCATAGGAAGAGTTTCTGTTTGGGAGGTTGACAAAGTTCTGGAGATGGATGGCGGTGATGGTTGCACAACGGTGTGAATGTACTTAATGCCACTGAGCTGTATACTTACAATAGGTAAAATTGCAAATGTTGTTAGGCATACTGAAAATTTTTTAAATAAAATTTTTAAAAATAGTAAAATAGAGAAGGCTCCATTTCAGGGAGCCAGAGCCTCCATCTCTGATGGTTTCTTAATAACTCCTCACGGACCCTCCACAGCCAGGTCCTCGGGACCCCCCTCCTGTGCCCTGTGCCCTGTGCCCATCTCTGTTCTTTTGCTGGGCCGGTGGCCCTGTCAGCCCGTGGGAACTATCTGGACCCAGGGATAGCCTCCCCTCCAGGATTTGCCCCAGACGCTGGCCTGTCCCCAGCCAGAGCCCCAGCAGCCCCTCCGTCCGCAGTGGCCGGCATGAACCACCTGCGGGAGCACGGCATCGTCCACCGCGACATCAAGCCGGGCAACATCATGCGCCTGCTCGGCGAGGAGGGGCAGAGCATCTACAAGCTGACGGACTTCGGGGCCGCCCGGGAGCTGGACGATGACGAGCAGTTCGTCTCGGTCTACGGGACAGAGGAGTACCTGGTGAGTGGGAGCTTGGGACCCACTGCCCAGCTGAGGGCCACCCCTGCCGCTGGTGGCTCCTCACCTTCTGTCCTATCCCCTGCATCCAGCAGGGTCAGGTCTCACCCTCTGCACCCAACCAGAAGAACTCACTCTGTTCTCCACGGAAAAGGCGCTGCTGCAGCCTTCCCAGCCTCCCTGCCCAGCCTCCTTGCCCTGGCCTCCCTGTCCCAGCCTCCCTGCCCAGCCTCCCTACCTTGGCCTCCCTGCCCCAGCCTCACTACCCAGCCTCACTGCCCCAGCCTCCCTGCCCAGCCTCCCTGCCTGGCCTCCCTTGTGCAGTTAGCTGCTTGATCTGACCCTTATGGAGGATGGGACACCACTGGTCACCATCTCTCCCAGGGCTCAGGGAGGGCAAATAAAAATGCTCTGGATAGGCCAGCTCCATGCCAATGTCTGAGATGACAAAGGGATGGATTCTGATGGTCTGTTGCCACTACAAGGTAGTGGAAGGGGGTCTGCTGGGCGGGCACAGGCCCCGTGCGCCCTCTCCCTCCATGGCCGCCCTCTGGTTCTCTCTGGCAGCACCCTGACATGTATGAGCGGGCAGTGCTTCGCAAGCCCCAGCAGAAGGCTTTTGGGGTGAGCGTGGATCTCTGGAGCATCGGGGTGACCCTGTACCATGCAGCCACTGGCAGCCTGCCCTTCGTCCCCTTTGGTGGGCCACGGCGCAACAAGGAGATCATGTACGGTGGGCCGCGGGCAGGGTCAAGGGCCTGGCCTCCCTCCCTGGCCCTGCTATGTCTCCGCTCCTGCCTCTAACTCTGTGGCTCTCCTCTGGCCACCCACCCGGCTCCTCTTACATCCTTGCCTATCAACACCTGGCTGACGGAGACTGGCCAGAACCCCTTATCTGAGTTCAATGCCTCCCTTTAGCCCCCCACTGGCTGCTCATCTCACCTCAGCCGGGGCTCTGGGTGGGACACTGTCAGGGCAGAAGAAGGGCAAGACCAGCATCCAGGTCCCAGGCCCTCCCAGGCCAGCTGTCTGACACAGAAGTAGCTGGAGATAGTGCTGCTCCCACTGCGTGCATGGCCCAGAGCAGAGATTTAAGGCTGATGCATGGGAAGGTCCATGCACCCGCCCTCCGCTCGGGTCAGCCGTGCGGGAGCTGCTGAGGTTAGGGAAAGGGCATGGATGGTGCTATCAGGCGGGTTGGACGTGGAAGGAAAGAGAGAACAGTGACGTGGAGGGGAAGGATATTGGGCCAAGCACAGCTCAGGCAGAGGTGTGGAGGCAGGCCCGCTGTGGATGTGCGTAAGGGGACAGAGGGGCTGGACAGTGGGGGGCAGCAGGATTGGACCGGGGAGCACTAAGGCCAGGTGCTCTTGTTGGCTGAGAGCCAGGACTCTCAGATGCCATTGTCAGGCTGCCTTGGAGGTGCTGGGGGACTTGAACCAGTGCTCTGAGCCCTCCATGCTGAGTTTGTCATCTTCTGAAGTGTGATGGTCTGGGGGTCCCACTGACCTGGTCCTACCTCACTGACCCAGGTACCGGATCACCACGGAGAAGCCATCCGGGGCCATTGCAGGCACTCAGAGGCAGGAGAATGGGCCCCTGGAGTGGAGCTACGCCCTCCCCATCACCTGCCAGCTGTCGATGTGAGGGTCAGACACAGACGAGTCTGGGTGGGGTGTCCTCTCGGCTGAGGCCTGTCCCGGCAGGGCCCTCGCATCGGTCCACCACCTTCCCTTTCTGACCTCAGTTTTTCCATCCGGATGCTGGACGGCCCTCCCAGTCCTTCCGCCCCATCCCACCCTGTGTCACCACCCTGGTCCTCCCTCGCAAGACGTCCTCCTGGAATGCCCCTATCACCTACTCAAGGAGGACAAGGCTGGGCTCCCGGCCCTGACAGTCTCCATGTCCCGGGGTCAGGGGGCTGCAGAGCCAGCTGGTGCCCGTCCTGGCCAACATCCTGGAGGTGGAGCCGGCCAAGTGCTGGGGCTTCGACCAGTTCTTTGCGGAGACCAGTGACATCCTGCAGCGAGTCATCGTCCACGTGTTCTCGCTGCCCCAGGCAGTCCTGCACCACGTCTACATCCATGCCCACAACACGTGAGTGGGCACCATGCCGGAGGCCCAGAACCTTCTCTGCCCGAGCAGAAGGGCACGTCCGAGGCGGCGTTCTGGGGAGTGTTTCAATGTGGATGCTTCTGGGTCCAATCTCAAATCCCATTGTCAGGCTACCTTGGCGTAGCTGCATGACTTAGTTTGGGGAAGTGTTAGTTCCACCAAGTTAAAGTGAACCAGGCCTCCTCGCAGCTGCTCCCTACTCAGCGCACGCCAATGCGGGTGGGTGCGCGTTATAATCCCCTGGGTGGGGGTGCCTGCCGTGGGGTTCCCAGATTGATGGCTGGAGAGTTTTGGGGAACCAGGTGCATTTTAGTGGGACGAGGTGCCAAGGCAGAGGCTGGATATGGGGGCTCCTGAGTTCTGTTTCCACGCTCTCCATCCACTAAACACACGAGCTCCCCTGGGTCTCTCCACCATTGATAAGAAAGAAAAACCACCCAGTCCCTTCCTCTGCAAAGCTGAGCCCTTTGCATGGATGCTGGGGTGTAGGTCCCCCTGCTGACACTTCCTCTCTTTATTCCCCCACCCCCAACCCTGGGGTGTCCAGGATAGCCATCTTCCTGGAGGCCGTGTACGAGCAGACCAGCGTGGCCCCCCAGAACCAGGAGTACCTATTTGAGGGTCACCTCTGTGTCCTCAAGCCCAACCTCTCAGCACAGCACATCGCCCACACGACTGCAAGCAGCCCCCTGATGCTGTGTAGCGTGGCCACTGAGGCCCCCAAGGGACTGGCCTTTAAGGACCGTGAGTAGAGCCACACCGACTGAATCTTATCTCTTCCCCCCATTCTCTTCCAAGAGGCAGGATATGTGTCCATTTCCCCTGTGGCCCACAGGGTGCCCCCAATTCTGGGTTCTAATTTTTCATGTGCCCCTGAAATGCCATGTCCCTCAGGCTGGTGGCCCGACGTTCCCGGGCTCCAGTGCCCACAGAGCTGTGAGGCTTCCGTCGGAACCGGGAGACCTGGATTTAATGTGCTCTCCCCAATCTCTGCCACTGGTGGGGAAGCGTCAGAAAGTCTGGATTGGAGGAAGCTGGAGCCCAAAGTGCTGGAGAGGAGGGAACGCGGTCAGGGGCCCAGAGCGTTGTCCTCCAAGTCCTAGCAGAAATATCACTTCTTATTTGAATAAGTTCAAGTTCATCCTCCTACTCGGGTATCCGAGGCCGGGAAGGGGAATTAACCTTGAAACTCATGGGCACAAGGGTGGTTTGGGCCCATTTTCTGGCTCAGATGGGGGCCTTGGCACGAGGCTGCAGTTTACCAAAGTGAACACAAGGGGGCAGTGAGGGACTGCAATTGTAAAGACGCCCGTTAAAGGGCATTTAAGGCTGGAGAGGTGGGGCTCTGGGTGGTGAGGGGTGAGTATGAACCAGGAGTAAAGAATGCGGGGTCTTTGTTTGTAGCTGCTCTGGACATCACCAAGTTTGTGCCCAAAGTGGACCTGCAGGCAGATTACAACACGGCCAAGGTTAGGGGTGGCCCCAGGGGGCAGGGAGGGGGGGCTCACACAGGGGTGGGGGATGCGGAGACGGACTCTGCCCACCTGTGTTTTCAGGGTTTGTTGGGTGCTGGCTACCAGGCCCTGCGATTGGCACGGGCCCTGCTGGCCGGGCAGAAGCTGATGCTTCAGGGACTGCACTGGTTCTTGTGAGTTCCCGGGGGCGGGCGCAGGGGGCAAGGCGGGCGAGCGGGTCGGCCAGGCAGTCCAGATTCTCCACGCGGTGCTGGAGCCACGGCTGCAGGCACGTGCCCTAGCCCCTGGGAGAAGGAGCTCTGACTTCGGCTCCCCTCCCTCGGCAGGGAGACGCTGCAGGCCACCAGCAGGCGGACACTGGAGGTCGTGCGGACGGCCCTCCTCTTCCTCAGCAGCAGTCTGGGCACCGAGAGGTGGGTGTCCTGCCCAGGGCAGTGGCCGCAGCAGGCCTGAGGCCAGCTGAGACCCCTCGGTCCTTCTCTCTGTCCCTCACCCCAATATTTCCAACCATGTCCTTCCTCTCCCCTTACCGGAGCCCCACCTTCCCTGCCTGGCTGGAATACTGAGGGCACTGCCATCCTGTCCCTCAGCCCCACAACCCACCCCCAGATGACTGCTCGTATCACCCCCACCTCACACCTCAGCTCAGGGGGAAAGGGCCCGGGGGCGGGGGGGCACTGCCTCTCCAGGTACCAAGGCAGCCTCCTGCCCAGGAAGGGTCCTCTGTCCTCCAGATCCCCATCTCTCGCCCACACCAGGCCCCGAGCAGGACTCCGGGAGACACAGCCACATGTGGTCTGCCGGACCTGGCACGATGGGGACCCAGTGGTCTCACCTCCACGCTCCTCTCCCGCCTCCTCCTGTCTCAAACAGCCTTGCCTCCTGAGGAGGCCCTGCCCAGCCCTCAGAACACCATGCCCTCTACTCCTCTGACAGGCTGTTTAGAGGTGACGGGTGGAGAAAGGGGGAGACTGAGGAGGAGGAAACCAAACGCAGGCTGTGGAGAGGAGAAGCAGGAAGACTCCGAGGGCATTCCTGGAAAGTGGGCACAGCCCTCAAATCCTGGAAGGCATGGGCCTGGGGCAGGTGGGGATGGGGGCTCTGCAGCCCAGGGCAGCTGCCGGTGGCCTGCGCCTTGCCTACTGGGAGGAGACGTGGTGATGGAGGAGCAGAGGCAGTGCCAAGCATGCCTGGTGTCCCCACCCTTATGCCCGGGCCCACGTCCGCAGGAAGGCCCGGGAGTTTCCCAGCAGCGGCTGACTCACTGCAGCCTGGCCTGCCTCCCGCGCTTGGCAGCGACAGTGCTGCTGATGGAGCAGATGGGGCGGTGGCAGTGTGGAAGGAGGAAGAGGAGTGGCTCCGGAGGACAGGGTTGGAGTCTCTGGCATGGCTGAGCCCCCTCAAACAGCGACAGGGATGAGGGCAGCGCTCTGGCCAGGGCACAGCAAGGGGTCCTGAGACAGCTGTGGTGCTATGCACGCAGAGGGGCATGGGAGGAGGGCAGGATGGTTGGGTAAAGGGAAACTAGAGATGGGTACAGGCAACCGCAGAGGTCTTCCTGGAAGAGGTGAGGCTTTTCGGGCCATAATGAGAGAGAATACCTCCATTTGGCAGGTCCTGTGCAGAGACAGAGAAGGGTTTTTTGGGGGGTTTGGGGGACTTGCGGGGTGGGGGATGCTGGTAAGGTTCCCACTATTATGATGAAAATATCCCAGAGTGAAGTTGGAGTAGGGAGAAGGGTTGGAAAGAGAGGAGAGAACACATGGGGGTCCTGGAGGGTCCAGTTGGCAGGTTAGACCCCAATAAAATGACCTATGGTCTATTGTGGGTTCTTGAACAGGAAAGAAATGTGTAGAGAAAGCTTTGGCGTATTTGCCTGCCCACTTGCTGTGGACCCAGGAGCAAGGGGATTTGGGGCGGGGGGCCGGGAGTGCGCAACAGGCTGGCCCTGAGCTGGAGTTCTGGCATCTGCTTCCTTTCCCATTCTGTTTCCAAGCTCCCCTCCCCCCGTCATGGTGTTCCCGAGAGCTCAGGGTCAGGAGTGCCTGCTTTCAGGCACACCCCGGGCCCGCAGGAGGAGTTTTGGGAGCACAAAGAGCAGCAGCAGAGTCCGAGGCCAGGCCCAAGCTCCTGATAGAGCTTGTGTTCCTTCTTTTGCAAAATGAAAGGACTGGGAGGTCTCTGAAGCCACCGGCTCCAAAGCTTTGCAGGGCCACCCTTCTTGGGCATCCTCAGACCTGTGCATTCTTCTAAGGTCTGAAGCCACAGCTCCTCCCACAGTGGCATTTGAAACGTTTTAATGAGCTGAACTCCATGTTTGGGGGAGCCTGAGCATCCCACACAAAGTGGCTGCCATTGCCCAGCCTGGTCACTCACTCTCCCACGTGCATTCCTCCTGCCTCGGGCTCCCCAGGACGGCTGCCTGAGCAGGGTGCCCTTGCCTTTGTCCTGAAGCTGGTCCTCCTTGGCAGCTGCTGCCGTCTGGAGGCCCTGTTCAGGCAGCCAGGACCGGCCCGGGGACCCCCAGGGCTGCCCCCACCACCATCCCCCCAAAAAACACCTGTGTCCCTGCCTCTAGTCAAGCCCTCTATCCCAGAGCGCCCATGTGATCCCACAAACACCTTGGTAGGGAGCGGGAAGGAGATTTATCTCCCTTCCATAGATGGGGAACTTGAGACTTGGAGAGCTAAAGCGTAGCAGCCGAGGGCCGTGCAGATGGCACGTGTGACAGCTGGGATGGGACTCCAACCTTGGCTCCGACTCCCTGCCAGTCTGTCAGCCTCGTCTTCCACCATCAGTGTTCCAGGCTCCCAAATCCACCTGTGCACTCGGCAGTGCATTAGGAAACCGTGTGCTGAGGAGCCACAGTGCGCTAACGCTGCTGGGCACGGGGATGGAGTGGTGAGCACGTGGGCAGCAGCCCTGCCTTCAGGAGCTTCCACTTGTCTCTAGCTCCCTCCCCTCCTCTCCTCCCGCCCCCTTCTTTCCCAAGCCAAACACATGGGGCTCTTTTTCTCTCTCACTGTTATGGTTACAAAAACAGTACATGCTAATTGTAGAAAGTCGGGATATACAGGCAAGCAAAAAAGAAATTAAAATACCATATCCCACCGCCCAGAGATAGGCCACACACCTGAGCAGTATGTATCCTTAGAGAGAGCCTACTGTGTTTATAAGTATACAGATCAACCAGCAGGGGAGTTGCCAGAACTTCCTGTTTCATCACCTGCTTCTCTCAGCCAACGAGCTCTCGCCTCATCATACATTTTCATCTGATCTAGTGCCCATCCACAGTCAGAGACCTAATTTCCCCCCAAATTTCCTTTTCTGGTTGGTCTCATCCAACCAGGATCCAGTCTCAGACCACACTCTGTGATGTTCCTTCAGTCTGTTTTAATCTAGACAGACTGCTCCCCCGATTCATGACATGGACTTATGGGGGCACGACACCCATTGTCCCCCCTTCTGGACTCGGCTACACTTTCTCTGGGTGTCATTTGTCTTGTTCCTTCACAGAATTTCCTATAACCTGCGAGTTCTAACGGTTGGATGTATTCAAGGTAAACTTGAGGCTGATGCATCCTAGCCCAGTGGTCGGCAAACTCATTAGTCAACAGAGCCAAATATCAACAGGACAATGATTGAAATTTCTTTTGAGAGCCAAATTTTTTAAACTTAAACTTCTTCTAACGCCACTTCTTCAAAATAGACTCGCCCAGGCCGCGGTATTTTGTGGAAGAGCCACACTCAAGGGGCCAAAGAGCCGCATGTGGCTCGCGAGCCGCAGTTTGCCGACCACTGTCCTAGAGGATGCTGGGTACACTTGATACCCACCCACCACTGGCTGGGGACAGCCTGATTTCTCTACTGTACAGTTACGTTTTCCTATGAAAGAATCCGTGGATGTTACTTTGACGTCACACAAATGGCCATGCCTTAATCATTCATCAATCACTTTAAAAGTGAGTACTTTCACCAGGGCAGCATGACGCTAGGATTCCAAGTCCTGGACCATTACTGGATGGTATTCTATAAAATACAGCTTTTCCCTTGTCAACTGACTATTGGTTATCATGAAATACAGTCTCTACTGCAAGCATGTCAAACTCGCGGGCCGCATGCCTCGTTTATTTGGCCCATGTTAGCCTTTGAGTTTGACATGCTTGGTCTACTGGAAAGAAACTTGACTCTTTTCCTTTAGTTACACATTTTCCAAGTAAGAAGGTCTTGAACAGCTGCCTTGCATTGTGGACTCGCGAGTGTTCATAGATTCAGCTTATTCCACTCTACCTCAATCTTTACTCATTGCGGTGCTCAGCAACGTCACCACATGAGTGAGTAGGAGCCTCTTCAAGCTGGTTCCTCTGCCCCCGTGGTCAGCAAACTGCGGCTCGCGAGCCACATGCGGCTCTTTGGCCCCTTGAGTGTGGCTCTTCCACAAAATACCACGGCCTGGGCGAGTCTATTTTGAAGAAGTGGCGTTAGAAGAAGTTTAAGTTTAAAAAATTTGGCTCTCCAAAGAAATTTCAATCGTTGTACTGTTGATATTTGGCTCTGTTGACTAATGAGTTTGCCGACCACTGCTCTGCCCCAACCACAAAACTCCCCAGATATCCCACAAGCCAGCAGTGCTGTCCCAGAGGTGCCATGCCCCAAATGCGTCCCTTCTCTGTCCTTCCCTTGAGGTCCAGCAACATGCCCGGGATGCCTGAGATCCAGGAACTGAAGAAGGCCACGGAGCTGAGGTCTCAGCTGCGGACTGTGAGTGAGGCGGGGCCCAGGCGGGTCAGGAGCACAGCAGGGGGCAGAGGCCCAGCCAGGCTCCTGCAGAGCCCTGAGCTGGGGCCTCTTTGCCTTTAGTTGGCCGAGATCCTCTCCAGATTCTCCTGCGACCTTGCCGAGAAGCATGTGAGCCTGAGCGGCCTGAGCTTGGAGCTGGCGAAGAGCCGGGATCAGGTACATGCGGACAGAAGGTCTGTGGGGTTTACCTTCTTGGTGGGGCGGGGGCGGGGCACGCAGCTCCACTAGCTCTTTAGGGATCAGCCTGCTTTCTCCCTTGCCTTGGCAATGATGCTGGGGCATGGGATCATGGTGGGGATCTGGGAATAAGCCAGACCCTACCCTGGGACTAGCTGGAGGGAGAAAAGGATCTGGGGGTTGAGAGAGTGAATTCAAAATTGTAGCAGGGGCAACAGTTCTAAGTAAGAGACGCAGTTAGTTCCCTTCCTGCTCTGAGCCCTTGCTTTGCATCAGCCCCCTGGGCAGGTCCTCCTACTCATCTCGTTTCACCCTCAAGACAGTGGCACTGCCATAGGCCCTCAGGGTGGCTAATGTGCCCTGAGTCCCGGCCAGTAAGTGACAAGTGACCACGTAGGGCATCCGGCCGGGGTCACCCACCTCCAAAGCCTAGTTCCTGGGGTTCACCAGGGAGTTACAGCTTTTACAGTCCCAGTCCCCCTTTTAACAAACACAAGGTACCCACTCACTGTGGCCTGACAGTGTCCTGCCCTGACCAGGGTGTCCTCCGTGGCCCCTGCCCAGACCTTAGCCCAGCCGTGGGCAAACTACGGCCCGCGGGCCGGATCCAGCCCGTTCGGCTGTTCTATCCGGCCCGTGGAGCCGAAAGAGCGGAGGGTTCTCTTGCTCTCCCCTCCGCTCCTTTACTTTGAATTTATATTAGTTCACACAAACACTCCATCCATGCTTTTGTTCCGGCCCTCCGGTCCCGTTTAAGAACCCATTGTGGCCCTCGAGTCAAAAAGTTTGCCCACCCCTGCCTTAGCCCCACGTCCTTAATTCAGGATGTGAAACGCGCTGGAACCCGCAGGGCTTGCTCTTAGTTGTTTTGGCTGCAGAACTGACCAAAGCTGGCGCGAGGCTCTCTCTGCTCCTTTATCCCACGCGAGTGCACGGGCTTGGGTTCTCTGGAGAGTGACTGTGTTCCACCAGGGAGTGTTCCCCCGTGCAGTGTGTGCGTGGGGATCCTTTCTAAGATCAGGACACATCCGGCCCAGCCTTTCGGACGAAGACCGAGCTGAGTTCTTGTCCACCCCCTGTCCGTGGGAGGGCAGGCACCGGAAAGCCCTGGGGACAAGCTTGGCGCTGCCCGGAGTCCAGCTCCAGAAATAGCTGAGCCGGGGTCACTAGAGGAGCTGTGGGGAGGAAGTGGGGCTCCATAGGCCTGAGGGTGAGGAAGGACCCCCCCCCCCAACACACACACCCAACATCTCAAACCGAGTGTTTGTCCAGCCAGAAAAGGGGAAGGGGGAGATCATAATGACCTTGAACTGCAGGCCCAGGAGGTCATCTCCCTCGTTCCCTTGCCTCCAGGCAGGACGGAGAACATGGGGTCATGACTGCATTAAAGGAGGGTTGTTGGCTGTCATGTGAGTTCCCTTCAGGGTCCAGGCCGCCTTTCCAGTCTCCTCTCAAACCTTCTCAGGTAGCAAACGCCACCCTCCTGTCTCTCCTGCTTGGCTGTTTGTCATTCTCATCTTACTCAACACTGTGTGTGTGTGTGTGTGTGTGTGTGTGTGTGTGTGTGTGTAAGAGAGAGAGGGACAGAGAGGAGAGAGAGAATAAACACGAGAACGATAGATGGCTGGTTGGCCTCAAGGTGCCTCAGAAAGTTTAGAGACAAGAGAGTCACCCCCACTCACGGATCGCCCCCCAAAACTGTGACATTAAGGCTCCTCTGCAGGCAGACAGCTCCTGCCTCGTCCCCCACCATCGCAGCCCCTCCCTCCCCCTGTGCTCTGTGCTGTTTGATTCTTCCATCACCCAGTCCCTGTCTCTTGCCTACAGCATCCAGCAGATTCAGTGTTGCCTGGACAAGATGCACCTCATCTACAAGCAGTTCCGGAAGGCCAGGATGAAGCCAGGTGAGCCGAGGGCAGAGCCAAGCACGCTCTTGCTGGTACTCATGCTCTCCCTCCCTCTCCCTTTCTTCCCGCCAGTGTCCCAGTCCTTGTTTTATTGCTCCCGGGGCTTCTGCTGGGGGCTCACTGGTCATGCAGAGCCAGGGTGCGGCTGGTCCAAGGCTGGGTCCCCGGGTCCCTGGCCACCAGCTGCCTGCAGACCAGCAAGAGGCAGGAACCTTTACACCTGACTGATTGCCAGGTGGGGTGGGAGGCTGAGGGGACATGTATGGGATTCACAGCAGCTGGCACCTGGCTGCCATCCAACAGGTGGCCCTTGAAAGAGAACCCGCACCTTTGCCGGGCACCTTAGAGTTCAAGGAGTGTTTCCCTATCTGTTGTGTCTGTGGTTCACTAAAATGGTTGGGTTTCCCAGAAGCGGGCAGACCCAGAGAAATGCCACCTGGAGTCACTGGGCCAGGCGCTCTGCCTGCATCTCTAGAAGCCTCCCGAAGACCCTCGGGCCAGGGAGCTCACTGAGGCTCAGCAGTCAGGCTGTTTGCCCAAGGGGACAGCCATCTTGGGGCAGGGGAGGGTCCAACTCAGGGACAGTGGGGCAGGGACTGGAGGGGGTCTAGGGAGGCCACGGTTGACTCTCGAGGCTGAGGAGCTAACCCCCAGGACCTGACCCTTCACCTCTCCCCGCCCGCCCCCCCATGGCTAGGCTTTTCCCACAGGGCAGCTCACAGGTCTCGGGCTTCACTGCCAAGTCCTCGTCCTCCTGGGATTATCTCAGAGCAGGTCCCACAGGCATGGCCTGCAGCCACGTACGGAACCTATAGTTCCCTAGTAGCCAACATGTAAAAGTAGAAATAAAAGGGTTAAATTAATAATATTTTTTATTCAACCCAATATATCCAAATTGTCATTTCAGCATGTAATCAATAAGCAACATAAACATAATTATATATATTCCCAGAAGTGGGATCACTAGGTCAAATGGCAGTTCCATATTTAATTTTTTGAGGAACCCCCATACTGTCTTCCACAGTGGCTGCACCAGTCTGCATTCCCACCAGCAGTGAACAAGGGTTCCCTTTTCTCCACATCCTCGCCAGCACTTGTTTGTTGATGTATTGATGGTAGCCATTCTGACAGGCGTAAGGCGATATCTCATTGTGTTTTAACTAGAGGCCCGAGGCACAAAATTTGTGCAAGAGTAGGCCCTCCTTCCCCCGGCTGCTGGCACTGGCTTCCCTCTGGCACCCGGGACCCAGGCTTCCCTCGCAGCCCCAGCTTCGTCCGGGTCACCTGGAAGGTCGTCCAGAAGGACATCTGGTCTAATTAGCTTTTATTAGTATAGATTTGCATCTCTCTGGTGATGGGTGACGTTGAGGTTTTCCACATGTCTATGGTCATCTGCATGTCCTATTTGGAGAAGTGTCTCTTCAGGCTCTGCTGGTTTTTTAATTGGATTGTTTGGTGTGTGCGTGTTTTTAGTATTGAGTAGCATGAATTCTTTCTAAATTTTGGGCATTAACCCTTTATTGGATTTATCACTGGCGAATATGTTCTCCCATACAGTAGATTGTCTTTTCATTTTGTTGATGGTCTCCTTTGCTGTGCAAAAACCTTTTAGTTTGATGTGGTCCCACTTGTTTATTTTTTGTTGTTGTTTTTCTTGCCTGAGTAGATATATCAGAAAAAAAATATTGCTAAGAGAAATGTCAAAGATTTTGTTTTCTTTTAGGAGTTTTATGGCGTTGAGTCTTATATTTACCTCTTTAATCCATTTTGAGTTTATTCTTGCATATGGTGTAAGAAGGTGCTCTAGTTGCATTTTTTTTGCATGTATCTGTCCAATTTCCCCAGTACCATTTATTAAATAGACTATCTTTCACCCCCATTGTATGTTCCTGCCTCCTTTGTCATATATTAATTGACCCTATAGGCTTGGGTTTCCTTCTGCGCTCTCTACTCTGTTCCACTGATCTGTCTCCCTGTTCCTATGCCAGCACCACAAGGTCCAGCTGCTTTTAATCACCTTATTTTGCAGCCTCAGAAAGAGTTTCATTTCTATGGTCTTCAAGAGCCCTTTATTCAAATGTAAAAAGAAGCAGGAAAAATACCTCTTGGAGTGTTGGAAGAGGCCATTCTGATAAATGCTCAGGAGTGAATACTAGGGCACTCTCACTGCCCTCACACCCATCCTGTGTGTTCCGTGTGACAGATGCGGAAACTGGGTGAGGTGCAATCACTTGCTTACAGCCCCTTGCCAATAGGAGGCAGGCCTGGGACGTGTAGCTTGGACGTCCCGGGGGCCCTGCTGGCTGTGAACAGTGCCTGGATGAAGAGCCCAGGAAGGGGATTCTGCTCCTAGGGGTGTGGAGGGGGGGTCAGCAAGGTAACCTCTGCCTCATTTCCTCTCCAAGACGCTAATGACCCGAGGCCCGTTCCCTCAAAGCCCAGGAGGGGGCAGCATCTCCCCAGTGAGAGAGCATCAGGAGGTGCCCAGGAAGTGAAAACGTCAGCCCTTCTAGCAAAAGTGTCTGGGCAGAGAAGCGGGGTATGGGGCGGGGGGAGGGGGGCTGGCTTATCAGGCTCCGCTGCAGAGCCCAGCTGGCTCTCCTGCAGCTTGAATACTCGGAGGTGAGGCCAACAGCCTGTAGGCATCAGTCACCCTGGGGCGGGTGTGGCTGAGGGGCCGGGGCTGACCACAAGCATCCTTCAAGGCCTATTCCATCCACCACTCCCCACCTGAAGTGTTCGCCTGCCCAGGTACCTCCTTTCTTGTCGTGCTGCAATTTCTTGGGTGCTCGGCTCACTCCTGTCCTTCCTGGCTCAGGGGGCTGGGAGCTCCCAGGGAGCAGGGTTCAAGCCAGGCTGGCTGCATCTTTGTGGGTGTCCCCCAACCCTTGGGGCATTCCATGTTGCTGACGTAACAGGTGGCATCATTTCTGCTGTTTCCTCCAGGGCTTGGCTACAACGAGGAGCAGATCCACAAGCTGGATAAGTGAGTGGCCTGTCCCCTGGCAGGAGGGGGCGCAGGAGGGTGGGTGTCACCCGGGCAGAGCGATTCTCTGTGCCAGGCGAGAAGTGGTGAAGGGCCCAGTCACAGGCCGCAGCCTGGCAGGAGGGGGGTGGTGTGACGGTGTCTGGGGCGGATACCAGGGCAGGGGACGGTGGCTGAGCTGGAGGGAGGCTCCTCAGAGGCAGCCACCGGAAGCTGGACTTACTTCTGAAGACGGCTCGGCTGCTGGGGTTTCTTCCCTGTCTCCTCGCTGGTTTGCCCCCTGCCGCTCTGGCCTCTGCCTGAGCTTCCCTTTGGGTGTCCCTCTGCCCTTCCATTTCCCGGGCCCTCTCAGGCCCCAGGGGGCCCCTGATTTAATGCTTATTTGGCAACTCACTCCCCCAGTTCTATACCCACCCTGACCCCCGACACCTACACACACACTTTCCACAGTCACCTCGCCTTCCCTCTGGGGACGAGCTGAGAGTCTGTGTTCCCTCTGTTGTCCTGTGCTGTGTGCCAGCCACTCTGGTCGCCATGATCCCCACGTGTGGGCATCACCTCCTCCTTCACTGGAGAGCCAGCCCTGCTGTGGCCGGGGGGCGGGGCACTTAGCCGGTGGAGACGCAGGCACGCTGGGCTTGTGCTCAGGCGGCTCTGACTGCTTAGCTCGCTGCCTCGGTTTCCCTATTCTTTCCAGGGTGAATTTTAGCCATTTAGCCAAGAGGCTCCTGCAGGTGTTCCAGGAGGAGTGCGTGCAGAAGTACCGGGCAGCGCTGGTCACGCACGGCGATCGCATGAGGTAACGATCTGGCCTCCTGAGCTCACGGACCCCTGGCCCGTCCAGGCTCGGAAGGCCTTGGCTGGGCAGAGCCCGGCTGAGAAGGAGGTGGTAGTAAAGGGACAAAGGCAAAGAAATGGGTAGTTTTGTGGTCCTGGGTGGCTAGGCAGTCTGCTGGGCGATTTCTATGCACTAGCTTATTTAATCCCGCAGTATCTTCCCTATACAGGAAGTACTATCACCCCATCTGCCAAACGAGGAAGCCGAGGCTCAGAGAACAGTCTCTCCCTCAATACCACACAGCTAGCAGGTAGCAGGCCCGGGATAGTATAGGGGTGTGACTGCCCCTAAATCCTGGGTTCTTCCCACGGTCCCAGGTGGTCATGTGGGAAGCCTTCCCTCTCTGGGGCGAGCACGGGTCCCCTAGGATGGGACCAGTGGCCGGGAAGCAGGGGCAGGCAGAGGCCCTTACACAGAACCCCTCTCACAGCTTCTCCCTCTCAGACAGCCCCTCCATCCTTTTCCACCTGCACCAACGCTGGCTCCTCCAGAGAAGGGAGCAGCTTCCCACGTGCGTCTGTCTGAGATCCACGGGACCTGAGAGCTGAGACGCAGGCGCCCGCCCACTCTCACATTAGAATTCCAATGCCCAGCTCCCCGCCCCAAATTCTGGTTTAATTGGTCTGAAGTTGGCTTGGATAGCCGCAGCTTAAAAGCTCCTCGGGCAATTCTAATGTGTAGCCAGGACTGAGTGTCAGTCAACCACTGGTTTAACCCCTCTGCACTGGATTTCCTTTCTGGGCCATGGACAAAATGTCCTTGCTCACTCCCTTAACTTAGAGAAGTCACATAAGAGCCTTGACCTTGATTTTCTCTGGAATGGGAGCCTCAGGAGTTCCCATGTGAAGCGTGGGCCGTCCGGAGCCACTCTGGAGCCGGACCTGGCCGTGCGCTCCTCCTGCCCGGCCTGGGTGACCCTGCCCAGCGCTCCGTGTTTGCAGCTCCCAGGTGGTTGCGATGGGACCCTCACCATCCTGTCAAAGCATTAGCACTCTTACAGGGGGACAGGGGAGAGTTGAGGGTGCACCCAGACGGGCAGAGGCAGTGGGGGAGGCACTGCCTGGACCCATGGACGCCTGCCTGATGTCTGGAAGCCTCCGCTCCGTGGCTGTGCAGCGGCCCAAACAGCTGGGTGTGGCCCTAAGAGCCTGCAAGCCTGGCTCTCATTGTTAATCTGCTCTCTCCAGGGTGGTGCACGAGGCCAGGAACCACCTGCGCCTGGTCGCCTGCTCCGTGGCTGCCTACAGCGCCGAAGCCCAGGAGGTGCAGGAGGGCCTCAGCAAGGTGCGGGAGCCGCAGGGCACGGGGCGGCCCAGGCCATCTGGTGCTGTGGGGGCATGTGGGCCATTCCCCTGCCTGTGGGCAGAGCTGCCCTGGACCAAGCCCAAGCACTCTGGGATGGGTGGGAGGTCTCTGACCCCAAAGGCACCCTGAGGTGGGGATGGAGAAAGTGGAAGGCGCTTCCTAGTGATCCAGACTGAAGGTCACAGCAAGGGCAGAGCCTCCAGAATGCTGGGACCTCCTCCTCACCCTCCTCCTGCCTGGGAGGCCGCAGGCCACTCCTGAGCGGGGCCGTGTGACCTCTCCTTGACCTTCTGATCTGCGCTCTGGGAAGAGCCCAGTGCAGGCAGCTGGAGAAGCCACCTGCTTTACCAACAGGAACAGAGAGGGCGGCTTCTTCCAGGAGAGGCAGCGTGGTGCCTCCCCTCCCCGCACACGGCTGCCTCCTCCCCCCACGTGGCTGCCTCCCCCCGCCCCCATCCCCTCTGCAGCTCCTGGCGCAGGTGTCACTAGGGGTGTAGGTTTGACACAGGAGAGAACTTGGCAGTCAGGATCATGACATCCACGCGGACAGTGAGGGTGGCCGCACCCCCAGGATGGGAAGAAGGGGCTCTCACCGGAGGGGCTCCAGCTTTTGGTTGCTCTGGGGATGTGGGCTGGGGCCGTTTTGTTACCCTTTTCCGGCCTTACCCTGGCACTGCCCTCCCCACAGGTGAGCTGGCTCTTCCCTTCTGACTAAAGTGTGGTTCCCCTCAGATCCTCGACTGGCTGTCTCTCCAGCTCCTTCAGGACAGAGCAAAGGGGGCCCAGGCCTCCCCAGCCCCCACAGCTCCTTATTCCAGTCCTGCACCAAAGGACCTGGGTCTCCAGCTAAAGGACCTGGGTCTTCAGTAAGTACCCGAGAGGGATGTCCGTGTGAGTGTGTGTGTGTGTGTGTGTGTGTGTGTGTGTGTGTAAGGGGGGATGAAAGTTAGGGCCCAAGGTGGGTGCTTGGTGGCCGGCCTCCCAGGGAAGGGGTCGGTCAGGGCAACTTCGGCCTCAGGCTCAGCGGCTGCTCTTGCCTCTGCCTTGGACAGCATGGAGGAGCTCCGTAAGGAGATGAAGCTGCTGGCCTCTGACCTCCAGGACAACAACTGCATCATCGAAGGGTAAGGAGTCCCGCTGTGCGCGGGGAGGGCTGGGTCCTACAGTGCCCGCACCTGCCCAAGCAGGTTTGGTGGCAGGTGGCCAGAGCTTCGGCCTGTCCACAGGTGAGTCACCGTCCTCGCCGGGTGGAGGCTTCCCGGCTCCACTAGAGTCTTGAGAATACAGTGCATCAGAGAGGAACATTTCATCTAATTCTAAGCAATTGCGGGATAACACACGAGAAGGTATTTGACCTGGATGCTAAGACCATTCTCAGTGCAGTCAGAGATGGGCCTGGGGCGTGTGGATCCGTGGCTGTGAACATGGGCTGTGTCTGGTACTTCCCCCAGCCTCGGAGTGGCGCTGCCTCATCTCCGTGTCATGCACCAGGAAACGGAGGCACAGAGCCTGGGGTCATGACCCTGAGGGGCAGGTGCTCACAGGTCACCCAGGCTGCAGGCCGAGCGCTAGGCACTCTGCTTCATCCCCTGAGCAGAGCCCCTCTTTGGGAAGAGGGGTGCTGTAGAAGGTCCTGGGGGTGTAGCGGGCTCAGAGGTTTGGATTCTGTGCACCAGTAAAATCCACAAAAGAAACTTGGAGGGACCAACTTCTCATGTAATAAAATCAACACATTTGAAAGGGAAAGCCCCTTGCCATCTAGTAGCCCCACTCCATAAAGCACATTTTAGCACCAGAGGGAAGGAAGGACATCACCTCAGAAGTGAGGATGGCCTTGCCCTGGAGGTCAGTGGGCTGACATACATATACACGCACACAGGGAAGGCGAGGACCTGTCCATCCGGCTTCTGCCTGTCACTCCCCCATTTGGGAACCAGTGGCCTGGTGGGGAAACTCCGCAGATTGCAACAGCATTTGGCTCCTGACTCTGCTCCTTCCCCACCGCATGGATGTGACCCTGGGAGGTCCGCTCAGCTCTGAGCTTCAGTTCCTGCCTCTGTAACATAGGAATAATGATGCCCACCTCGTGGTGTGGCCGTGGGGATTAAATAGGTGTGATCTGCAATGTGCTGGGGAGGAAGGACAGGGCGCGCAGAGGGAAGGCCTCACTAAATGGTAGGTGTTCCCCCCAGGCTACGCCAGTCTGGGACACTAGAGTTGGGCCAGGAGGCAGGGAGGCTAGAAGGCAGGGAGGCCGGGAGGCAGGGAGGCCGGGAGGCCGGGAGGCTGGGAGGCAGGAAGGCAGGAAGGCTGGGAGGCAGGGAGGCAGGGAGGCTGGGAGGCAGGGAGGCAGGGAGGCCGGGAGGCAGGGAGGCAGGAAGGCAGGAAGGCAGGGAGGAAGGGAGGCAGGGAGGCAGGGAGGTTGGGAGGCTGGGAGGCTGGGAGGCAGGGAGGTTGGGAGGCAGGGAAGCTGAGAGGCAGGGAGGCAGGGAGGCAGAGAGGCTGGGAGGCTGGGAGGCAGGGAAGCTGGGAGGCAGGGAGGCCCAGAGGAGCTGGTGGTCGTCTCCAGAGTCTCCGAGGCCCCTTGGATTGAGGAGGCATCTTCTACGTCCCATTCCAGCAAGGGAGGATCCATCCTCTTACATGTCCGCCAAGGGGAGAGCCGACAGCTCCTTGGAAAGCTTTTCCAGCGCAGCCCGGATGGGCAGGAAGTTCTAATTTTAGTGCCGACATAAATTATTCTTGCTGTGATATGTAGTCTATTTACAGATAAAATACTTTATTTTCGTGAATTTTCACTTCCTTATTCAGAACTGTAGCCAGGAAGCCTAAAGAAGTCTTTTGAATTCCTCTCCCTCCTAACCCCGCTGCACTGGGTTTACCAGGAGAGCTTGGAACAATCCAGATGCCTGGGCCTTGCCCCAGAAGCTCTGGCCGTGGCCCAGGGTGGGGATTTTAGAAGCTTCCCGGTGGCTCTAGGGTAGTCAGGGCTGAGAACCACAGAGTTCTCGGGGGACAGGAGAGCTGAGCCCCGAAAGTCTTGGAGCTGCCGAACGCTGTTTGGCCTGGGGAGTGGTTCCCAGGCTCCTGATGTGGTGGGAGGAGCTAACCTGTGCCTCTCATTGCAGGTTAAGTCGGGTCCAATCGGCCCCTGATGTCTGAGCTCCGTGGGTGCAGCCTGAAGCATTAGAATCATGGGACCCCACCCAGGACTCTCCCTGGTCCCATCCTCAGTCTACCTCCCTCCTTGGCTGACCACTGGGGATGTCACAGCATTACCTTCACTGCCTGTCCGCGGGCAGCACGCAGGCCCCGGGGCAGCACGCAGTCTGTCAGGACCCACCTGACATCCTACGCAGCCTCAGGCACAGCTCCTCCGTGGCCAGGCGCGCAGTCCCCTGGCGCACACGGCTGAACATTGCGGGGCCCTGGGGAGAGAGACTCTGACAGCCCCCCTCCCCGGTTTACAGGGCTCCGCTCCTCAGGGAACAGAAGAGGAGGCCCCACAGGGGGTTCCCCAGGGTGCTGGGCCAAACGGCCTAATCTTAGTCTTCCTTCCTCTTGTGGTGTTTTTTGTTTCTTGTTGAACATGTAGCCCTCTCCCCTCTCCTCTGATTTCTGAGGGTCACACACTCGGCCGCAGGCATCACAGAGTCTGATTTGCCTTCTGCTCTTGGTCTGGCTGAGCCTAAGGGAGACAGAGTGGGTGGTGGGGGTGCCACTGTCCAGGGACCTTCCCCTTCTCTCTCCCTCGGAGGCACCACCAGTTCTGGGATGCCAGCCAGCTGGTCAGGAATGGCCATGCAATTAGCACAGGCATGTAAGTCCACAGCCCTGAGGGGAGAAAGGCCTGCCCCTTTAAGAAGTGCAATAAACGTGCCTTCCTTTCTGTTTCTGGGTGTCTCTCACTGGCTGTGTGTGAGGCAGGGGAAGGCCGCAGGGGAACCAGCAGGCACGTGGGGATCCGGGAGGAGAAGGATGGGGAAATGGAGGCAGGCCTGGTCACTTCCTGATTCCTGCCTTTCCCCTAAATGGGCCCTAATTTCAGGGAAAAGCCCAAGGAGGGTGGCCTCCATCTGGGAGGGCTGCTTCCCATTCCTCTTCTCCCTACCCCTGTCCGCTGGGAAGCTGTATAAGGGACCCGGAACTTGGGGAGAAAAAAAGGCCTTTTTTAAACCTCAAATCTACCATCTAAGTGCCTACCCCCTCTCCCCACCCCCCACCACTGTTCAAAACCTAGGCTGTGTCCGAAATACTGAGTTTGAGCATTGGTATGGGTCGAATGGGGCCTCCCTCATTTTGTCCAGAAGCTAGAATGGTGCCAGGGCGAGGCATTCAGGCTGGTGCACATTCAGTCTTTCCCCTGAGAACCTCCAGGGTCCCTTAACCAGAGCTGGACTCCCACCTGGCTTAGGGGGTCGGGGGGAGGGAGTACGCAGGAAAGCAGCCCCAATAGGGGAGGGAAACAAATGAGAAGCCCCACTGTGTGCTTCGAAGCATCAAGATGACATCATGCTTGGCCCCAGATAACCCCAGAAGTCCTTCCTGCCCAGCTTCCTGGAGCACCACATCTGGAGGGCAGTCTGCCTGAGCGCGGGGCAGAAGTGGGGGAGGCTGGGGCCCCGCATCTGCCATCTCCATGCTGCTTCTCTATGGAGAGACTGGCACCTCTACAGGCCCAGGGGAGGGTTGTGGGGTTTGCTCGAATCAGGCCTAAGTCGCTTCGTGTGTGCCATTTGGGCCTCCTGCCATGGGTCTTAAGCCCAATGGGTTCAGGTTCTGAGGCTCCAGAAGCCAGCTGCTCCCTCAGTGGCCCTGGGCCCTGGGCCACCTCTGGTCGGCTCTGCCCGCAGGAGCTCTGGCCAACACTCCCGGATCATCATCCCCTGCAGGGAAGTCCCACCTTGGGTTTTCCCCGGCAGCTGCTTCTGGACCCCACATGCTTGGTGGGGCTCAGCACATGCGCCAGGGGATCCCTGAAGGCCAAGTGCAGATTGTTGGAGGATGACATGCATGATCCAGGCTCCAGGAGCTCATGAGCAAAGCCCAGCAGGGGACACGCTCCGAGGCTTCTGCTCATCCTGTGCAGGGCAGCGCAGGACACGGCGCCTCCACCATCTCAACTTCTCAGAGCTGCCGATTCCACCTCCGGGGGGGTGGGGGGGGGACTGCACCAAGGCCCGTGACCAGAGGGACCTTGTAAGACCCCCAGGTACCTGAAGGCCGCTTAAACATCCCTCTCCAAGTCCTAACGACACTGGAAATGAAGGGCCGCCCAGTTCCTCAGATGCAAAGCGGGCGCCCGCAGCTGCCAGGCGACTAGGAGCCTTGCCTGCCCAGGAGCTCACCTCCGGGGGAAGGCAGAGTGCTGAGACGACAGCAGGGCACAGCTCACGTGTAGTGTCACACACGGTCCCCGTCATGGCAGGGCGGGTGCTGAGTGCAGCCAGGCGGGTCGGGAAAGGGCCCTGAGCAGTGACTCCAGGCTGGGGTTTGGCAGGGGAGGGGAGGAGAGGTGCCCGGCAATGGAGGCCTGGGCGGCACCCCACCCGTGTGCACAGCACCCGCCTCCACGTGGGAGGAACGCACAGTATTTGTGTGATTGGAAGGCAGCGAGAGGAGGGGGGGGAGCCAGCCCCGAACGTGCTCAGGGCCGCGCTCCGGAACCTGGCTTTCCCTCGGGGCTCCGAGGACGTGGGTTTTAGAGCAAGTCCCACTGGCATTTGAAAGGTATGACTCTGGTGCCTGTGTGGAGCCTGTGTGGGGTGGACTGAAACACCGTGCCTCGGTTTCCTCATTTGTAAAATGGACATGATACCACTCACAGTTACGGGTAGAGATAAACGAGGTGTTTCCACAAAGCGCCTGAAACACAGTGTGGGTTCTGAGTCCACCTCCCCTGGCTGGGGGCCCCTGCAGGCCCGGAGGAGAAGCAGAAGCTGGTCTCAGAGAGCTCGGCCAGTCACCCCCATCTGGGAGGAGTCCACGCAGCATTCAGATCCACGGCCAGCATCTTCTGGAAACAGTCTGGCTCAGGTTAAAGGGGGCCTGCTCACAAGGTCTGGGGGGCCTGGTGCTGCAGGGCTGTGGTCTCTGCTTCTCTCTCAGAATCTGCAGTTTCCTCCTTATGGGCTGCTGACTCAAAACAGATTCTGGGACCCCATCCCCCTCCTGATTCCATTGTGAGGGTGAGCCTGCACTGCTGAGCTTCCCTCCTCCTGCTGCGATGCTTACCCAGCTCAGGTCTGAGAGCCTGAGGTGTCCCCCAGAAGATGGTGAATGAGCCAGCTCCGGCCATTGGCAGTGGGCGGGACACTGGGCTAGCACCATCCCCACCTGACAGCCAGGCAGGGAAGCCAGTCTCAGGGACAGGCTAGGCCTCCACAAAGGCCTGGCCACTCTCCAACTGGACTCACCATTTGCCCTCACAGGGCTGCCTCAGTTCAGCAGGGCTGGGGGAGAGGGGGGGCCTCAAAGAATTGCTGCCACTGGTCATCTGGGGTTCTCTTCCAAACTGCTTCCATGAACTTGTACACAGTGTAATTCCTGGCTTCCTTTCCCCCCACAGAGGAGATCCGGAATCAGGCAACCACACTGGGAGGCGGTAAGGAGTGGGCCAGGGTGGCCTGAAGTAACTTGGGTTTTATTTTCCTTGGAAGCTCAGAGTTGCAGCGGACACTTGAAGCAATTGGGGCCTTTCCCTGCACCCTCTGCCAGAGGCGGGGGAGGAGTTGGGGGTGAGATGGGAGTGAGGAAAGGCGAGGGGGTGGTAGGGGAGGAGGGAAGGATGGAGAGGAAGGGAAAGATAGGTGGAGTGGACAAGGGAGAAAGAAGGAGGGAGAGGAAGAAGCAGAAATGAGAGGAACAAGGCAGAGACCCAGAAGAGAGACAAGGGGAGGTGTGGTGGGCCGGGTGGGAGCAGGGATAGGCTTAGGTCATCCGGGCCCCTCTGCTTGTGCTGCTCTGGAGCAGCCCCGTCCACAGCTGCTGCTGCAGTGCAAGTGGCTGTGGCTGGGAGACTACCCCCTGGCTGGGGAGAAAAGACTGCTGACATCTGCCTGGAATAGCTGAGTTTTTCCAACACAGAAAGAAACAACACACACACCAGCCAGCCTTATCATCAGCCTGGCAGAGTGGCCTGGGATGGGAAAATTCCATTAACTGAGACACGGACGGAGGGAGAAGGCGCCACTAAACTGCTTGTAAACAAGCCCCACCCACCCCCACCCCACATGGTGACACCCTTCCAGGCCTTTTCAGAAGCCTCAAATCCCTGCTCACGTTCCCACCCTGGTTTGCCCTCCTTGTGCCCAAGGACCTAGATGATTCCTGTGGGACCACTCGAGTTTGGTGACACAAAGAAGGCCCATCCCCCCTGCAGTGGGGATGGAGACCTGCCAGCCCTCAGCCCTGGACAGTGACTAGCACCTGGAGCAGGAAATCCACCCCAGTGGGACCAGCTACCTTGCACAGGAGTCTTAACCGGAGTACCCGGCACCACCCCCACTTCCACGCAGGCCCAGCAGGTCTCTGGCACCTTCTGTTCTCCCTGGACCAGGCAATGCCCTCATCTCCCCTCCCTGGGTGCAGGGGCCCTGGCTTGAAGGGATGTTAAGAGAGAAGTCCTGGAGTAGGTGCTGGTGGGGAGCGGACAGCTGAGTTCATTTCATTAAACATTTAATGCGCACCTCCTATTTGCTCCACATGGTGCGATCAGAAAGAGCAACAAGACCCAAGTGAGGCCCGACTGGTGTGGCTCAGTGGTTGAGTGTCAACCTATGAAGCAGGAGGTCACGGTTCAATTCTGGTCAGGGCACACACCTGGGTTGCAGGCGTGATCCCCAGTAGGGGGCATGCAGGAGGCAGCTGCTCAATGATTCTCATCATTGATGTTTTTCTTCCTCTCTGAAAAAAAAATTTTTTTTGAACAACAACAAAAAAAGACCCACATGAGGAAGGCAGAAATGTCAAATGGGAACTGTGATTCATGTCGTGATGACAAGTATGTTAGAGACACAGGAGGCGACGGGAACCCGGAAGAAAGTGACGAGCCGGGGCTGGGTGACTCTGGGAAGGCTCTCTGGCCGGGGGGACCTGGCAGTAGACTGGGCCTGGGAAGTTGGACAGGATTTTGATCGGGAGAGAAAAATGGAGAAAGATGTTGCTGGTCTTTAAACTGCACCTACAAAGTAAGATGAGAGATGTTGAAACAGTGCTGCCGTCACCACACCCCCTGGGCAGTGCAAAGGCAAAAGCATGGGTTTGAGTCCAGACTGGGCCACCTTTTGGGGCCAGTCACATGACTTCTCTGAGCCTCCGTTGTGTCACCTGGGAGATAGGAATGCCAGCCATTTCACTGAGTGGCCACGAAGATGAAGTCATTCAAGCCAAGAGTGCCTGCCAGGTGGTAGGAATTGAGTTCATATTTCTTGAGTAAGTACATGTAACATGTAGCATTTTACAAGGGACTTTCACAAACATTTTATCATTTTTAAAATATATATATTTTTATTGATTTCAGAGAAGGGAGAGGGAGAAAGAGGTAGAAACATCAATGATGAGAGAGAATCACTGATTGACTGCCTCCTGCACGCCCCACGTGAAGGATCGAGCCTACAACCTGGGCATGTGGCCCGATGGGGAACCGAACTGTGACCTCCTGGTTCATAGGTCGACGGTCAACCACTGAGCCATGCTGGCTGGGCTTCACAAACACTTTAATTCCCTGATGACGTTCTGTCATGGTCCCGGCTCACAGGGTAGCAATGGAAGGTATGACTGACCCTCCTTACACATTGCAGGCCACACCTACTTCCTTGGGAGGCTGAGCTCAGTGTGTGACAAGCTGCCCGAGAAGGGAAGGAAGTAGCGTGGAGAGCTGGAATTGTGGTTAACAAGGGTCAGAGCATTCGCCCGCAAATGTCTAGGGCGGGGTCACACAATCCCACAATCACACAACACCCTGCCTCGGTCCCATTTTCAAAGTGTGGACTGCGAGTCACTCTGATCAAACTCTTATAAAATATGGACCAATATCCAGACTTGCCAAATCAGTCTCTGGAGAAGGGGTCTGGGAACAATGTGGAACAAACTCGTGCATAAGGTTTGGGAAAGTGCAGGGACTGTTGCGCCTCCCGCGCCCTCCGCCTGGGCCACCCTTGCTTGGAGAGCCACGGGCTTACTCCATTCAGGTTTGTGTTTTCATGTCTGCTCCTCAGAGACCACCCAATCTAGTATTGGTCCCTGTCACGTTCTAGCCCCTTAATGCACTTCATGTTCATCATAGTATGTAGCCTGGTATCATATTACATGTATGTTTATATGTTTCTTATCTGACCCTACCACTGAAATGTAAGTTTCAGGAACATGTCCATGTCGGCTCACTATTGTGCCTTTAGTGCCTAGAGCAGCGCCTGACCTGTGGTGGGTGTTAATTGTCCATGAATCGCCGCTCTGTGCCCTTGAAGGTCACAGTGGACAGTGGACGTGGGTGCTGCTGGCCACAGGTTGCAGCCCTTTCCCGTTCTGAGCACAGGGTAGGGTTGCACTTCTCGCCCCCCCCCCCCCCGGTGTGGGTGGTACAGCTAGGTCTGGCCAGTGCACGAGTTGTGCGGAAGCGCGTGGAGCCTTTAAAGGTGGTGTAGGACCCTGCAGACCCTCTCGGCCTCCCTCTGCACAGTGACTGGAACTTAGATGCGGTGGCTGCTCCAGCGGCCGGGGTCCCTCGGTGGCTCTGATGAACAGTCTCCCTGCCACACGGCAGAGGGCAGTGGAGCGAGTGAGAAAGAAGTCTTGTGCACAGGCAGGGAGGTGGGGTGGTTTATTACTGCAGCGGAACCTGCCCGGCTGGACAGGCCCGGTGAGCCTCTGCAGAGACCAGAGCTGTCGGACTCACTGGGAGGTCCCGAGCTGCTTGGGGAATTTCAGGAGGCTTCAAAGCCTCAAAGCCAAACAGAGCCCCAAACTTCCCCTGCAGAAAGGCAGGCCCCCTCTGTCCTTCCTCTCCCTTCCTACTAAGCAGCGCAGGAGCGGGTGGGGAAGCCTTGAAAGAACTGTCCCCCGGGGGAGCTGACACGCTCTGGGACCACCGCGGGAGTGACCTCACACACTGACCACACACTCAGACGCAGCCATAATCCTTCTCCTTGGTCAGAAGCAAAAACATGAAGCGGACCCACTCTTCTGGGCGTGAGTCACAAACAGAGGGGAGTCCACGGCTCCGGGCCCAGAGGCGCCGCTCACGTGGGGAAACTCCAGCGGAGGTGTCTGCAGGGCTGCTGTGGTCTGACCCTGCAGCCTGCGTGACAGAGGGGTCCAAACAATGCTCGGTTCCAAGCATCCAGCCTCACCCCAACCCGCAATCAGCAGTTTATACTTCCCTGGGAGGGAGGAATGAGTGTGCACGTGTGTGGGTGGTGTGTGTGTGTGGGGTGTGGTGTGTGTGTGTGGTGTGTGCATGTGTGTGGTGTGTGTGTGTGGTGTGTGTATGGGTGTGTGTGTGTGTGGGCGTGTGTGTGTGTGTGTGGTGTGTGTATGTGTGGTGTGTATGTATGTGGGGGGTGGGGTATATGTATGTGGGGGGTGGGGAGGGTTGTGCGTGTGTGGTGTGGTGTTTGTGTGATATGTGTGTGTGGTGTGGTGTGTGTGTGTGGTATGTGTTTGGGGGGGTGGGGCGTATGTGTGGGGGGGTGGGGGTTTTGTGTGCATGTGTGGTGTGTCTGTGTGTGTATGTATGCATGTGTGGTGTGTGTGTGCATTTGTGGTGTGTGTGTGCATGTGTTGTGGGAGGGAGGGGATGCCCCTCAAGGAAGAAGGGACTGGGCTGGAAAGATGGCATCAGAGGAGCAAGACTCAGGCAGGGGGCCCCCTGTTGAGTCCGGGGGAGGCAACTACCTCTCCAGACCTGGATTTCTTGGCTCAGGGAGAGGAACCTTAGATGAACTTGATAACCTTGGGGTTGGTTACACAAAGTATATCACCTCCATTTTCATCTCTTTCCCATCCCAGAAGCCAATGTCCGGCGCTGCCCGGCATGGTCTTCGCCCGCTCAGTGCGGAGAGCAGCCGCCCCGCCCGCTGCCCCGCGGCCTGCAGCAGGAACACAGAAACCAGCCCCCCCCCTCCGTCTCCAGGGCCGGAGGGGACACTCATCCCAGGAACCTCTCTGGCCGGGGCTGCCATGGGTGGGGTGGGAGGTAGAGGGCAGAGATGTGATTGTCAGCAATTATTTCTCAAATGACATTTCAAAACTGGCCTCCCAGTGATGAACTCTTTGCCAGGTCTCCTCTTCTTGGCACACCCAGCTGGCTCCCCGAGCTCACAGTGGGTCCACACCCTGAACCTCACCCAGCCCACTGCCCTCCTGGGCGGGAGGGAGCTCCAGCCTGAGGAGATGACAGAGGACACAGGGGGGGTGCAAGCAGATGTGTACATGCAATACAGGTTTCTGCACAAGCCGAGAGCCTGCGTGCAGAACAAGCGGGAGAGCTGGGAATCAGCACAAAGGCAAACGGCACTTTCCCTTTCAAACATTCAGCAGAGCGTGTCCCGGACAGTCCTCCCGCTGGGTTGCTCTCAGTCATGTCCCAGTGAACGGCACCTGCCCTGTGGGGTAAAGAATGGAGGAGCCACTCTTCTCACTACCTTCCATCTGAAGCAGGGGGCCCTTGGACCAGGGCATCCGCACCTCCTGGGAACTCATTAAAAATGCAAAATCTCAACCCCCTGCCCCAGACATAGTGACTCAGAAACTCTGTGTGTGGGAGTAATCTGCGAGTTAACGAGCCCTCCAGGTGATTACCATGCGTGCCAAAGTTTGAGAACCACTGATGTAGAGAGAGCCAGGTTCAGCCAGGGGAGAGGAGGGTTGGAGGAGGGGAGCAGGGGGTGGCTGGAGGCCCACACTCCTGAATCTCAGCTCCTTCTCTTTGTAGCGCTGTGGCGTTGGCTGCTGTGGGTCTTTCTCACCCAGATACCACCTTCAGCTCCAGTCTCTGGTGAGACCCAACAACCCTGCAATATGTCACAAAATGTGATCATCCCGGCCATGAGGGAGAAGCCAGGGACCAAAGCAGGCTGGGAATTCCCCGGCCGCTAGACTCCAAGAAATGTTAGGAATTACCTAAGAATTACTGCAAGGGGAAACGAAAAGCAAGAGTGAAAATTCCCCTACCGGACACTAGGGGGAGACCCATCTCTAGCCTGGGAAGAGGGGGAGGAGTCGAGGTCCAGAAGATTTTAGACAATTCCCAAAGTTGTTTGCTGGTGACCTCTGATAAACCAACCAAATCGAACCCGAGCTTTAAGAAGAGGGGCAGTGATCGCCGAGTCCGAGCGGTGGAACTGGCGAGGGCTGCAAACGCGTCTCCTCATTCCCAGACCAATTTAGTAAAAACCAGAAGCCAAAGAGGGCCAGGGTCATGCAGCTGGTCCGTCAGGACACAGGTTCAAATAGACAGGCGTCCTGTTTCCTCACGCACGAGAGATGATCAAGACCCGCTACATAATTTGTGGGACCCAGTGCAGAAAGAAAATGCCTGGCCCTTTGTTCAAAAAGTATCGAGACTCTCTCAAGATCGTGACAGCAGCAGAGCATTAAAGGGGGTTGGATTGGTGTGTTGGTCCTGGTGCGGTAGCCAAGGCAATCTGTCTTTGGGGCCCACAGGTGAGCGGTCCCTAACAGATGCTAAGTAGGGCTCTGGGGGGGACTGGTATTTCCATAGTAATTACTAGAACAGCTATGGGGAGTTTGATTGCGAAGGAAAAGCTCTCCCAACCCAAGGCCGCTGCAGCGTCCTCACAATCCAGGGCCCACGATCCCCCCAGCCCAGTCTTCCCGGAAAGGAATATCCTGCCGGGCAGGGCAGCCCTCAGAGGGGAAATCCGAGGAGAGTGAGAGCGGCACGCGCACCGTCTCGCCCGCCGCGGGGGTGGCTGCCCGCGGTCAGCATCTGCAGCGTCGCTCGCGTCACGGGACTCTGCGTGGCCGCCCGACGCGAGCGGAAGCCCGCGTTCCGGACCCGCGTGGGGCTCGGCTCACAGGGGAGGGGGAGCGGGCCGCGGCGAGGGAAGGAAGGAAGCAAGGGGCACATCCCTCGGGTCCGCTGAAAACCAGGAGGGTGGCGGGCAGACCCCCGGCCGTGGACCTTTCCCTAGATCTTAAGCCCTTCCTTCCGCCCGCCCCTCACCTGGGCGTGCAGTGCTGCAAGTGGGGGGATCTGGGGTAGTGGGAGGTGATGGGAGAGGGACAGGGGTGGGGCTGGAGGTCCCCAACGAGATGCTTCTTAGGAGTTGTTCCCAATAGAGCCTTTCCCATACGAAATCCTCCAGCGGCCCCAGCTGTCCAGTCCGCTTCCTGAAGACGCCCCGAAATCCACACTTGTTCGTGCGCCCCCCAACGCCGAACCAGCCGCTCCGCGGGTCTGCGTTCTCTGGGGTTGTCCTTCCTGCCTCTCCCGAGTCTCCCCGCCCCTGCCCCGCCCCGCAGCCTGCGGTCCCTTTAAAGGCCGCTGGTCTGGGGCCGCCCTCCTCTCGAGGCAAACTCGGGAGTAGCGTCGGCGTCGCGCCGCGCACCGAGCGGGTATGGTCATGGCGTCCCCGGCCATTGGGCAGCGCCCGTATCGGCTGCTCTTGGACCCAGAACCGCCGCGCTATCTGCAGACCCTGAGCGGCCCGGAGCCGCCGCTGCCGCTGCCACCGCCACCCCCCGGCCGGGCCTCCCGCCGTTGCGCCCCCGCGCCCATCTCCACTGCGCCCGGGGCGCACGAGGGGCGCGGCGCCCGAAGGGCTACCCGCGGGGACCTGGACCCCCCACCCCGGGCCTCCCGCCCCGCTCGCCCTCTCCGGCCTGGGCTGCAGCAGAGACTGCGGCGGCGGCCTGGAGCGCCCCGGCCGCGAGACGTGCGGAGCATCTTCGAGCAGCCGCAGGATCCCCGCGTCCCGGCGGAGCGAGGCGAGGGGCACTGCTTCACCGAACTGGCGCTGCGGAGCGGCCGGGGCTGGTGCGACCTGTGCGGACGAGAGGTGCTGCGGCAGGCGCTGCGCTGCGCTAGTGAGTGCGGGGGCCGGGCGGGGCGGGGAGGGGCGCGCGGGGAGACCGCAGTCCGTGGCGAGGGACTGCGAGGGGCTGGGGCAGAGAGAGGGGGCATTGCCTTCTCTGTCTCCAGGGGAGACCTCGACTGTAATTAAAGGAGATAAGCCCTGGAAACTCTGCTCTCTAGTCCCCTGCCCCGTACCCTTTAGTGACTGCCTACTGCCCAGATATGGTTCTGCGGTATTAAATACCTCTCCTGACGGGTACCTGCTCGCCCCCTCCCCAGGCACACACGTGTGTACACTCAGGCGCGCAGGTTGGGTTGATGGCAGCAGCCGCAAGGTCATTCCGTTGCACCCTCTTGGTTTTGTTGTGGGTTCTGGAGAGTGGGTGTGAGACTGGTATTGAGATGGCCATTGACCTGTGCTTATTAGGGCTCATGGCAGAACGAAAGGTTTGTCCATCTGTGGCACAGGCCGATGGTCCACGCTCTGCTCCAGGGTGTCCTGTTGGGATAGGGAGGGGAGCTGGTTAGACTTTGGCTAGAACCAGCTGTGAGGCTGAAGAGAGCCTGAGGTCACCCTGGACCTGTGCCCCCTCCTGCCTTCTATCTCTGGCCCCTCAAACCTTTGGACCCTGCTCTAATGTTTGGCTGTACCCTGCCTCCTCCCCTTCCTCCTGTGCTTGCTCTGAATGGACGTCATCATGCTCTAAAATTACCAACTTGGGCCCCTTACTCCCCAGAGCTCCCAGGTCCCTCCAGCCTCCCCTGAGCCAGGCTCTCCTCCAACCTGACTATAAAACGCAGGGCACTCAGGGTGCAGGTTTTCTGAGCCACTTTCCCCGCCCCTACCTCCTTTTTTGCTGTTGGCCCGTGTTTGGATATCTGTGTGTTTATGTGTTTAGATGCATATGTTCCGTATCTGAGGCACAAAGCACACACAGTGGCACAACTCTAGCAAGCACCTCTGGAAATGGGTTGTGCACATTTCAGCAACTGGCCCTCCCCCCATGATCTCTAGCCGCATTGGACAGCACCCGCCTCGTTCACATCAGGAAAAGCCCACTCTGTCTCTGCAGTCAGTCCACGCCCAGGCTGTGCAGGGTACCTCCCCCTGCAGCTGGCTGCAGGGAAGGAGAGCTGACTCTAAGCCAGGGTCAAGTAGAAGGGGGAGACTGGAGGGGGAGGAGAGGGGGTGATCCTCCCTCCAACACCAGAACTCACAGCTCAGGTGCCCATGAACAAGGAAAGCGAAAGTTAAGAGAGGTGTGCGTAATGGGTCCAGGGCTGCTGCCACTTGGTAAAGGCCCTGACCTTGCAGTAGAATTGATGCAACTTGCCCTCAGATGTGTTGGCAGCTCTGGCCTCTCAGGGTCCTGGAGTATTTTATTTACTACGTTCACCAACCCCGTCAGCATGGAGGCAGCGTCCTCCCGGGAATGGCTTTTCTTGTGTGGGAATCCACTTCATTGGAAATCTAGTTTTTATTATGACGATGTGTCAATTGTTGAACATTTTGCATGTAGCTTTATGATTTTTCGGGGATGGTGGTGGTGATAACAGTGTGTGTGTGTGTGTGTGTGTGTGTGTGTGTGTATGTGCGCACGCATATGCATGCTAGTCCACGGCTAAATGAATGCACGCTCGCTTTACATTAGAATTGTTTAATTAGTGCCTAAGTAGTTTCTGGTGGCAGGAAGACCAGGTGGAGGGACATTTCCTCTGACGTTGTGTGACTTGGTGGCCCCCACACAGGTTTCATAGCAACCAGAGATGGCTGAACACCAGAGAGAGCGCAGTGCTGGAACCAAGGGGCTGTGGAGAGGGGTCTCTGTCGTTATTAATATGGACAGGCGGAGCCTTCCCTGTGGACCTGTGGCTGGAAGGGAACAGTGAGGAAATGTTCCCAGGTGCAAATGAGGGCTGGCAGGTGGGGGCACAGCAGGCTGGACTCGCCGAGGGCCTTCCTTTAAGCTGAGGGTCTCGTTCCATGGAGGGTTTGGTTTGTTTTATCTTTATTTTGAAAGGTAAGGCTTGGAAAGATGGCTTTTTAAAAGCAGCACTATGAATAATTAAGAGGATAGCCTGGAACCTGAAGACGTGGGTGTGAATCTTGACTCGGCCCCCAAGTCTCGGTGGGAACCTGTTTCACCTCCTAGTTTTAAAAAATCGGGATAATAACAGACCTATGTTAGTGTGTTCATGTGAGAATGAAATGAATTAATGTATGGAAAGCGCTTAGAGCAGTGGCTGGAACACGCATATGAACGCTCGGCGCCATGCGGATGTTGTTATTATGCCCCCCCATGCAGCACGGGGACAATGTGTCTGGCTTGGGACACCTCTTAGGGTCACCTTTCCAAGCGCTGTGTAGTTTTCAAACTCTGCGTGGCTGCAGAGCTCAATGAGGAAGCGAGTGCCATGCATGTCCCAGGAAGTGCAGGCATTAATGTCCTCTGGAAACGTCACTCCCAGAATGCCATTGGCACCTGGCTTTGTTTCTCTCGCCCCCAGCACAGAGCACAGCTTTAGTGAGTGGTGGCTGATGAAGGCAGCAGCTTGGTATTGCTGTTAAATCTCCCTGCTCTTGGGAGTGAGCAGAAGGGCAGAGTGTATGAATGACACCTGCTTGCGCAGGCAGCTGACACTGGGTGGGAACCTTGTTGGCAAAATGGGCCTTTAATGAGGGCAGCTGTGAGAAAACTGCCTGCCTGCCTGCCTGCCTTTTTAGCGAAAGTTGCTCTAATTTACGCGTGCTCCTGCCTCAGGGTCTGTAACTGAGCTCTGGTTAATGCTGGGTTTGCCAACAGGAAAATTCAGGGTTAATATTAATTTCTAGGATTGAAGGAATCATGTTTGTTAGGTAGGAAAGGAAATCTAGTGGGGATTGGTGAGGAGAGAGAGGTAGAGAGGAGAAGAGAGGAGAGAATTGTGTGACCAAGTGTGTTTTGGGGCAGGGCCCTGATGGTGGAGAGAATATCCATTTCCAGCGCTCCAGGTGGGAGTGGTCAGCAGCAAACTCCCTGCCCTTTGACTTACTTCTCAGGGAATGTTCCTTATAGGTCATGGTCTCTTTCCTCTGTAAAAGGCACATAGAGTTGACCTTTGACCGCCCATCTCCTTTTGGTCGATATATAAGCCTCCCGGGAATGGTCTAGAAAATGGGGAAACCTAAGTCCGACTCAGCATCCCAGGAGGGTTGGTTGGACACACCTAGCATGCTGTCAGTGAGTGCCACGCGCCCGCTCCCCGGAGCCAGTCTCTCTCTGGAAGGGCGTTGTTCAGAGCTGGGATGTGCTAAGTGATTGAATTACAGGGTTGCAAGGGGGACCCTGTGGCTCATCAGCTAACCTCCCCTTCCTGTAATAGATGTTAATTATGGTGTGAGTACGAGACCTTTGCATGGCCTTCAGGGGTGAGGACCTTCGTGGGGAGGGAGGCTGGCATCTCACAGGGCCCCTTGTCCGGCGGCCTTGTCTTGTCACCGCATTAATGGTTGGGCTTAACCCTTCGCTCTGCACACGCTGAAACCACGCATGCGGCAGCCAGGGGTCCTGCAGGCCCGTGCCTTGCTGTGGGTTCTCTGTGGAAGAGATTACAGGGACATGGGCATTGAGTATCCCTGGAGCAGACCCAGAACCCGGGCCACATGGGCAGCGAGCGTGGTGTTTGTCCAGTGCTCCCAGCAGCACTGAGGTGTGTGGCCTGAAGTGTTGTCATTGGTTCCATGCTTGCTTTGGGGGTTAGGGAAGTTAAGCACCAAGACGGGTGTCACGCTGTTAAAGCTTGAGGAACCCCCCACACACACACTTCAGCCCCTCCCCTGCTCCTGGCTCCTAGTGGGGACTTCTTGGGAAAGGCCCTAATGGAGGGTGGGGGAGCTGGACGTGGGGGGACAGAGAAGGGATCTGGAATGCTTTGAGAGAGGCCTTCTGACCTCCCCATGCTGTCTGTGTTTCCTCTGTCCCTGCTTCCTGTCTTCTCAAAAGATGAGAGTGAAAGGATAAAATGTGGGCTTAATTCCACCACCCCCCCGCCCCCATTCATCAGAGCATGAAATTCCCTGATTAGGGAGGGAGAGGGGCTTGAATCCCAGGTATAGTCAAAAATGATTAATGCCACTTGTCTGCCAGCCTCATTAGAATTGGTAATGAACATGTGTGTTTGCCTGCTGATCCTGCGAGTTATGAGGTGGACGTGAATTGACATCTCCCCTCAGCGCTGAGGGTTTGATTTGGGATCCTCTCTCTTCTCCCCAAGTTCACCAGTGAACCCGCTTATGCCAAGCCTGGCTGCTAGGCCCTGAGTGACAGGGGAAGGACAGCCCAGCCCAGCCCAGCCCCAAGGGCCCTGGCTGGTGAAGGGACTCGCCTGCGCCAGGAGCAGGGGCCAGCGGCTCAGGAGGGCGGCTGAGGCTCGGGCAGGCCCAGGCCCGCTGGGAGGATGACGGAAAACGCCTCTCAGGAGTAGGGCCTTGTCTCTGCAGAGCCTGGGGTTTTCATGCTTCCTGCCACGCTCAGCCTCTGAGCAGCTTCATGAGGTCAGAACTTACGGAGGCCTCTGCCCAGGTCTCAGGCAGGCAGGAGTCGCCAGTGCACCAGGCTGGGGGCAGGCAAGGTTAGGCGAACCAGACTGGCTTTGGAGGCCTTGGGCATCTCCGGCTGTACAGCCATTTCCCTCCTTCGGACGGCGCTCAGCACCTCTATGTCAGAGACACCCCCTGACCGCTGCCCCATGGGGCCCTCTCTGGCTGCCCACACCCACTCCTCATTCCTCAGTTTCCCCATCAGAGTAGCTGCTCACCTCCCTGGCCCTGCCCAGGTACCATGAAGGCTGGTGAGGGAGCTGTAAACTCATCTCTGGCCTTATGGGAGGCCCTTCCTGTTTAATTCCTCCGTGACAAGCAGCGTATTCTTGGGCGGGGAGGATTTGTGGGTGCCAAAGCATGCAAACAGGCATTCCCCCGACTCCTACCCAGCACCTCACTCGGCACCCTCCTCCCCACGCTCACTCGCAGATCCAGTGCCAGTGGCAGGATGCTTCCTGCCTCCTCCGCTGACCTCACAGGCCACCCACCCTTCCCCCCGGGCCCTGGCTGGCACTCCCCTGGCTGGGTCAGGAATGCTGGCGGCAGGCGACCGACGCTGGGAAGGCCAGTCCTGACTGGGGAGATGGTTGTGCATTTAGTCACTTTCGGGGTTTTTTCCAGGAGTTTTGGCAAGCTTCTCCCCACATGCTCAGGGCCAGATTGCAGGGTTGGGAAGAGAGCTGAGCCGGCGTAGGCTTTGGGGAAAGATCGAGGACTCCGAGGTGATGTCAGACAGGGCAGGCTCGGTTCCCTGGGGGCACTGGTTTAAGGGGAATAAAATCAGTGCTGGGGAGTAGTCATGGGGAGCCCGGGCCCAAGGTCAAGACTGTCTTGACTCAGACGTGGGGAGGTGATATTTGGGTGTTCTGTGAAGCACCCCACACTCTATGCCGGAGATGTGGGCAGAGCCTGGTGGGCCCCCAGGGCGCTCCATGGTGTAAGCTTTGGCCATAGTGGGCGACAAGTTCATGCGGGGTCTGTTCTAGCCTGTGCCTCCGGGTGTAGAGAAGGTTCTTGGGAGATGCCCTGGAAGTAAAACTGAGATGTTTGGAGACTAAGGAGACGGAGCAGCTGGGGTCCCTCCACATGCCCAGCTTCCCTGTGGAGAGTGCCCTTGGCTGAGGGGGGTCTTGTGACCCCTGGTTGCTTTAACAGGTCCTGATTTTCTTTAGGATCGCGCTCCCCACACTTACTATCTTGGTCCCAATGAGGGCATCAGGGGCACACGTGGGACTTGGCATTGTGCCGAGGGTTTGTACGAAGGCTAGTGTGTGGGGAGTCCAGTCGCTCATTCCTGTGTGTCACTGGGCGGCGGGCAGGTGGCCAGGTATGTCACTCGCTGTGACCATAGTGGGCTTGGTCATGTTTATTATTCAGTGGAGGGCCTGCACCCCACCTTCTACTGTCCCTCCCTGTTTCTTGAACAAACATTTCCAGGGCGGGCAGGCCTTACCCAGGCGTCTGCAGTGGCTATTGGCTAGGGCCGCTAGAAAATGGAAACTTGGCTTCTCAGACCTTTAAGAAACCAGGCCACAGGTTCACGGAAGCCAGGCCTCAAGAAGCGTGCTGTTCTGTGCCCAGCTACTTCTTCAATCCTTGCACGTTCTGTTTCCACTGGAGGCTGGATCTGGGAAGGAATTGTCCCTGTGTTTGCTGGAAATGGGAGCCTGCAAAGGTGGAATAGCCCTCCAGATCAGGAGTGGGGAACATCCGCCCAAGGGCCATATACGGTCCGTGAAACCATTCGGCCTGGCCCTGCAAGGCATGGGGGTGAGGTAATTAAATGTTTGACCAAATACAGCAGGCTAATTTGTAAGTTCATAATTTTGTATGGACCGCGAATTATGTTATAAATATCCACTTGGACCCGGCTGGCATGGTTTAGTGGTTGAGCGTCGACCTGTGAACCAGGAGGTCATAGTTCAATTCCAGGTCAGGGTATATGCCTGGGTTTCAGGCTCGATCCCCAGTGGGGGACGTGCAGGAGGCAGCCAGTCAATGATTCTCTCTCGTCGTTGATGGTTTCTATCTCTCTCTTCCTCTCCCTTCCTCTCTGAAATCAATAAAAAAATATATTTTTTTAAAAACCAAAAACAAATGGCCCTTGAGAAAGGTTCCCCACCCCCGCTGTGCATAGTGAGTTGAGAATGGCCAAGGAATTGTGGGATGGAGATACCTTTATCTCAGAGGCGACTTGGCTTCCTCTAGGCGTTCCTGGTGCACCGGCTGGTGAGGTAGGCAGGGTGGTTGAATCCTCGCCGTCTCACAGATGAGGAAGCGCAGCATCCATGGAATCCAAGGACTTCTCCAAGACGACCCAGTCATGTAGCAAACCCAGCGCCGGAACCCAGCCCAGCATTTTGCCTTGTGAGCTGATATCATTGAACATGCCAGGCAGTTGAGTTTCTTCATTCATCTGCCTCTCTGCTGCCAGTGAATGCGGAAACGTCCATAACAAGAGGCACAGGAAAAAGGGAGGGCGGGCTGAGTGGTGGGCCGGCCACGTGCAAGCTAGAGAACTAGCCAGCGCCGGAAGAATGGCGCGTTGGCTGCACGTCGGCCTGTTTTCAGCGTTGGGTTTCTAAATAGATGGGTTGGGTTTCAGCATGTGTGTAAATCATGAGATCTTCCAACAAATGGTGAAAATTTTTAAAATCCCAAGATAAAAGAAACAAGTAGCTCTAGCCAGTTTGGTTCAGTGGATAGAGGGTCAGCCTGCGGACGAAAGGGTCCCGAGAGACAAGGACATGTACCTCATTTGCAGGATTGATCCCCGGGCCTGGTCTGGTTGGGGTGAGTGCCGGAGGCAACCAATTGATGTGTCTCTCTCATATCAATGTTTCTCTCCCTCTGTCTCTCCTCTTCCTTCCACTGGGGGAAATAAAAAATAAAAAAAGGAAACAAGTGTATCCCTCCCGCCCCCACCCCATTGGTGGTGGGTGTGTGTAGGAGGGTGGGCGTGGAAACGCAGGTTGATCTTTTCCTGTTTCAAGCCGCCTCCTTACCATGACCCAGGGTCAGAGTTCATGACGCAGGAACCAAAGTGAAATTAGGATGCGTCTCAGAGGGGACAGCGAGGGTGAAGAAGAGTTGGATAGAGACTGAAAAATCAGCTGAGGTTGGCATACGGACCCCTGGCTCTGTCCCAGACCGGGTGTGGCCCCGTGGGGAAGAGCCCCCCTCCCCCCCCCCCCCCCCCCCGGCCGGCTGCATGTGTCTGCAGGTCAGGCACTGGATCACTTGAGGATCATCATTACTTTCCGTGCTGGCTCGGAGGAGGCTGTTCTTTTTTTCCCCGTCGAAGTTGAATGGAAGCTGGAGGTTTTGTGGTTTCTGTTGAAACAATCATGTCCTTTCTGCAACGAGGGAAAGTATTCTAAATCCAGGAAAACCTCAGAGATGCCTTACTGTGCAAACGGAACAACAGATTCCTGCTGTAACTTGAGAGTGTTGAGAGACAGGGTTCAGCGTACAGTATGTAAATGTCTATCTCAGTGATGAATGTTTTTGAAAGAAATCTGGAGGTACCTTTATAAGAATAGAGTAGCCGAAACCGGTTTGGCTCAGTGGATAGAGCATCGGCCTGCGAACTGGAGGGTCCCGAGTTCGATTCTGGTCAAGGGCATGTACCTTGGTTGTGGGCACATCCCCAGTGGGGGGTGTGCAGGAGGCAGCTGATAGATGTTTCTCTCTCATCGATGTTTCTAACTCTCTTTCCCTCTCCCTTCCTCTCTGTAAAAAAGCAATAAAATATTTTTTTTTAAAAAAAAGAATAGAGTAGTATTTCAAGGTGAGAATATATTTTAACCCAACACTAAGATGGCGAAGCATGTTTCTTCACATTTTGTTGGGCCTTGGCCTTGAGGTCATCGGTCAAAGCATAGATGCCAGGGGCAGCAGGAGGGCATGGCAAGCATTCTGGACAGCGCTCCTCCTGAATGCCCCTGTGATAGGAAACGGGTCCAGTTTTCAAAGGCTCAGGAGCCTCCCAAAGCCCTGAGTCTAGTCTCTGCCAGGCCCTTCCTGCCGGATTCCCCGATGGGAACCCCCTCAAGGAACAGCTCAGTGAGGAGGAAGAAGTTTATCCTGAAGCCCAAATGGGGCATTTGGGAGGGATTTTTCCCTCTTCCACGTGACTCATGTTTTAAAATCCCCCAGCGTGCATGGGACTGCCACCCTTGCCTGTACTCAGCCAGGTGGGTGTCCTGGGCCCGCGGGGCGATCTCGAGTGCAAGGATCAGAGCCAAGGAACCTCGATGCCAGCCCTGGCTTGATGGCCCCAAGTGTCATTTCAGGACCCGAACTCACTCATGACCCTCTCTGGTGCAGAGGTTGCTGGGTAAACGGGGCAGCCCAGTCCCACTGAGGAAGTATTAGGGAGAAAGAACCAGTGTCCCGGCCTGAGAAAGGGTGGCATTGGGGGCGGGGGGGGCACTTCTAAATTAAATAAATTGCTTCTAACAATTTGTTTTTTATTGATTTGAGAGAGAGAGAGGAAGGGAGAGGGATAGAATGATAGAAACATCAGTAAGAGAGAAACATACATCGGCTGCCTCCTGCACGCCCCCTACTGGGGATCGAGGCTGCAACCCAGGCATGTGCCCTGACTGGGAATTGAACCTGTGACTTCTTAGTTCATGGGTCGATGCTCAAACACTGAGCCACACTGGCCGGGCAGTAAAAATGTATTTTTATGATTGAGCTTACATATGAGTTTTTATTGTTATTGCACCAAGTCCTGCGGCCCTCAATAGTGAGGGGTGGGCCGAAACCGGTTTGGCTCAGTGGGTAGAGCGTCAGCCTGCAGACTGAAGGGTCCAGGGTTCGATTCCGGTCAAGGGCATGTACCTTGGTTGCGGGCACATCCCCAGTGGGAGGTGTGCAGGAGGCAGCTGATCGATGTTTCTCTCTCATCGATGTTTCTAACTCTCTATCCCTCTCCCTTCCTCTCTGTAAAATATCAATAAAATATATTTTTAAAAAAATAGTGAGGGGTGACCTAAGCTGGGGGCCTCCTGGCCAGATTTCTTAGAAGGACGGTGATGGGGGTGGGCCCCTGTGTGGAGGAGCAGAGTGCGGCTTAGGTTTGTTCTACCAACATTTTCTTCTCCGAGTGGCCCAAGGACACGGCCTTGGGGATAGGATGCCCGTCGGCATGCTGTGACCTGGGAATCTGCAGCACAAAGCGGGGGAGCCAGGTTGGCGTTCGCAGGAGGAACAACAGAGCCACCTCCGAACTGATGAGTGTTGGCTTCCCGGACCTCACAGTAGGTGACCAGAGCACGTGGCTTCCTTTCTGCTCGGACCCGCGTCCTCTGCGCTCATTCCCTCTCCTTCCTCTGAAGCTTGCCCTGCTCGTGGTTGGCAGAGGCGTTCTGGAATCTCTGGGCATTCTTGTTTGTTTGTTTGTTTGTTTGTTTGTTTGTTTGTTTGTTTTTAATAGCGTGTGTTCCAGCCCGAGCCCAGGGGCTTCCCGGGAAGGCGTGGCTGCCTGTCCATTGCCAGCTGCGCGTCTTGGCCTGGGCGGCAGGGCGTCCAGAAACCGTCTCCCCAGGACTTGGTTGCCTCTGGGACTCACTGTTGAGGGGATACCCCGTGAGCATCAATTTAGGGCCGGGGACAACATGTCTGCCCTTTGTATGAGAGACTCTGTTCTTGTCTTCCTTTCTCTTTCTCCTCCGCCTGTTTGCTTCTCTCCGCCGCTCAGGTGTCTGGTCTCAGATCAATGGACCCTCTTAAAGCAGCACGGCCTCTGCAGGGTCTGAGCCCCGCCCCTTCCACCACAGGCTTAGCACGGGAGGATGTGAATGAGCCCGGTTGTCCCTCAGGAGCCCATACAGCTGGTAAAGCATTATCCATCGCCATCCCCAAAGAACTCCATTAAGGAGCTCCTGGGCCAGGCGCACGGTGCGGCAGCCGATCACTGCTGTCATCTGTGGGAACTTCGGAGACATTGGTTCCCAGACTCCCAGGCACTCGAGGAGTGAGGCTCCGCAGCCTCTGTCCCGCAGCCTCTTTGGTGGGGCATCTTTATCTTATCGAGCTAAAAGCCCCAGGAATAGAAAGTTTTCCACTGGGGGCAGTGGAGGGAAGGACCTCATCTGGGAAGGAGGGGGCATCGCTCAGGCGGGGCTGTGCCGGCCGAGGCCCAGGTGCCTGTGGCTTCCTCGGAGGAGCAGCGAGGCTGGGCTGATCGGAGCAGAGCCTCGGTCACACGAGGGCCGGAGCCCCTCCAGGGGTGGTGACTGCCCCACTCGTCCCTCCGCCCTGGACACCAGGCCTAGAGAGAAGCCGTTGACCTCCTGCGGCTGGGATGACAGAGGGCCGGGAGCAGGGGGCGGCCACCGCCTGCTTCGGAACCGTCACCGCCAGGCTCCGGCGGCTCTTCCGCAGGCTCCCTAAGGGCCACTTGGGATCAGAAAAGCTCCAGGTCCTGCAGAGGGTCCCCCACGAGGCCAGGCTGGCTCGCGGTAGGTCCACGTCACTCCAGCTGGGGGTGCTCAGGGGCTTGCGGGGGTTCTGTGGCCTTCCCCACGGGGAAGGGAGCGCGGCAGCCTGGTATTCAGTGCTGAGCTCAGCACCACTCCGTGGCCCCGCTGACTCCCCGGGGGGGCCAGGGCTGCCACCCCGACAGGTTTAGGTGGAGCAGGCAGACCTGAAGAACATGGTCCCCCCATTTCAGAGGCCCGTGTTGGCCATGGGTTAACAGCCTTTCCTTGGCTGAGAATTAGGGCCACGAAGTCCTCTTCACCTGGGTTCCTGAGCTGATGGAAGTCCCCCATCGGCCCCTCCTGTGGCTCTCAGGGGCATCAGCTGCCAAGGACCTGAGGGCGCGATGTGTTCGAGGCAAAGGCCTCTCACCTGCAGGGTTCGGGAGGTGCCTGTGGGACGGGCTGCATGGGCCGGAGACGGCTGGCGGGCACAGCTGGACAGGAGCCCCCGCCTCGGGCAGTGGCTGGCGGGCACAGCTGGACAGGAGCCCCCGCCTCGGGCAGTGGCTGGCGGGCACAGCTGGACAGGAGCCCCCGCCTCGGGCAGTGGCTGGCGGGCACAGCTGGACAGGAGCCCCCGCCTCGGGCAGTGGCTGGCGGGCACAGCTGGACAGGAGCCCCCGCCTCGGGCAGTGGCTGGCGGGCACAGCTGGACAGGAGCCCCCGCCTCGGGCAGTGGCTGGGCCAAGCTTCCTTCCCTGAGCACTAATTAGGGTGAGGACAGTCCTTGCCCGGGGAAGGGTAACGGGACAGTGTGGGCTGAGCGGAGGATGAGGAGAGACGGAAGTAATTCACCTTTTCATGGAGTTTAGGTCATTCTGCTCCCCGTGGTCTAAGAAGGGAGCCAGGCCAACAGGAGCCCTGCTGGGGCAGCGCCAGGTCCGGGTCCCGAGCACCTGCCTCCCAGCCTGGGATCCCTCCTGCGGCATCTCGCGGCCACGCACCTTGTCTTCCTCAGCGCACCTTCTGCTGCAGAGGCAGAGCACGGCGTTTGTTTGTTTGTTTTTAATACCGTGTGTTCCAGCCCTAGCCAGTTTGGCTCAGTGGATAGAGCATCAGCCTGTGGACCGAAGGGTCCCAGGTTAAATTCTGGTCAAGGTCACGTACCTCGTTTGCTGGCTCCTTCCTGGCCTGGGCCTTGGTTGGAGTGCATGCAGGAGGCAACCAATTAATGTGTTTCTCTCACATCGATATTTCTCTGTCTTTCCCTCTCTCTTCCACTGTCTCTGAAAATCAATGGAAAATATCCTCCGGTGAGGATTTAAAATATACATACATATATATATATACACACACACACACACATATCGTGTATTCCCTCCAGATCGCTGTATGGTAGTGGGGAAGGATTTGCTACTTCACAGACGAGGCAGCTCAGAGAAGGCAGGCCCCTTGCTAAGGGTCAGAGCTGCCCATCCAGCCTAGATTCTATTCATCCTACTGACCTTCAGCTGCTTCCCTCTGATGGCCGATCGTTGGAGCCCAGCAGCTTTCCTTGGGCTCCGGCCCCACGTCTCCACTCTGCCCTCACGCACATTCAGGAGTAGGTGGGCCTCTGCGTGGCCTCAACACCGAGCCTTGGGGATGGAATTAAACGGAAAAGTCACCTCTGGGCTAAGCTTCTGAAAGTAGAGTTTAAAAGAGAATATGCTCTTGACTATGGAAAAGATAAGTTTTCCGATTAAGGCTTTACCTCTTGAGAAGTGGGGGTTTTAATTCAACTAGACCTAACCCCTTTTGGAGACAAATACGCTTCAGCCAGCCTGAATAATTTATATTCATCACTAGCCTCCTATACACTGCGACCCTCACTCAGAAGCCAGCTGGAGGCTGAGCTCCTCGATTTAAATGCTCACTAGTATCTTCACGTCCCCCTTCCGTCTCGCCTCCCCCTGAAGAATTATTCAGCAGATCACTTCCTTGCTCCTTGGCTATTCAGCCCAAGGAGCTATGGATTTAATAAAATCAATCAGGCCCAGAGTGGCAGCATTAGGTCAGGGTTTGTACTGCACTGCAGCTAAGATGTCTCGTTTGACTTGTGTTAGCATGTGGACTTAACTGACGGGAAGAGGAGGGGGAAGATGGCGCTTGGAGGGGACGGCGCGGAAGACTGCGGACTGAATTCTAGAGTAGCTCCTCTTGCTGGCAGGGCTGCGTGAGCAACCTGTGGTGGGGGCTTTAAGGAAACAGGCTTGGAGCCAGGCCGGCAGAGTCTGGATCTTGGATTTCTGGCTGGAGGGCCTTCCTTGCACAGATGAACCTCTCTGAGCCTCGGTGTCTCCCCAGTATAAATGGGGAAGGAATGCCAACCTCAAGCTGGCATCATGTGGGTCAAGCTGGTGTTGTATGGCTGTAAACCACTAGACATGACGCTTGTCACACAGAGGCCCCTCATTGGATGCTGCTGCTGTGTTATGCTCCCAGAAATACTTCCAACAAGTGCTCCGAGTGGGTCATCTGTGCAAGCCCCCGATGGGCTGTCTGCTCTTCCATTGCACCTGGGCCCGGGCGGGCTGCCTGCATCTCAGTGAAAGAGAGAGGGTGTGAAGGTTGCCGGGCCGAGGTGGAGGGCGGGACGTGAAACTCCTAAAGGCTCTCTCTGGGAAAGTTCCTGTCATCGAGTTGACTACTCCACTTAATGAGCAGGCCAGGCTAGATTAGCCCACCGGGCACTGTTATGCGCTAAGCAAGCATGCTGCCAGGGAACAAGTCATGTATCATTTTAAAAGGCTGCTTGGGGGTCAGCCGGAAACAGGTCTGGGTCTCCCCCAAAGTCTCCGGTGGCCCGGGCCACAGGGATACAGCCGTGAAGGAACTTCTGTGTGTCTCCTGCAGGGAGAGCCCCAGACGTCATCTATTTACTTTCCTTCTCACGGCAAAAAGCTCTCTTCACCGGCTTGGTGGGTGTTGGGCTGTGGATCTGCACTTTGAATGCAACATCAAAGCAGTTGTGGAAAAACCAGTTGGCTGCAGCTGCCTGGCTGCCCCAGGAAGGGCTGAACCTGTCTGCTCCGGGCCTCCTGTGACCTCCTGGCATACCTGCGCGCGTGCACCTGTGCGTGCGTCCACGTGGCACGCCCGTCTGCGTCTCCGCCGCCGCCAGCCTGCGTTTGCAAATGCCCCAGCAGGACTTCTCGCAAACCCATTTGGCTGCCCTTAAGTGTGGAGTCTGTGGGATGTAACCAGAAATCTACTCCAGGTTCGCCAGAGGCGAGGCCCCCCTTGGCAACCCTCTGAGAGATGGTGTTTGCTTTAAATGTAAAAGCAAAAACAAACAAAAGCATCCGCAAGCTTCTCATTCCACGCCTGCCCCTCACACCTCGGATCAGGTCCTGTTCTCTGGCAGCTGCCCGGCTCCTCCTCCGTCTTCTCAGGGGCCCAGGCAGGGGCCGGAGGCCGAGCCCAGAGGTAGGGGACTCCACCTGCTTTGTGTCTCTTACACCCAGAGCAGAGTGACACATGCCTGACCTGAGCCGAGAAGGCATCTGGTGGCCCCACGCGGACTCGACACCACGGTCGCTGCTGTCTGTTAAATCCCCTGAAACACAATGTATACAATGTTCCCAAACGTTTTTTCTTCTCTTGTGGTGCTCTGGCAATAGGATTCATTTTTCTGTGGCGGCAATTAGGGTAGATCTGTGTTGGGAAAAATGTGTGTGTGTGTATATTCCTTTCACACCTGTTTCTGTTACAAAGTCTCCGGGTAGAACTGACTGTCCTTCGGAACAGCTTGCCTTAGTCGGCCTCGGTGAATCCGTGTGGCAGGAAGCCTGCGTGCACGCGTGGGAAACCGACTAGTAGGTGGGTAGGCGGGAAGAAAAGAGACGTAACTGTATAGAAAGGTTTAGTGCTCCCTCTTTGTGTCTCCGAGTTTGCTTGTTCTGTGAATGCACATACTGTAATCCCCCGTCCAAAAATTGTGCCACGTTTTTGCACTTCAGTCTGAATGGCCACAGCTTGGACCTTTCCAGATATGAGGTCAGAGGGTCCAGGTGACTAATCTCCAGGTAATTGCGTGTGAGGAATGGGGTCCATTTGGCTTTCCCACCCTGAGACTCCACCTCAAATCATTTCTTACATTTTTCCAAAGTCGATTGCCTTCACTCATTATTGACCAAGGTGGGATTCTCAGAGATGCCCGTGAGGTCGCACCAAGGCCTGCAGACGCCCACCTCTCTCTTCTCCATGCACAGCTGCTCCTCCTCAGCTCTGTCATCAGCAAAGTGGGCTGCATGAGGTCATAGAGCTGATGGGAAATAGGGGCACATCCCTTTAAGGTGCCTAAAGCATCCCTGGGAAGCCGTGCATATAAAAGTATAACGCCCCCATAATTCAGTCAACCAAAAGAGGAATTAAAATATCTATTTTCCAATATAGATATATCCTATTTTAATTAAAAAAAAAGTTTTGCTGTTGTAAAAAAAAAAAATGCCAAATCCATTTGAAAGTAGATTTCATTTTAGACAACTCTGGGAATGATGGTTAAGTGGAATGTACATGTTATAAACGTTGGAAATGTAAATAATACAATGAAAAACGCACATGCAGACACGCACAGGCCAGGGTGGGGGCATGCTTAAGGGTTATCGCACCCCCAGAGGACAAAGTGATGTGAAACAGACCACGTGGGCAAGGTGCTCTGGGGTCAGGCCCTGTCCCCGCCTCACTTCCTGCATCTCTGTCTCAACTCGCTGTGAACTGTTCTGCCCTCCCTCCCTCCACCTGCCCCTCCCCCCTCCCCCTGCCCCTCCCCAAACCTCCCCACCCAGCACAGCCGCCTGGCCTGGCCGCAGTGCCTTCCTTTTGTTGGCTCTTTCAGCCCAGGGATGATTAATGGGCCTGCCCGAGGGGCACACCCACCCACACCCACCCACACGGGGCAGGATGGTGCTTTGCGGCCAGCCGAGTCATTGGGAAGCGGGTGCAGGGGCACATCCAGCCTGCCGGGCAGTGTGGCCAGAAGCCAGGCCCGGAATGAGCACGTGGTACCTTAGACCCAGGGACCACATGCAGGACTTATCCCTGCGGAACAAACCCGTCACTCAGAAGAGCTCGTGAACCCAAAACCGATTCGGTCATTTGGGGAGCGGGTGGGACCAGGATCTTGGGGTGGCCTCAGGTCCTCCTCCAACCAGCACCGACCCACCTCTCCAGCACCTTCTCACCTCAGTGTGCCTGCCCCGGGGGAGCCAGCTTCCCGGAAGGACCACCCGTCCAGCCCTCTCCTCTACGCCTGACCCTGACCTGTGCATGTTCAGGTGCACCCCTCCTGGCTCTTCCCACAGAGACAACCGCCCAGGGCATCCAGCTGCCCCCCTTTCCTGTCCACGGGGCCAACAATCTGACTTAAGGGTCTTTCCGGGCCTCTCCTCTACCACTACATCTGCCCTTCCTGTGGCTTCCTGGATTGCTTTCTGGCACATTCTATGAGGTGTGTGTGTGGAGGGGGGGCGGGGGGGTTGTGCGGTGGGAGGGAGAGTGCATGCTCCATGCCCTCTAGGCAGGCTGGGGTGCTGAGTGCCCTCAGGGGTGGCCTGTCCTCTGAAACAAGGAATCACAGGACATGGTCTCAGGAGGGCTGGGTTCGGCTCCTTCCTGGAGATGCAGGTGTCCTGGGCTGGCTGCCGGACCCAGGAGTGGGGACCTTCCACCCCCTGCCGCCGGCCTCACTCCGAGTTTAACCAGGAATACGAAAACTGTATAGAGGGCGTTGACGTTGGCAATGGCTTGCAGACCCCCAAGCTTGACAAGTCACAGTCTCTACCTTCCCCCTCGCCAACACCGCCCGTTCTCTGCTGTCTCTGCCTTAGTCCTCCGGGCCCATCGGAGGAAGGGCTGGAGAGAGGAAGGAGCTGGGAGGAGGAACTTTAAATGAGCAACAAAGTTGTGCGATTCTTCATAACTTAACACATTAGAAGAGGACTCAGAAATTGAGAAGCTTTTTGGCATTACATGCTGCGTCAACAGAAAGCCGGGTACCCAGATTCAGGAGTTGAAAAGAACAGCTACTATTCATTCATTCATTCATTCATTCATTTGTTCGTTCATTATTTAATTACTAATGACACGGTGCATGAAATTCATGCACATTACAAGGGGATTAATTAGAGGAAATAATTTAATATTGCTATTTGCTCTTTCTCTATAATAGAAGTGTCAGAGATTAAAGAAAATTAGTAAAATGTATATGAAAACCTTCCTCCTGTCAGTCTGGGGCTCACCACTGGACCCAGAGTCAAGTCCCCACCACCCACATGCACCTCAAAATCGTGTGAGACCTAGACCCAGCCAGCTCCCACACCCCCCCCTGCCGCCCCCCGCATTGGGCTAGATCCAGACCAGGCCAGTCCCACCCTTGTCAAGCCCTTCTGGGCAGGGGGCGTAGCCTCAGGTCCCCTTGCCTGGCGCCAGGATAGGGGGGGCATGGCCTGAGTTCCCCCAGCCCAGACTGGGGCGGGGGGTGTGCCTTGAGGTTCTCCGTCAAGCCCTGCCAGGTTGGGGACACGGCCTGAAATCCCCTGTCAAGCCCCACTGGGTGGGGGGCATGGCCTGAGGTTCCCCGTCAATCCCTGCCAGGCGGAGGGGCGCAGCCTCAGGTCCCCCGGCCCAGCACTGGGAGGGGGATGCAGCCTCAGGTCCCCCGTCAAGCCTCGCTGGGCGGGGGCACAGCCTGAGTTCCCCTGACCCAGCACTGGGGGTGCACCTTGAGGTCCCCCGTCAAGCCCCACTGGGTTGGGGGCACTGCCTGAGATCCCCTGGCCTGGCCCTGGGGTGGGGGGAGCAGCCTGAGGTCCCCTAGCCCAGCACCAGGACGGGAAGTGCACCTTGAGGTCCCCCGTCAAGCCCTGCTGGGTTGGGGGCGTGGCCTGAGGTCCCCTGTCAAGCCCCACAGGGGCTGGGGAGGGCATAGCCTCAGGTCCCTGCTGATTGCTCCTTAAGGCTCCTGATGGGAACTTGGCCTCAGCTGTGGGTGCAGCCATCTTTGTGACAGAGTGATGGTCAATTAGCATATTCCCTCTTTATTAGATAGGATTTTTCCATCTATTTTTTAGTGAAAGTGGAAAGGAGGGAGAGGAGCGGGGGGGAGAGAGAGAAACATCAATTGGTTTCTCTGCATGTTGCCTCCTGCATGTGCCTAGACAGGGGCCAGGGACAAACCTGCAACCAAGGTGCATGCCCTTGGCTGGGAATCAAACGTGTAACCCTTTGGTCTGTGAGCCAACACTGTAACCACTGAGCAACTGGCCAGGACAGCTGCCATTCACTGAGCACTTGCTACGTGCAGGCACTGCTGGGTACTTCCCCTATATTCCAGTTTGGGCAACAAATCGGCTGGCGAGGTGGATATTGCTTCCACTTTGCAGATGAGGAAATGGAGGCTGAAAAGTCCACATTTTGCTGAGGTTAAGTAAATGGTCCAAGCCCACATCAGACCCAGTTGGTAGCAGGGTCTGGGTTCCAACCCTGACCTGGGTGACTCTGGAGGCCAGGTTCAGCCCACTCCCCAGCTCTTAAGAGCTGCTTCCTAGTGACCGGGCCTCTCCAACACCGAGCAGGGCCCAGAGCAAAGGCTGGGGATGAGTGGACTTCAGAACTGCAGCCGTGGGGACTAGGAGGCCGGGGTGACAGGGAACTCCAGCACCTGAGGCCATGGTGACATGGAGGGGGTATTCCTGGCTTGGGGAGCAGGCAGGGTGGAGCTGCACGCTGCAGGAGGGGCCCTGGCAGTGTCCGAGTGGCCACCACTGGTCTCAAGAATGTGTGAGAAGGGAGCCAAGACTGCGACCAGAGACTGAGGACTGTCCCCTCGACTCGCTCAGGAGGACCAGGGCAACCTCCTCCTGCTTGGAAAACACTTTTATGATGTCACTTTCCAGTGCACATGGTTTTTGTTTTCTTTTGTTTCAGATTTCTCTGTTGTGCCTAAGAACAAAGTTACTTTAGAACTAGAAGCTATTTGTGTGCTTTGTCTGGGAGCCATTAGCTGGGGGAGGTGATGAGACTATGGATTACCCGCCAGGAGCTGGGGGAGGGGGGTAATAGCTGAGTAGAGGTGGGTGGGGGGTGGGGGCTGAAACCTGGGGGCCTCCATGCTCCCAGCCTTCCATGTGTGGTTTACACCAAGAACCCTTTCACGCTCATGGCCGCCCTAGGAACTGCTGTTATTCCCACTTTGTAGCTGAGGAAATCAATGGTGGGAGAAGTTCAGTAACCTCCCCAAGTTCAGGGAGTTGGTTAAGCAGTGATTGGGGCCAGGCCTTCCTCAGAGCCCATCCTCCCCCATCCTCTTCCGTTCCCAGGGTGTGGCCAGCCCCTGAAGGAGGGCTGCGGCAGCGGTCAGGTCTGCTCTGAGGTTGCCCTTCTGCACGGAGGCCCGCGATGCCCAGAGAACGGGTGCGGGGCTCCTGGATTTGGAGGCCGCCCCTCAGGCCTCACAGTGGCGCTGGCCATGCAGCTGAGAAGCTGCTCTCAGGGGCCTGGGAGTCGGGGGGTGCTTCAGGGGAAGGCTCCATGTTGTCTCAGGATCTTGCCTGTAGGTCTGGGGTGAAAGGGGGCTCCTTATCAGTGGAATGTCTTATCAATGAAAATTTGCCTCTCAAGTTATGCAGCTGCTTGTGTGCCTCTGTGTGTGTGTGCGTACATCTATGTATATGCATGTGAGTGTGTGTATCTGTGTGCATGTGTGTGCATATGTGTGTGTTTCGGTGTGTGTGTGTGTATCTGTCAGCCTGTGAGTGCGTGTATGTATCTCTGTGTGTATCTGTGTGCGTGTGTGGTTGTGTGTGTGTGTGTGTGGTGTGTGTGTGTGTGTACATCTATGTGTATGCATGTGAGTGTGTGTATCTGTGTGTGTGTGTGGTGTGTGTGTGTGTGTGTGTGTGTGTGTGTGTGTGGCATGTGGCAGTTGGGGTGGAGCAGGAACTACCTTAGGCAGTCCTGGGGATTAGGAGGAGGTTTGTTGCTTCTGCGTTTTGGAAAAACAATTCCTCGCACAGGTAGTTCCGTCTGCTGGGTTCACCTTCTCTGGGCTGAAGTGGGAGAAGGAACGCCATCTCTTGGCATTGGTTGCCGGGACCTCTGGGCCTGACCCCCTCGTTCCAGATGGTGACTTTAATGGTGACAGTCAGGGACTGAGGATGTCAGGAGCAGGCGGGTGTCTGGGCCTCAGCTCCACGCTCCCTGGCGGCCTCCTCTGCCTGTCTGCTGCTGGTCTCCAGGCTGCTGGTCTCCAGGCTGCTGGTTCCGTGAGAAATCCCGTCTGCTTGGGCCTAAGGGCACGGGTGCCCAGTATGGCCCAGGCTCTGTGTTGTGGGTTGAATTGTGCCCCACCCCAACATAGGTTGACATCCTAATCGCCTAAGGACCTCAGAATGGGGCCTCATTTGGAAATAGGGCGGCTGCAGGTGTAATTAGTTAAGCTGGTGGTCCCTAATCCAATATGACTGTTGTCCTTACGAGAAGATGGCCATGTGAAGGCTGGACACAGGGAGAAGGCCAGGCGAAGACAGCAGCAGAGACTGGGGAGGTGCAGCTACAAGCGGGGGGATGCTATGGGCTGCCCGCAACAGAAGCCGGGAAGAGGCGGGAAGGGGTCTCCCCTGCGGGTTCCGGAGGGGGCTGACCCCGCCAAGCTGATTCAGACTTCTGGCCTCTGAGCTGAGACAGCAGTTTGCAGGGTTAAGCTACCCTGTCCATGGTGCTTTGTTTTAGCAGCTGGAAAGCTCGCCGAGCTGGGAGCTGAGGGTGGGCCCTGCGAGCCCTCTCCGTCCGGGCTCCTGGTTCCTTCCTTGGAGAAGACCCTCTGTGGTTTGCCTTCTTCCTCCTCACAGTCGGCCCCTTCTCTGTCCATAGGCCCCTCTTCCCACAGCGGAAAGCACATTCATTCCTCCAGCACCCCTGGGACTGGAGACAGGGCCTGTGCTGGAGGGAAGGATGAGAGGGAGGGATAGTTCTGTTTATAGATGCACAGGCCCTGTCTCCAGTGCTAAGGTGAAGAAGTGCCAGTTCTCCCGAAGACACTGCAATTAGAACGGCGGAGTGGCACTCCCTAATCCTGTGCTGCCTCCGGTTGGGAGGTCCTCATCCTATCTATTCTGCGATGTCTCGGCTCCTGTCTCCTCTTGGCCCCTGCCACGGGGGAGTGGGAGTCACCTGGGATCTGATTCATTCCCTAAGCTTCCCGAGCCTTCTGTGCTGTGAAGCCGTCCTGACAGCTGTGGCCGGCAGGCACTGTGTCCCCGGAACAGGCCTCCTCGATCTGGGCCCTGCTTCAGGGTCTCCCTCACTAGTTATCTTTGTATGTGTGTGTCTGCCCGGCTAGCCTGAGCCCCTGGCATCCTGTCTTATTCATCTTCCCCCTCATGTGAGCACAGGGCACCGGAAGTCCGTGCTCAGGATGTGGAAGCTGCTGCCAAATATGATGGTGCTGCTGCCCAGGAAGGCTGAGTCCTTTCTGGGCCTGTAGGCCCTGCACCACCAAGTCCCTGTCTCTCTCCTCGCCCAGATCGAGCAGCAGCCGAGGCTGTGGAGCACACGGACGCCAGGGACAGGTTGGCTTAGCAGCACCTTGAGATGAGCTGCCTTGAGGGAGAGGACCTGCGGGGTTTAAGCGTTGGGTCCCAGGAAGACACGGCCCTGCCATTGGAATCTCCGGGGTGTCCCACTCAGCGCAGCAGGCCTGCAGCCTCCTGTGGGGGCCCGTGGGCTTGCTGCTGTGGCTGGAGACAGGCACGGTGGCTCTGACTTCACCTCCGTCGGCCTGAGCGTGGCATGCCCAGGGGCCAGGAACTATCAGATGTGCTGCAGTGGTTTGCTCCAGGCTGTGGTTACATGGTCTGATGGACCCAAGTCTTTGGTGCTCAAAGGGGCTTTCCTAAAATCCGGAAACACTCCTCCTGGGATCTCCTGTTTCCTAGCTCCATCCAACCCAGCAGCAAGGCCTTTAAAAAAAATCTTCCTGAGGTTTCGGTGCTTTTTGCTCAGGGTGTGTGTCAGAGAGCGACAGAGTGGGGGAGGGAGAGAAGGAGAGGAGAGGGAAACTGAGAATCAGATGGAGCGCCTGTGTCGACAGCACAGCTGCTGAAGGAGAAGGCTGGGGGACCTCCGCCCTTCCCAAGACGCTTTCCCATCTGTGAGTTGGTGGCAGCGCTTGCCTGCTAGAAAGCTGGGGGAGCTTCCAGTCCTTCCTCCTCCCGTTTCCACTTTGGGCACCCCGAGCATTCTTCCTGCTTAGAGCTCAGCCAGAGCAGCACAGGTGCGATCCAGGAGCGGAGCCTGAACAACGCCACTCTGTGCGGCTCTGGCCTCTGTGCTGCCTTATCAAAGCCCTGGTGATTCTGGGCCCTGCGGGAGGGGGACTTGGCCTGCACATCCCCGTGTGCCCTTCACCACACCTGGGTGAGGCTGTCCTTGTGCCAGGCAGAGATCGCCCACAGGGGGACCCAGAAATGCATGCGGGTGCGCGCAGGTGGAGGGTGCGCGCAGGCAGGTGGAGGGTGCGCGCAGGTGGAAGGTGCGTGCCCAGAGAGCCGGCTTCACCCATTCTGGCTCCAGGTGAGAGGACAGCTTCCAGGAGGAGAGTCAGGAGGCCTAGAATGAAGGTGGGGACGTCGTGGGCCTTGCTTTCAGGCCTGAGAGAGATGAGCAGAGTTCCATCTGCTGTCCCAGATGGAGTAGCGAGCTTCAGAAGGTTGAGTCAGGTTGGAGGATTCCGGAAGCTCTGCATGTCCCTGCATTTGTCAGGGGGCTCCCCTGCAGACTTCATTGGCAAACCTGAACAAGGTGCTTATCTTGGGGGGTAATTGGGAAGGGGGCAGCTGGGGAGTGTGAGGGTCTCATTCCAGAACTTTCCAAAGGAGTGGGAAGAAGAGACCCATCCTCACCCCAAGATAGAGTGTGTGTGATGCTTTAAAAACAAAGGAAAAGTGTTGGGAGCCTGAGCCATTATGAATCAAAAGTTGTCCCCTAGTGCCCGGCTGGTGTGGCTCATTGGTTGAGTGTCGACCCATGAACCCCAAGGTCATGGTTCCATTCCGCATCAGGGAACATACTGGGTTGGGGGCTCGATCCCCAGTAGGGGGCTCGATCCCCAGTAGGGGGCGTGCAGGAGGCAGCCAATCAATGATTCTCTCTCATCATTGATGTTTCTATCCCTCTCTCCCTCTCCCTTCCTCTCTGAAATCAGTTTTTAAAAACCTATATTTAAAAAGTTGTCCTCTAGTGACCAGGTTATCCCAACAAGTCCAGGCTCTTGAGTTGCCTCCCACAAGCCCCGCCCCCTCCAGCCAGGCCCCGCCCCTGTAACTCGACCTCCCTTCTGCCTTGAAGATCCTGGAAGCTACCAGCTCTGCCACCATGCTGTGTGCCATTGGGCACCTCCCTCTACCTCTCTGGGCCTCGGTTCTCCCAAGGCTCGTGAGGTCCTGCTTCCATGGGAGTGAACACTGTCTGTGAACTGTGTGCTTTCGACCCTGAAGCACCTGATGTGGGATGCTGTCTGGAGGCTGCGTCAGCTGCGTTGGAGAAGCCATGCCCACCTATCTAGACGGGGCAGGTCAGAGACAGCAGCCTTTCCTGCTGCTGACGACCATGCCTTGGTGTTTGGATGCACTTGTAATTCATGAAGACCTGTTCTCCCCTAAAACTATGGACATCCTGTGCCCCAGGCAGGGCTGCTATGACCTGTATTTCACAGACGGGCAAAATGAGGCCCAGAAGCGTTAGGCCCTTCCCCAAGGATCCATGGTCCCTAGAGACCAAATCAATGTAAATTAATGTGAATTAGTATGAATTGATGTGAATTAGTACAGATTAATGTATATTCGTAGAAAGATGACCTGACCTTGAGAAAGTCATTAACATCCCTAAGCCCCAGTTTTTTGTCTGTAAAGTGATGATAGTAATGATCACAGGGTCACACAAAGTAATAGAGGCCAAGGCGTCGGCATACTTGGTTTTATTGTGCTTCGCTTTATTGCTCGTCGTGGATATTGGGGTGTGTACAAATTGATGTTTTGTGGCAACCCTGCCTTGAGCAAGTCCATTGGTGCATTTGTCCCCTCCGTGTCTCTGGGTCACACTTTGGCGATCCTTGCAGCAGGTGGTGTGACTTGCTTTATTGCAGTATTCACTTTACTGCATTGATCTGGAACCAAACGTGCAGTGTCTCCGAGGTAGACATGGCTAGCACTGGTTAATGTTCGCCATTAGTAACGGCGTGGAGCGCAGGGCCTCATTCTCAGCGTGTTCTCCCACCCTCCGCTTCTCTCTCTCTCTCGTGCCTTTCCCTCTTGGAGCTAGACACAGTCCCCCAAGGTTTTTCTCGGGAAGCCTGGCCCCTGACCCCCCTTGTTTCTTCCCTCCAGACTGTAAATTCACCTGCCACCCAGAGTGCCGCCACCTGATCCAGCTGGACTGCAGTCAGCAGCAAGGCCCGCTCCGGGACAGACCTTCTCCAGAGTGCACCCTCACGCCGACCTCTGGCCAGGTAGGCAGCAAAGCTGGGGCGCCAGGCTGGGAACAGCTTTCGCAGGAGCTCTGGTGAGCAGGAGGGGGCATGAGTATTGCACATGTGCTGGATGTTGGGGTCCCCTTCTGGCCAGATGGGGTTCACAGACACACATTCTGATTCTGCATCCAGTTCTGATGTGTGGGTGTGTTTCCCTCCCCCCCGCCCTCCTCACACACACAACACCAAAGCAATTCTCTGAAACCAGCTGGATGTCTCTCAGTTCAACTTCACTCTCTGTGCCCCCTCACCTTCAGATGCTCATTGCAAGTCCAGGTGGTCCCCTGGGCTTCTGACCTGCCGGCTATAGATTGGAGGTTCCCACAACCCCTTCCTTGGGTTTCATTGATTTGCTAGAGCGGCTCGCAGAACACAGAGAAACACGTTACTTAGCAGATTATTATAAAAAGATACTGAAAGGTTAAAGTTGGTGATGGAAGGGCAGGCTAAATAGCCATCTCAGACGGTGAATAAAGAAAAATGGAATTTATTTAAGGAAAAGGGGATAGGGATGGGGATATCCAAAGGGAAGGGCTACCCAGCACTGGGCCAAAGGGGAGTGGGTCCATAGATGACGGCAAAAATGCACTTAGGACAGGGAAACAAGGAAGGGCATAGGGGAAGCAACAGGAGAGCCTGGGCTGGGCTGCTCTGGCTCAGGGAACCTGCCTTGGAGACAGGTTCAGGGGGTTAGCCCGGGACGAGCTGCCGCTGCCCGTTGCTCCCCTGGTTGGGGTCTCTTATAGGGAAGAGGGGGAAGGGAATGCCAGGGTGTGCTCCTTGGAGGGAGAGCGCACGCTGGGTCCCTCGTCCTGAGAGTATTTCTTTCTCTTGCAGGTGGAAATCCTCGGGGAGGTGTCAGGGGAGGGTCTCAATAGAATGTTCATCAGCTTTCCGGGTGTGCTTTTTTAGGTCATGGTCTCCACTGATTGGCTGGCGCCAGGGCAGAGGGTCATTAGTCAATGTAGCTGGTCCTGAGGCAGCCAGGGCAGCACTTGTCTGGTTTTGCTGCTTTTCTGGGCCTGGAGCTGAAATACAACTGAGGCCTAGATGTTATCTTCAGGAAGGAGAAGGTCAGGGCATCTAAATCGCCCGACATGCCATATGAAAGATCAGGGGTCCAAACCGCATGAGCAGTGAGTGTAATGTTTTGAGTTGATTCCTGGGGTCTCTATTCTGTTCCATCGATCTATCTAGATGCCTGTTCTTGTGCAAGTACCAGGCTGTTTTGAGTATACTTGCTTTGTAGTATAATTTGATATCTGGTATTGTTATTCCTCCAACTTTGTTCTTCTTTCTCAAGATTGCTGCAGCTATTTGGGGTCTTTTTTGGTTCTACATAAATTTTTGGAGTACTTGCTCTAGATCTGTGAAATATGCCGTTGGTATTTTAATAAGGATTGCAAAGAATCTGTAGATTGCTTTGAGCAGTATGGACATTTTAATGATGTTAATTCTACCAATCCATGAACATGTTATAATCTTCCACTTGTTTATATCTTCCTCTATGTCTTTTCCAATGTCCTGTAGTTTTCCACGTACAAGTCTTTTACCTCCTTGGTTAAGTTTATTCCTAAGCATCTTAATTTTTTTTGTTGCAATGGTAAATGGGATTATTTTTTTGGTTTCTCTTTCTGAGAATTATCGGTGTGTAAAAATGCCACCGATTTCTGGGTGTTCATTTTGTATCCTGCTACATTGCCAAATTCTTTTATTAAATCTAGTAGTTTTTTGGTGGAGTCTTTAGGGTTTTCTATGTACAATATCATGTCATCTGCAAATAATGAGAGTTTTACTTCTTCCTTTCCAATTTGGATGCCTTTTATATCTTCTTCTTGTATGATCACTGTGGCTAGGACTTTCAGTACTATATTGAATAGGAGCGATGAAAGCAGACATCTCTGTCTTGTTCCTATTCTTAGAGGAAATGGTTTTGTTTTTGCACATTGAGTATGATGTTGGCTGTAGGCTTGTCATATATGGCCTTTATTATGTGGAGATATGATCCCTCTATTCCCACATTGCTAAGAGATTTTATCAAAATGGGTGTTGTATTTTTCTAATGCTTTTTCTGCATCTATTGATATGACCATGTAATTTTTGTCTTTCAATTTGTTTATGTGATGTATCATGCTTATTGATTTGTGGATATTGTACCAGCCTTGCATCCCTGGAATAAATCCCACTTGGTCATGGTATATGATCTTTTTAATATACTGCTGGATGCCACTTGCTAATATTTTGTTGAGGATTTTATTTTTTTTTTATTTTTTTTTTTGACTTTTTTTTTTTAAATAAATCTTTATTCAGATTATTACAATTATTTCTCCTTTTCCCCCCCATAGCTCCCCTCCACCCCTTTCCCACCCCACCTTCTGCCCTTACCTCCCCCCCACTGTCCTCATCCATAGGTGTATGATTTTTGTCCATTCTCTTCATGAACCCCCCCATACCCCTTTCCCCCTGAGAATTATCAGCCCACTCCCTTTCTATGCCCCTGATTCTATTATATTCACCAGATTATTCTGCTCCTCAGGTTTTTAATTCACTTGATTTTTAGGTTGGCTTGTTGATAGATATGTATTTGTTGTTCATAATTTTTTCTCTTTACTTTTTTCTTCTTCCTCTTCTTTAAGAATACCTTTCAGCATTTCATATAGTACTGGTTTGGTGGTGATGAACTCCTTCAGCTTTTTCTTATCTGTGAAGCTCTTTATCTGCCCTTCAATTCTGAATGATAGCTTTGCTGGGTAGAGTAATCTTGGTTGTAGGTTCTTGCTATTCATCACATTGAAAATTTCTTGCCACTCCCGTCTGGCCTGCATAGTTTCTGTTGAGAAGTCAGCTGACAGTCGTATGGGTGCTCCCTTGTAGGTAATTAACTGTTTTTCTCTTGCTGCTTTTAATATTCTCTCTTTGTCTTTTGCTCTTGGCATTTTAATTATGATGTGTCTTGGTGTGGTCCTCTTTGGATTCCTTTTGTTTGGGGTTCTGTGGGCTTCCTGGACTTGTAAGTCTATTTCTTTCACCAGGTGGGGGAAGTTTTCGGTCATTATTTCTTTAAATAGGTTTTCAGTATCTTGCTCTCTCTCTTCTTCTGGCACCCCCATAATTCTGATGTTGGTACGCTTGAAGTTGTCCCAGAGTCTTCTTACATTATCTTCAACTTTTTGGATTTTTTTTTTTGCTTTTTGCTTTTTCGGTTGAGTGTTTTTTGGTTCTTTGTATTTCAATTCTTTGACTTGATTCTTGTGTTCCTCTATTCTGTTTCTGGGTCTCTGTATAATATTTTTTATTTCAGTCAGTGTATGTTTAATTTCTAGTTGGTCCTTTTTCATATCTTCGAGGGTCTCGTTATATTTATCGGCCTTTTCTAGGATATTCTTAAAAAGTCTTATAACGGTGGTTTTGAATTCTATATCCAGTCGTTTGTTTTCCTCCATTTCTTTCGTTTGTGATCTGATTCTTTGACCCCGCATTTTCACTGGATCCCTGAGTTGGTAAGGTAGATATTTGTGCTAGGTTTCCAATATGGCCCAGTGGGTCTGCTTCCCCAGTTAACCTGAGGTGGACACTCTTGGTGCACCCCTTTGTGGACTGTGTGTACAGCCTTGTTGTAATTAAGTCTTTATTGTTGTTGGTATCACTGGGAAGAATTGACCTCCGGGCCAGTTGGCTGTAAGGATCAGCTGTGTCTATGCTGGGAGAAGCCCGGTGCTGGAGACAGCCTTATAGGATTAGACTTGCCAAATTGCAATAGCCTCTGTGCTCAGCTTGGATGGGGTGGAGTCTCAGTCTTGGCTTCCTGTCAGCCCCGCCCCTGCGCGCATGTGCGCTTTCAGTCCTCCGCCTTCCCCAGCTCGAGTCTCCGCCTGAGAGTCCAGACTCCCCCCACAAGAGCGTGGGTCCCCAGGGGCTCGCCTGGAACTGGGGTTCACTGCAGTCAGAACTGGGGCTCGGTGCAGTCAGAATCCTCTGACTCCCCTCCACTAGGGAAAGCCTGTGGCAACCCCCGCAGCCTTTGTGCGCACCGGCGCGGCGCGCGTGCGCACTTTCAGTCCTCCGCCTTCCCCGGCTCCTGAGTCTCCGCCCGAGAGTCCAGACTCCCCCTACAAGAGTGTGGGTCCCCAGGGGCTCGCCTGGAACCGGGGTTCACTGCAGTCAGAACTGGGGCTCAGTCAGGATCCTCTGACTCCCTTTCACTAGGGAAAGCCTATGGCTACCTCCGCAGCCTTTGTGCGCACTGGCCCGTGTGCGCCTTCAGACTTCTGCCTTTCCCAGCTCGCGGTCCGAGGCTTCCTAACCCCCTTCCGCCAGAGGAAGTCAGCCAAGCTCTCAGCCGCCCTTCCTCTCTGCGCGCACAAAGCCCCTTTGCCGTACCTCCAATTCTCTGTGAGCTTTTCTCCTTCCTTCTAGTTGTAGAATTTTCACTCAGCCTGCTTTCCTGTGGTTCTGGATGGTGTCCGTTCTGTCTTTTAGTTGTAGTTTTGAAATTGTTGTGCGAGGCAGCAGTTTAGGTGTTTACCTATGCCGCCATCTTGGTTTTCAAGTCCTTTTGTTGAGGATTTTAGCATCTATATTCATTAGGGATACTGGCCTGTAGTTATCTTTCTTTGTGGTGGCTTTATCTGGTTTTGGAATTAGGATAATGCTGGACTCATAAAAAGAGCTTGGAAGTGTGCCTTCCTTTTGGATTTTTTTGGAATAGTTTGAGGAGGATAGGTGTTAATTGTCCTTTAAAGGTTTGGTAAAACTTCCCTGTGAAGCCATCCAGACCAGAGCTTTTGTTGTTTGCTCGGAGTTTGTTTTATTTTGTTTTGTTTTTACTTAGTGTATTTCCTCAGTTGTTATTGGCCTATTTAGGTTTTCTGATTCTTTCTGATTCAGTTTTAGAAGATTGTTTTTTTTTTTTGTTTTTTTTTAGGAATTTGTCCATTTCGCCCAGTTGTCCAGCTTGTTGGCATATAGTTGTTCATAGTATTTGCTTACAATCCTTTGTATTTCTGTGGTGACAGTTGTTACTCCACCACTTTCTTTTCTGATATTATTTATTTGGGTCCTCTCTCTCTCTTTCTTGATGAGTCTGGCTAACGGTTCATCAATCTTTTTATCTTATCAAAGAACCAGCTCTTGGTTTCACTGATTCCTTGTATTTTTTTAGCCTCTATGTCATTTATTTCTGCTCTAATTTTTATTATTTCCATCCTTCTACTTATTCTGGGATTTTCTTGTTGTTCTCTTTTAATTCTTTAAGTTGTAGGGTTAAATAGTTTATTATTAATTTTTCTTGTTTTTTTTGAGGTATGCCTGTAGTGCAAGCATGTCAAACTCGGGCCGAGGCATGCAGCCTGCTGGCTGTGGGTTTAACATGCTTGCAGTGCTATGAACTTCCCTCTGGGACTCCTTTCACTGTGTCCCATAGATTTGGGGCAGTTGTGTGTTCATTTTCATGTTTCCAGGACATTTTTTATTTCTTTCTTGATCTCATTGGTAACCCATTCATTGTTTAATAACATGCTATTTAGCCGCCATATGTTTGAATGTTTTTACTGTAGTTTATTTGTAATTTTATTCCATTGTAATCTGAGAAGATACTTGATATGACGTCAATCTTCTTGAACTTGTAGAGACTTGTTTTGTGTCCCAGTGTGTTGTCTATCTTTGAGAATGACCCATGTGCACTTGAGAAGAATGTGTATCCTGCTGCTTTGGGGTGAAAGGTTCTATAAATGTCAGTTAAATCCATCTGATCCAGTGTGTCATTTAGAGTCTCTATTTCCTTGTTAAGTTTTTGTCTGGAAGATTTATCCAGTGAAGTCAGCGGGGTGTTAAAGTCCCCTACTATGACTGTATTGCTGTCGACCTCTCTGTTAAAATCCTCTGGAAGCTGTTTTACATATTTAGATAGATGCTCCTCTGTTGGGTGTATATATGTTTACCAGGGTTATATCCTGGTGTTGGATTGATCCCTTTAGTATTTTGTAGTGACCTTTACTGTCTCTTGTGATGTCCTTCATTTTGAAGTCTATTTTGTCAGATATGATTATTGCTACCCAAACTCTTTTGTTGTTGTTTTCATTTGCATGGAAGATTTTTTTCCATCCCTTCCTGTCATCCTGTGTGAGTCTTTTGTTCTGAGGTGGGTCTCTGGTAGACAGCATATAATTGGTTCATGTGTTTTTATCCATTCAGCTACCCTATGTCTTTTGATTGGAGCATTTCATCCATTTACATTTAAGGTTATTATTGATAGGTACTTACTTATTGCCATTTTAATTCTGTATGCCTCTCTCTCTCTCTCTCTCTCTCTCTCTCTCTCTCTCTCTCTCCTTGTTATTACAGCAGTCCCTTTAGTATTTTTTTTTCAGTGCTGGTATGGTGGTGATAAATTCTGTTAGCCTTTTTTGTTTTGTTTTGTTTTGTTTTTGGTCTGGGAAGCTCTTTTATTTCACCATCTATTTTGAATGATAGCATTGCTGGATATAGTAATCTTGCTTTCAGATCCTTGTTTTTCATTACCTTTAATACTTCATGCCATTCTCTTCTGGCCTGTAGAGTGTCTGATGAAAAATCAGGTGTCAGCCTTATGGGAGCTCCTTTGTAGGTGAAAATTGCTTTTCTCTTGCTGCCTTTAAGATTCCTTCTTTGTCTTTAATTTTTGGCATTTTAATTATGATGTGTCTGGGCCTGGGCCTGTTTTCTTCTTGATTGGGACTCTCTCTACCTCCTGAACTTATGTGACTTTTTCCTTCACCAGGTTAGGGAAGTTTTCTGCCATTATTTCTTCAAACATGTTCTCTAACCCTTGCTCACTTTCTTCCCCTTCTGGTACACCTATTATGAGAATATAGTTATGTTTCATGTTGCCCCCAGCTCCCTTAAGCTGACCTCCTGTTTTTTAATTGTTTTTTTCTTTTTGTTCCTCTGATTGAGTGATTTTTTCTACCCTGTCTTCTAATTCACTGACCCGATCCTCCACTTCTCCTAATCTGTGTATTCCTTCCACTGTGTTCTTTATTAGTGCTATGTCGTTCTGCATAGTTACTATATCTTTTCTCATGCTATTGAGCCTCTTTGCCATAATTATTCTGAACTCTATGTCTGATAAATTTCTTATCTCCATTTCATTTAGCTCCTTTTCTGGAGAATTCTATTGTTCTTTCATTTGGGGCTTTTTTTTTTGTCTCCCCATTTTGGCTGCCTGTTTGGGTTTGTTTCTGTGTATTAGGTAGATCTGTTACAACTTCCAATCTCTAGTGCAGGACAATGTCAGACGCTATTTGTGACTGGCCTTGAATACTGTTTGGAGGTATTAGCAATTCACAGCTTATGGCTTCCTCTGCTGGGGCTGGGTGCCTTTGAAAAGGACTGAAATGTGCACCAGGGTCTGCTTTTCCTAGCCCCAGTCCCTGGATTAGATCAGGCAAAGACTCAAAGCCTCCAGTGACCCACCTCTCCCTGAAGTCCCATTGACACTCAGGTGTGATTAGCCTCAAGCTATTGACCACAGGGTGAGGCAAGAGGTCTTCCAACAGGGTGGGTCAACTGCCTTCCCCTAGGCAAAAACCACCTGGATAGCAAACATCTGAGGAGAACGATGTCGTCTGAGGAGAACGTGAGGGAATGACTCAGCATAGGTAACCGGGATGGAGGCCCTCCAAGCTCTAACCCCAGAGCCCCCAACCCTTGGATCTCCTTAGACAGCTCCAGTCCACTCTTCCCTCTCCCTGTCAGAGCCCAAGATAAGTGGCTTCACTCAAAATTTTGTGTTGGCCCTTTAAGAGGGTGCCTGCATTTTCAAACATCTCTCGCCAGGTGACAGCAACCATGCTGCTTTTCACAGCCATATGGTATGTGGGCATCTTTCTCAGTTCTGGTGCTCTGGGCTGGAGAGCCAAGCTTGGTATTTAGACCCCAGAATTCACAGTGGGGGGGACTCCCTCCCGCCCCCCACAGCTGAGCTATCTCTCGGGGACTTCAGCTGCTGTCTATGGGAGCCCTGCCATCTCTTTCACACCTCTGCCCTTCCTACTTTCTGTCCTTGGGCATCTTTTCTCCAGCTAGTCCTCAGGTGATTTTTCAGGGTGGTTCTTCTGTATATTAGTTGTATTTCCAGTTTGGTCCTGGGAGAATGTCCATGTAGCATCCACTTACTCCACTGCCATTTTTTAATCTCCTAGCCCCCATGTTTAGGTAGGGTCCAAACATCACCTCATTAACATGACAAGAGACACCTTGGTTGCTCTCATTACTCAGGAAAGTCCTAGGGTTTTATGAACTCTGTGCCTGAAATGGGGATAAAGACCAAATATATATTTTTTTGTTATAAATCTCAATATCACACACATACATCTCTTGGGAAGCAAATAGGATGTGTGCTTTCCAAGAGACTGGCCGAGGGGTGTGGAACAGGAACAGTGACCCAGAGAAGTCTGCAGTGCCCTGTACGGAGCCTGCTTTGGCCCAGGGCTTTAAGCCAGAGGTGTGGGTATGGGTGAAGGGTGGTGGTCCCAAAGAAGGCTCTTGAAGATGCTTTGAGGCCTTAAAGCCCTGGGGCAGTAGGCATGTGGAGCTGCCAGCCAGGCCAGATCAGCCTCAGAGGGGCTAGGCAGATAGCTTCCACCTGAGTTAAAGGGCCAGGAAAGTGGATGCCCAATGCAGCTCTTGGTTCTGGACTTTGCCAAGGCACTTGAACCAGATGTGTCTGAACTTTGATGTCTAAGATTTGGAAGGGTTACAGGAGAGCATTTTTTTTTTTTTACTCTTACATTGAAAAGGCCTTTATTGAGGATCTACAATGTGCCAAGCGCTGGTGAGAGTAGGGATAATTAATGATACATCATAGTTTTTGTCCTCAGCTTACATTCTGGCACGGGAGGCAGAATATAACCAAATAGTATATACTGTGATGCATGTTGCCATAAGAATATGAACCAAGTGTTTTGAGTCCACAGTGCAATTGTTTCTGTAGGAAATCAGAAAGGAATTCCCAAAGGAGATGCCATTTGATCTGAGTCTTAATGTCTGAGTCAAAGGTTGCTGGTCAAGGAAGTAAGGAGTGTTCCAGGACACCATCCATGTATTCATTTGACAAACATGTTTTGGAAAAACAAACACAAATATGTTTTGAATGTTGACCACATACAGGCCCAGGAAATCCAGGGACTTAGTGATGAAGGAAACAGATATGACTCCTGCCCTTGCTGTGCTTGCAGTAGAGCAGGGAAGCAAGACTTTAAACAAACAAGCCCCATGTGTGTGAGAGACAATTCAGGTGCTGGATAGCTGCTTATTTCCTGAAGAGAATCTGAGAGAACCTGGGGAACCCAGGATTTGGCCCCCAAGCCCCCAGAATAGCTATCCACATGCTTTTTCAGACCTCGATGCACGTGATCAATGATGTCCAATCATCTGATCCACCCACGGGTGTTACCTGCCTCTCAGCTATTCCCTCATGCCTTTTTCTCCCACTGAGAAAGCATTACTAGAAAGCAAATAGGATGTGTGTTTTCATAAAAATGATATTGAATCAGTTCTAAAATATGTATTTTAGCCCAACTGGTGTTGCTCAGTGGTTGAGCATTGACCTATGAATCAGGAGGTCATGGTTCAATTTCCAGTCAGGATACATGCCTGGGTTTGGGGCTCATTCCCCAGTGGAGGGGGAGGGGGCCATGCAGGAGGCAACTGATCAATGATTCTCTCTCATCATTGATGTTTCTATCTCTCCCTCTCCCTTCCTCTCTGAAATCAATAAAAAATCAATCAATCAAAATACGTATTTTAAAATTCTATGCTCCACACGCTTTGGAATAGTAACTGCTATGGTATGGCCTGAATGTAACCTAGCCTCTTGGGAGGGCCTTCTACCTATCCATCCAGGCGGTGGAGTGGGGAGGGCAGGAAAAGGAGAAGACACAGATCTGACTCCCAAAGCCCTGGTGAAGGTCTTCCTTCGAAGAAGGAAAGGGGGGGTTACTAGCACATCATGTAGCAACATTTCCTAATCTTATTTAAATAACTCTTTCCTTTCCCAGTTTTCTGTCCCATCTGGAAGCTTCCAAGTCTCTCTTCTTTCTGTTCCCCTTAATTCTACCCATCCCCCAACCCAGAGCCTGCTTCCCGCACTACTTCCTGGGCCCCCCTCCGTCTCCTCTATTCCTTCTTCTAAAACAGCGGGTCTCAGAAGGGGGTGATTGACTCCTCCCCACCGCCTCCCCACCCCGGGGGCATTTGGCAGTTTCTGGAGACAGTTTTGATGATCACAACTGGAAGGTGCTACGGGCATCTGGTGGGTAGAAGCCAGGGATTGTGCCCCCTACAGTGCACAGAAAAGGTCCCTACAGCAGAGTCATCTGACCCCAGATGTCAACAGTGCGGAGCCCTGGCCAGGTAGCTAACTTGGGTAGAGCATCATCCCGGTATGTCAAGCTTGCGGGTTCAATCCCTGGTCAGGACATATACAAGAATCAACCAATGAATGCATAAATAAGTGGAACAACAAATGGATGTTTCTCCCTTTCTCTCTCTCCCTTCCTAAAAACAAAACAAAACAAAACAAAAACTAATGCTGAGGTTGAGAAACCCTAGAGCTGCGTAGCCAGCTACCAGGTGTGGTGAGCAAAAGGCCCCAGAGCAGGGCCTGGGGTGTCTCATCCTCAGAAAGTCAGCAGTGAACAGGTGCTCCCCCGTCTGAGTATTTGGAAGCAGAGTGACCCCCTTTCTCTCTGTTGGGCCCCTCTGGCAAGCGGCTGTGTCCAGAGCAGAAGCACGCTGACCTGTAGAAGGAGCCACACAGAAACATAGAAGGAGCCAAGTCCCTTGTGGGCGGGGGAACAGCCCTCAGTCAGCAAACGGCCTGGGAGAGGGGGCGGGGGGCGGCTCGGTGGAGGAGGGCTGCTGTGTTTGCCTTGGACAGGCCTGGCTGCGTGCTTCAGCACAAGTGGGGCAGGACCTGGCCTTCTATCAATAGAGTCCGGGCCCTGCTCCAGGCTCACTCGCCTTTTCTGAAAAGCTGGTTTGTGCTGATTTCCGCCTTGGCTTGCTTTTCTGTTCAATACCAGGATGGACTTGCTTTCACCTTGACCCTGTCACCTGGGCTGGCTAACCTAACGTGTGAGGACATTTTCCTGGGGGGTTATGGTGGCTGGGGCCTTGGTCTGAGCTCAATCTGAGGACGTATAGCTGTTAGGGGGTCTCAGCTTGGTGGCCTTTCTCCTCTCTGCTCTTTAAGGAGAAAAACAGAATCATGGAATTTCCTCCGTCCGGAGAGAACCACTGTTAGGTAGCATTTTTATTTTTTTCTTCCTGCCCATTCATACACGTTTCCAGGCACTGTTGAGGCCATCCTCTAGGTAAGCATTTGGCTCAGCCTTTGGAAGCCGTAGTCCCAGGGTCCTCTGTCTCCTCTCTGCCACGCCTGAGGGCGGCGGGAGGGAGGAAGAGGGGCAGATGTGTGTGTGTTGGCGGGAGGGGGCGGGGAGGACTCCGAGCCCCAGCTCTTCTCACAAGACCATGTGGGGTGTGCGTGTCTCTCTCGGGCAGAGGAACCGGGGAAGGGCGGCTGGGAGCTGCCTGTGCTGTTGGCAGCCCCAGAAGCAGTGGTTTGGCATCTGTCCTTGGACATCCCCGAGACCTGTGATGTCCGACTGTTCCCCTGGGCGCCCGTTGTTGACCAAGCAAATCCCTTCAAGTCCCCCCAGATCCCGTCTGCAGGTTACGCCTGCTTCCCCGAGAACACGAAGGCCGCCAAACGCTGCCAAACCGGCTGCGGCTCTTGTTTTTTTTTTTTTGGAGGCATGCCCCAGAGACTTTTTATAGTCAGGTGGTGGTCTTAAGGGTGCTCGTACCATGCCTCCCCGGGATGGAAAAGACCCTCGGGGTTCCCCAGTGCCCATGATGAAGTGAGACCTCTGCTGGTCTGGGCTGGTCCTCTCATTGCCTTCGGAAAAGCAGGCCCGAAGGGAGGGAGTCCTTGCCCCAAACTGTTCGTTCTCACCGCCACCTGCTGCGCCCACGGGGATCCTGGGGGCCTGTCCCTGTGGCCTTTGGTGCTGTTTTTCTTGGTACCTGGAATGCACAGTTGACAAGAAAAAAGACTTTGTTCCACTCGAATCGCTGCAGCCAGGCATTGACCTTATGTCTGACAGGCCGCTTCCTCCCCCTCCTCCGGCCTCCGGAGCCCAGGAGCAGCGCTCAGGAACCAGACGCCCAGGTCCCCACCGCCAAGTCTGGCCCCTCCCACAACAGTTCCCAGACCTCACTCGGGCCCTTTCCACTTAGGGTTCTGGCCATACCCACGTCCCACCTCTGCTATTATGCACCTAGTGTTTCTCTTTTTTTTAAATATATTTTATTGATTTTTTTACAGAGAGGAAGAGAGAGGGATAGAGAGTTAGAAACATCGATGAGAGAGAAACATCGATCAGCTGCCTCCTGCACACCCCCCACTGGGGATGTGCCCGCAACCAAGGTACATGCCCTTGACCGGAATCGAACCTGGGACCTTCAGTCCACAGGTCGACGCTCTATCCACTGAGCCAAACCGGTTTCGGCACACCTAGTGTTTCTCTTTGAATAGACTTACTCAACTTGAGCTTGTGTTAAAGGGACTTTGAAAAGCCTAGAACCGTGGTCGGCAAACTGCGGCTCGCGAGCCACATGCGGCTCTTTGGCCCCTTGAGTGTGGCTCTTCCACAAAATACCACGGCCTGGGCGAGTCTATTTTGAAGAAGTGGCGTTAGAAGAAGTTTAAGTTTAAAAAAATTTGGCTCTCAAAAGAAATTTCAATCGTTGTCCTGTTGATATTTGGCTCTGTTGACTAATGAGTTTGCCAACCACTGTCCTAGAATCACTGTTTGATGGACTTAGGATTTTTTCCTGACACATTAAATTAATACTTAATCTCTAAAATGAAAAGAAAAATGTGTCTAAGGACGGCCTCAGATTCCTTTGCACAGATTCACTGAGCCAAGCACTGTTCTAAAATCCCCAGAGCCATTGGTGGGAACGGCTGTCTGCGGAGTCCACCTCGGTACCTGCCTACAGTGGGTGCACTGGGTGCAGCTGGTGCCCGAGGGGCACTGAGCAGTGGAAAGAGCTTCAGGGAGCTTGGAGGACATGCCAGCCACCCATACTCCTACCCGGGTGCTTCCAAAGGAGAGATGGACCCACATGTACCAACAGGGAATAGCGAGAAGTGAAAACCAGTACACACGGGACAAACCCAGTTGGGGTGTGTGTGTGTGTGTGTGTGTGTGTGTGTGTGTGTGTGAATGTACAGGGAAGGTCTGGCAGATGCCCGGCCAGCCGCTGGAGGAGATTTCACTTAGGAAAGGGTGGGAGTGGAAAAGGGTGGAGTTTTGCTGTTCCCTTCCGTGCTGTTTGAATAACCAGATACTGTCATGTGTTTCTAGTACAATATTTTCTAAAAAGGTGGTACATGTTTTCTTAAGCAAAAGAGAGACCCCTTGCCTAGGTGACAGAAGAGCTAGGTTCTAGTCCAGACTGTGTAGACGAGATCATTGGTGTGACCCAGGACAAACCTCCCAGTGTCTCAGCCTCAGGTTTCCCCTCTGAGAAATGGGACAGTAGGCAGGGTGGTTGTGAGGCTCCATGAGATGTTGGTGGCAGCCTGTGCAGATGAAGGGGTGAGCATCCAGGGCCATTCTGGTGCCTCCAACGGCCTAATTGGATTTTTTTTAAATCACATCACCCCTGTGGTGAAGGCCCTCAGTGGCATCCTGTTGCCCTCCACTCCGGTCTAAACCTGGATTAGCACATGAAGCCTCACGGGCGGGCTCTGCCAATTCTCCAAAACACCGGAAGGATGGGTTACTGTCCTGTATGTACCACCAGGACACTATGCCTTTGAGATTTGGGTGGGACCTTCTAACTACAAGACTCAACGATTATCTCCTCCTTTGCAGCCCAAGTTATTACTCTACTCCATTGATAAAAAGACCAAGACTCTGTCCCCATTCTTCCAAGCTTCAGGGTAGATCAGCCCGGCCTGCTGGTCTCAGCCTGACCGGTTGCTGCTGCCTTTCTGCCTGCACCCCTCCCCCCATGAAGCTGCTGTCATTCCTTAGCAGGGCCCCTCTGGAACCATCTCCTTCAGCCCCTGCAGCCGCTGAGCGGTGACTCAGCTGGCTTGTAGAGCTAAGTTTCCTGGCACCCTGCCCCCCGCTCCCTCCCCAGTCTTGCCACTGCCTCTGTACTTGGGCTCTGCCTTTCCAGGGGAACCACCTGGGGCCAGTTCTGCCCCAGTCTTCAGCCCAGTGGCCATGTGCTGAACCCTGGACTACCACAAGGGGGAGCTGGGGAGCAAGAAGAGAAGTTGGAGGCGGGGAGAGGGAGGGGAGAGAGCAGGTCTGTCCCTCCTGAGGGCCCGCCTCTCCCTCTTCCTAACAACCCCTCTGGATAGATACCTGCACACCTCAGCAGATTCTGGGGCCTGGGGCCCCTCTGAAATGCTCCATAAATGTTTTGAATTGTGGTTGATAACAACAGTAGCTACTATTCATTGAGGCATAGCATGTGCTCCACTTGTTTATCAATTATTGAGGCATGTTGAAATCTCCAACTTTAATTGTGGGTTTTCCAATTTCTCCATATAGTTCTATTTTCCTGTATTTTGAAGCTCCATTATTCAGTGCAGAAACATTTAGGATGATTATTTCATCTTGTTAACCCCTTTACATGACAAAATAACCTTCTTATCCCTGGTTATATTCTTTGCTCTGAAATCTACTTTGTCTGATATCAATGTAGCCACTCCAGCTTTCTGTTGATTACCATTAAAATGGTATTTCTTTATTCATCCTTTTACTTTTAGGCTATTTGTGTCTTTGTATTTAAAGGTCATTCTTATAGACAGCAAATAGTTAGAACTTCTTTTCTTTAATCCAGTCAGATAATCTCTGCCCTTTAATTGGGTTATTTAGATCATTTACATTTAATGTGACTATTGATACAAGTAGATTTAAGTCTGTCATCTTACTATTTGTTTTCTATTTGTCCTATCTATGCTTTGTTCCCTTTTTCATTTTCTTGGTCTTCTTTTGGCTTAATTAAATATATTTTATGATTCCATTTTATCTCATCCACTGCCAGCCTACCTACATGTGCCAGTCCCCAGCCTCTCTCTAAGCTATGGCTACATCTGGGACAGCCACTCCACCCTCCACAGATTTCCCTCCATGCTCTAGAAGCCAGAGGTGCTGGCCAAAGCTGTTAGGGATTTGACTTCCGTAGACAGTTGGCCTCTCACAGGAGCTGCCCCAAAGCCTGTCTGAGCAGCTCAGGCCAACCCACGGGAGCCCACTTCTGGCCAGGCAGAGCTGAAAGGCATCCCAAACAGGAACTATTTAAGATCCTGGCTCTGAGGAGGCATAGAGCTCTAGTATTTATTTCTCTAGAAATCCTTAAGCACCAGTGACATTTCTCTGTGCTCCTCACAGCCCCAGCCACTGCTTCTATCCTGGAAGCAATAGGCTGCCCGAGATGACCTCTGGCTGGGCCAGGTCAGGCCTGCGGCTCTGAGGAGTCAACAGAGCCCTCTTTCTATGTGTGGAAGTACAAGACCTGTTCACACTGTGACCACACCGCCCTGGCCATCAGAGGACTGGCCTTGCCGGGAGAGGGGCCCTGAGAGAGGTGGTGTTGATCAGAAACACCTTTGGGCTTCTCTAGTCTTCCTAAAGGAGAACAATTGGAAGGCAGACTCCTCGGGCCTGACTCAGACCCGCAGGAGCTCTTCAAGACCTTGGCTCATGTAACTGCCACGGTGTCTGTAAGTGTCCAATCGAAGCTGTTAGCCTGGCAGCCAAGCAAGAGAAGTGCAGTGTGGGCTAGAACCCCCGAGAAAGCGACCCTTCTGTGAGTCTAACCTAAAAGGTGTGCAGCCACTCACCTCTTATAACAGGAAGCCGTCTGGGGAGAAATTAACTTCTCCGCTGTGCACAGTCAGTTCGTGCTGTCAAATGCTCTTCTCAGGGTAGGAGGTAGCATTCTTTTTTTTTTTTAAATATATTTTATTGATTTTTTACAGAGAGGAATAGAGAGTTAGAAACATCGATGAGAGAGAAACACCGATCAGCTGCCTCCTGCACACCTCCCACTGGAGATGTGCCAGCAACCAAGGTACATGCCCTTGACCAGAATTGAATCTGAGACCTTTCAGTCCGCAGGCCGACGCTCTATCCACTGAGCCAAACCGGTCAGGGCAGGACGTAGCATTCTTAAGATGCAACCCAGAGAGGACAGCTGGGAAAGGTGGCTTCAGAGCGGCATGGGAAGGTGTGGGAGGTGTAGTGGTTATTGGCGAATACGGGTCAGGAAGTCAGGAGGAGGTAGGAGGAGGATATTGACAGGCAAGAACCAAACCACAAGAGGGCAGGGTGGCTGCTGGGAAAGTGAATTGAGGGAACCTTGATTGTGGCTGGAGAGGACTGTGAGCTGTTGACTCGGCATTGAAGGAGCCACTCAGACTATGGGATGTCACTGGAGTCATCGGAGGAAGGACAGCAGTTATAATGAAAAATTGTCAGACACGGAGGCTCCGGGCTTGCAGTCTGATTCTACTGTTTACTTGCTGTGTGACCACTCTGAACCTCAGTTTACTCTTCTGTAAATTACCTTCTTGCAGGGCTGTGAGGATTGAGGTCATGAAATGTGTAAGAGTTCGGTGAGTCGAATGATAACTTCTTATTTCATGTCCTACTAGACTGCACATTATGAGAAGGCGGGGGGACTCTGCCGTATTTGAACCTGAACTTGAACCCCGAGCTAGTGCTTGCCACGTACAAGGTGCTCAGTAAAGATTTGTTAAATGAATGTATGAAAGAATAAGCAACTAGATCTTGACACATAGTAGTTACTCAATAATTATTAGTTGATAACGGACTAGGAGGTTTTGTGTTATCACAACGGTGATCAGATCTTGGTCTAGAAGGGGAACTTGGGCAACAAGGCGGCAGGGCGTTCGGGGGAGGCACAGATGGGAACAGGGAAGCCGCTGGGAGGCTTTGCAATAATGTAGGCTGTGGCATTCCTGGAGATGGGAGAGACCGGGGGAAGGAGCGGGTGGAAGCGAGGCAGGGAAGAGCGAGGCTGCAGGGGGAGGGGCTGGGTGCTCAGTGAGCAGGTACCCACCTGGAGCTGCCTGGAGACAAAGGATTCTGAGACACGAGTCTGTGGGTGTGGTGGATGCCATCGGCGGCACGGAGAAGACTCGGGCCCCTGGAGACATGGGCACGTAGGGGAAGAAGACAGTCCTTGGCTGAACTCGAGAAAACCCAGGGAGCTGAAGGGGAGACGGGCACAGACGGACCGAGGAAGTAGGTCCTGACTTGTTTGCGAAGGGCTGTGATTTCACGCAGGACTCTGGTGTTCTGGGCCCCGGGTTCTGCACCAGACCAGCTGGGTTGGTTCGGCTCCACCATACATGCACCATCGCTATATATAGGTGATTTCATCTGCCTCCTCTCTGCAAAACAGAGATAATAACTGTAGCTTCCTCATCGGTTTGTGGTGGGGATTCAGTTAAAAGGTCATTAGTACACTGCCTGCACGTAGTGGCTACTAATGATTTAAAAAATACGTTTCAAGGGTGTGGTGGCACCTCACCCCGGTTTTCAGCCCCTGAATGCTGCTCTCCCTCTCTGACCCCCCTCAAGTGGGCAGAGGAGGAAACCTGAGGTCCCAGCTTGCTCACGCTGGAGGCGGAGCTGGGACCAGAAAACCAGCTTCCGACTTTGTCTTACGTCACAGCTTTTCTGGAGCAAAAAGAACCACAGGGAGGATCCAGCAGTGGGATCCGGCCACCCGTCAGGTCGCACTGGAGAAGGAAGAAAGCTTAACGTCATGCTTTTCATCATCGGACACTTTGGGACGGGGAAGTCACCCACTCACCGTTTCAACGGGGTCCCTGGACCCCAGCACGATGACGTGGATTTAGGGTTCCGGATGCACTGCTTGAGGTGCAGACCCCTCTTCCAGGGCCCAGGGACAAGGACAGCCGGTTCCCATCCTTTGTGTGTTCACCTCCAGGTGCATAAAAGGAGGCTCTCTGTGCCCCCTTCACCCCCTGACCGCCCCTCCCCCCGCCCCCCGGCCAGGTTATCACTGCTGCTGGTTATTCGCAGGGAAGAGGCCACTGGACACTGACAGGAATCCAGTCTTCTCTCTTTGGGACCCTGGGGCTTCAGCCTGGATTTTCCTCCTGGAGGCTGGCCAGCTTATGGCATTATATATGCACAGGCGGATTTCTTCTGTCCTGGGGTGCTCACCAGCACAGTCTGTTTTGCTGACTTTTTCCAGGAGCCTAGATTCTCTGAGCCAAGATTCATCGACAGGTGACGTGGGCCCGAGACACCTTGGGCAAACGACGGCCCGCGGGCCGGATCCGGCTGTTGTATCCGGTTCTCTTGCTCTCCCCTCCGCTCCTTTACTTTGAATTTATATTAGTTCACACAAACACTCCATCCATGCTTTTGTTCCGGCCCTCCGGTCCAGTTTAAGAACCCATTGTGGCCCTCGAGTCAAAAAGTTGGCCCACCCCTGAGTTAAGAGGCTCTGAAAGGTGTGAGCTGTGATGGAACATGCGGCTCCCCTCAGTTTCCTCATCTGTGAAAAGGGGCTAACAGCTGCTCTCAAAGGTACAGAGCAACCTGAGTGAGGTAATGGCTGGTAAAAGGGCTGTGAAAAGCCCTGTTGAGACATCAAGATTTCATAATATTTGCGACGGCCCGGAGCGACACCAAAAAGAACAGAGTGTCACTTAGAGCTTTTCCTGATAGCGTCTGGCTTTCTGGTGTGCGGCTCCCATGGAGAGGCCCGTGCTGACTCCCGGGCGCTCTGTCCTGCTGTTTAAAAAAAGGTACGCGCTGTATTTTAAGATTGCGCATTCTGATGCGTGACGCTGCAGGTGCTGTGCAGAGGTCCCTGCGTGACTCCAGGGACACAGTGTGGCCACAGAGACTCTGGGCCTGTTTTTTTCCTTAAGTATTGGATTCCCACGGAGCAAGAAGTCCCTTTTACAAAGGAAAAGTGTGTTTCTTCGCTGGCTGGACAAAGCAGGTAGGCTGCTAGTGATGGCCGGGATCGTGCCGAGCCCCCTCTTTGCAGGATTCATCATGTTGGCATTGGACTTGGAGGGACTGCCAAAGCCACTACCAGCCTCTTTGCCTGAACCATTGTCTCTGGGGAAACCCCCCGCAAAAAAAAAAAAAAATGTTTCTAAAATACGCATTTAAAGAAAAGATTGCTCCAGACAAAGCCAGAATCTACTTTCAACCCTATTAACATCAGCTCTTCCCCTCAAACAGCCCGTAGCTCACCTCGGCCCCCCACTTCTGCCCTCTGCCTCCCTCATTACCTCCCTGTCCTGGGAGGCAGCCCCTGGTATGGAGGGCCTTCTGAGCCCACGCGGCCAGCAGCTAGGTGCTGACTCTCAGCTCTCTCCAGTTCGTGCCTGCCAGGCCTCGCAGCCTTCTGGGAGAAAGATTGTGTGGGAGGATGGAGCCAAATTGGGCTGCAGTTTGAAACCCCATGGAGCACAGACAGATTTGGCTGAGGAGGAGGAGGGAGCAGGTTCCTTAGAAAAGTAACCAGAGCTTAAAATGGAGTTGGCAGCTTGGTGTCGGGACTGAGTCTAGCCTTCTGCCCAACTTGTGCCCAGGACCGCATTGTTTCAGAGCTGCGGGAAAAGCCACACAGACTCGGAGAGGGGCCTGGTGACCCCTCTCAGGCGCTCTCTGGGGCTCCCAGGGTCCGCAGGCCATCAGACCCCGTGGGCACGGTGCCCCCAGCATCGCCAGGCTCTGAAAGCTTTGCCTTCTTTTTCTGGGACTCTGGCCGCACTGGATGGAAGGATGGCAGAGTACACATCGAAGCAGTCCCACCTCTGCTGAAAGACTACATCGCAGTGGCTGAGAGCATAGGCCCTAGAAGAGCACAGACCTCGGCCTGTCCCAGCACATGTGTCCTACTGTGTAACCCGAGCCTCAGTTCCCTCATCCATAAAATGGGAATCATAATCTCTACCTCCAGACTGCTGGGAAAGTTAAATGACGAGCTGCATGTAAATTACCTGGCACATGCAGCCTTTGTATGAACACTGGCAGCTATAACTACTGTGTACAAACGTGGTCTGGGAAGTTGTGTGTGTGTGTGCGGGGGGTGGGGGTGGGGGGTGGGGAGAGGGTTTAGTGCTTGGGGTGCCCTAATTGCTGTGAAGGATTCAGCTCTGGCCAAGGAAGGTGTCCTGCACCCAGTCTGAGGGGGGAATGTAAATGAGCTGTCCATGGTGGTAAGGACAAGATCTGGCAAAAACCCCTCTGGGCGGGAGTGTCAGGGAAATGCACAAATAACAGGGTGTTGTCTGCAGGCTCCTTCCGTACCCTGAGGCTCTCAGAGGTCAAGTTCCCTGGTGGGGAAGGGCGGCTTCTCTCCAGGTTGCCATCCATAACTTTGCATGTGATTTGCATATGCTTGTCTCTCCCCCCCCCCCCCCCCCCCCCCCCCCCCGCCCGCCCAGTGTCTTCTGGCATTTCCAAGTAAAAATATTGCTGCTCTCCAGGCAGGCCAAATATCGATTTCCTTCTTCTCCAGTGTCTTCTCTAACTCCTCTGATGGACTAGGCTTCTGCACCCAGTGGGTAGGGAATGAGAGGGCAGGGGGGGAGGGGGAGGGGGAAGGAGGAGGGACCGTTGACCTTATAGCACCTTCCACCCAGTGAACGGGAGCGTCAGGGGTGATGAGAATGAGCTGTCTGCAGGAGGCTGAAGAGAGGACATAGGGAATTTCCCCCCTCGGGCCCATCCTGGTCTATTTCTCCTTTGCATACTTAATCCGACCTGTGGTGCCCTAAGTCCACTGGCACCGGGGTCCAGTGGCACCGAGTGGGTGGAGAGGCGCAGGGGAGGGAGGGGCTCCGTGACAGCGGAGCGCCGCTTTGAGGAACCTTGCGAGAGGAAGTGGCTTCAGAAGCGCCCTGGCCGTACCGGGGCAGGAAAGGCGCAGGGAGGCGGGCAGGGGAGGTGTCGCGATGGCGCTCTGCGCTCCCGGCGGCGGGAGGGAGCGGGCGCCCAGGACGTGAAACCGTGAAACCGCAGAGGCCAGGTGAGCCGGCGAGCGCGGCAGGTCGGACCTGTGTTTGCAGCCGCTGACGGTGGTGGGTGCGCCAGGAAGGGAGCAGGTTACCCCGCCCGCTGGAGCCACGCGGGTCCGGGGTGACATACCCAGGCAGCGGGTACCTGAGTGGCGGCGGGCTCAGAGCTCGCGCCGCAGAGCCGGGGAGGGGCTTCGGCTCCGGGCGCCGCATCCCCGGGCGCATCCCCAGGCGGCCCAGCCCACGTGCTGCGGGTCCGGGTCCGCGCTCGGCTAGATGACGGTGGACAGCAGCATGAGCAGCGGGTCCTGCAGCCTGGAGGAGGAGCTGGAGGAGTGCTTCTTCACGGCGAAGACCACCTTCTTCAAGAACGTGCAGAGCAAACATTCTGCGAAGGTAAACTTCCTGGGATGCGGATGCGAGAGACTTTCCTGGGCGGGGTGGGGATGTGTGTGGGGGACCCTCTGTGGTCTAGGAGGGCAGCGTTGCCCCTGGCAAACAGGCCAAGCCATGTGCTATACCAGAGTGGGTGGGCAGCTGCCTGGGACCCTCTGGAACTCGGCTGGGCAGACCAGAGGTTGGTTCCAGAGCCCCTCCGGGACCGTCAGCAAAAAAGGTTCTCTTTCTAACGCTCTGTTCAGCATTTCCTGTCCCTAGACCTTTCCAAAATGGCTTTGCAGAGTTTGGGGACAGCGCTTGACTCGGGGTTTGGCCACATGCTCACCTGGGCTGGGAGAGTGAAGGGCAACTGTTTCTTTTTCTCTTTTTTTCTTTTGTCATTTCCCCCCACACCCGAGCTTTGAAGCTCTAGATAGAAAACCTCGGCCAGTCACTCCGAGGATAAACTTCCACAGGTTGAGACTTCCCTATTGCGAATGGCCAGAAACCATCTTAAGACGCAGTCCAGCAACTTGGCAGAGGTCCAGGGTGTTTTCAGAAGCACACGGAAACGTCTTTCTTAGGTGGTTGTCCTGCCACCATTTTAACTTCCTGGGTGGCTTGGAAGGAACCTAAAGGGGTTTGCATGAGTTTCCTAATGGGGTTCTCTGTGCTCCCTAAAGCTGTCAGCCCCTCCACACCCAGCACACCTGAATCCCCTGTCCCCCCCGGCTCCCGCCCCACCACCAGTGGCCGCACAGCCAGCAAATGGCCACAGACCTGGTGGAGTGGTGACAGAGCTCTGAGTGGCTACCTGTTTTATTCTCATAGGAGAGCGCTCAGCCAGGTCCTTGGAGAGGTGACCTCAAAGGGGCTGTTTGTAGACCAAAGTGAGCTAGCTGGTCAGTGTCACAGGCATGAGCAGGCTCATCATCGATGGAGCAGTCAGTCCTCTAGGTGTAAAATGAACCCAGAGCTTCCCCAGGCCCGGCGCTGAGGCCTCCTTGGTTAATAATTCATCCTGCCTGGAGGCCCCCAATTTGCTGGGTCCACGTGTCAAACAAATGGGCCTTTCCGTTATGAGGGGACACCTGGGAACCAAAGGAGAGGTTTTGATTTTCGTGTTTGAAGGAGCCCCCTAACGCTGGCCCCTCGACCCCGTGCCTGTTTTCTGGGCACCCCTCAGGAGGCTGGAGAGCAGGGCTTGTTCTGGAGGGATGGGGGCCGGGGTGGGTAGGCTGCAGGGGTGGGGCGGGGAGGCTTATGCAGAACAGCATGGCTGTAGAAGGGAGGTGTCCTCTCTTTTGGGGTTCTTGCCTGATGGCGTAGATCCCTCCTCGCCCCCCCGCCCCCACCCCCCCACACACATACACACATACACTCACTCCAGCTGTCTGGGGTCTTTAGACCAGTGATTCTCGATCCTGGCTGTGCCCTGGAACTGCCTGGGGAGCTTTAGGAAATGGGGATGTCAGAGAGTCCGATTGAATTGGCCTGGGGCGCAGCCTGGGCAGCAGGACCTTGAAAAGCTGCTCAGGTCATTCTGACGTTGCTCCAGAGCTTTGCTGCTGCCCGGGGGAGGGGGGGAGGGGGGAGGGGGTGGGGATGGTTCCTGTTTTTAAACAAAGTTCAGCTGCCGCACTTACTACCAGCCAGGCTGTGAGCCCTGGGTCCTAGAATGTGGGCTTTTTGCATGATTCGGGGGAAGGGGGCAGGCACACCGCAAAGCTGGGGTTTCTTTCGCGTGGCGGATGGAAAGGCAGCTGTTTCTGGTATTTCTTGGGAGAAGTAGAAGTACCTTACAAGAAAATAAGCTGGGCCAGGGGATGATTGTTCCTTGGACCAAACAGCCTTCCCTCTTCACCGCCCCCCCCGCCCCCGAAAAGCTCCCCTTCCTAGCTGTACCCCTGAAAATGCACCTTCGGTTTGGCGCCCACCTCAGCTCTTCCTTGTCTGGTTCTTGATCCGTTCCTTGCACAGGGGCCTCTGCGCATCTCCCTGCCTCGTGCTGTGCTGCCCGCCTGTGAGCCCTCGGAGGGCAGGACTCCCTTCTCAGAAAGTCCTTTTGTTGAAACTCGGGGCTTGATGCTTCCTAAAGCTCACGTGGTGGGCATGGCCCCTCTGTATCCCTCGCCTCTGCCTAACTACAGCAAGAGGGGAATCCCGACTGGAGATTCAGAACTGCCGTCTTCCTGAGCACCAGGCCAGCATCCAGCGCAGCCCTGCTTGGGGAGGGAGGGCGGGAGGGAGGACAGGCCACTCTGCAGGGCGAGCCGGCGCTGGGCTGGCCCCAGCTGAAGGAGCGCAAGGGGGTGTGTGGCTGACCGAGGGGCTGGGTGAGCTGCAGCCAGGTGTTGTAGCCTTTCATCCGGCTGAGTGTTTTCTACCTTTCAGAATATTTTCAGCTCTCTTCTCCCTCCGAACACTTCTGGAAAGGGTTTCAAAGCGATGGGCCGGACTCTGACCCCAGTCTGACCCCTAACTATGCTTTTTTCCTGCCCAAAGAGATCACATCTGAGCTCCTAAGGGAATTTCTTTTCCTGTCTCCAAGGAAAGGCATTTTGTGTGTTTCCCTGTCGCTGAGAGACTGAGGCCCCCATGGGGAGAGCAGAGGCTAGCGGCTATAAATAGCTGTCAGAACAACCTGCGTCCCTGGGCCTGGCCTGGCTGAGCGGGGCGTGGGCAGGCCTCGCTGCTGCTCTGGGCTGGGCTGGGCACCACCACCTGGGGGCAGGCTTAGCAGCCTCCCAGAGTTCCCCATGCCTCTCCCCAGCCCCTTGGTGGGAGGTGGGGAGGTGGGGAGACAGCCCGAGAGAACGTGGGAACAGGCCTCGCTTGTTCTCTCCTTTCAGAACATGGCAGCTTCCTGGGGCGCTGTGCCTCAGCTGGAGGGGCAGGGAGGTTTGAATCACGCCAGGTGCAGTGTCGGGGGCTGGGGCTGTGTTCCGTGGGCTTCTCCCTCGGGTGGCCGCAGTTGGTCATGCTGGCGTTTCCCAGGGTGTTATGCTGGCGTTTCCCAGGGTCATGCTGGCGTTTCCCAGGGTTATGCGTGTCCAAACAGGGCTCCTGGCAGCTTGCGTGGAAACCCCCCTGGGTGCTCAGAGGGGCAGCCCAAATGCACACACAGTCACTGCAGTCTAAGCTCTCAGAGTCTCCAGGGCTGAGGGGTTCGTCCAAGGTCACACAGCAAGTTCATGGTGGATCCAAGGTGAGAGCCCCACATCTCTTGCCTTCCAGCCCAGAGGTTTTCTGTCTTAGTCCTGGAAGAGGCAGGATTTGGCACTCTGTAGGGCTGGTGACTGTGAGGCCAGTTGCTCCTTTATTCCTGTTGGGATCTGACCCCAGAAGTGGGGCCAACTTCTACTCTTGTCATCCCCCGAATGCCTGCAGGTGGCAGGCTAGGGGCTGACCTCTGAGCAAGGGACACAGGCACTGCGCTCTCTCTGCACTTCAGCAGGCTCCCGGCCCAGGACGCCAGGCCTGCACAGCATCGGCGTGCACCAGGACACGCACAGCCTGCTTCTTGCAGAACATCAAGACCTGGTTTAGTGCCTCATCTCGCAGATGGAGACACTGAGGCCCATAGAGTAAGGAGGACCTCATCAGGCCACATATCTGGTCGGGCAGAGCCAAGACTCACATCCTCATGGACTCCTTGTCAAGTGCTCTTCTTGATCCTCTTCACTCAGTGAGTGACTGGGACAAACGTAGGCCTTGTCCTTTCAGAACCTTGTCCAAAATAGGAAGACCCAAATGACCTCAGGCTGGGAAAGGGGTTAAAGCAGCCGTGGGCAAACTACGGCCTGCGGGCCGGATCCGGCTGTTCTATCCGGTTCTCTTGCTCTCCCCTCCACTCCTTTACTTTGAATTTATATTAGTTCACACAAACACTCCATCCATGCTTTTGTTCCGGCCCTCCGGTCCAGTTTAAGAACCCATTGTGGCCCTCGAGTCAAAAAGTTTGCCCACCCCTGGGTTAAAGAGTCCTTCCCATCCCTCCGTTCCTTAGGTCCTTCCCATCCCTCCGTTCCGTAGGTCCTTCCCATCCCTCCGTTCCGTAGGTCCTTCCCATCCCTCCGTTCCGTAGGTCCTTCCCATCCCTCCGTTCCGTAGGTCCTTCCCATCCCTCCGTTCCTTAGGTCCTTCCCATCCCTCCGTTCCGTAGGTCCTTCCCATCCCTCCGTTCCGTAGGTCCTTCCCATCCCTCCGTTCCGTAGGTCCTTCCCATCCCTCTGTTCCGTAGGTCCTTCCCATCCCTCCGTTCCGTAGGTCCTTCCCATCTCTTCATTCCATAGGTTCTTCCCATCTTTCCATTCCATGTGATCCCTCCCATCCCTCCATTCCATAAGGCATACTGCTAGAGGAACACTGGCCCTACCTTTAACACTAGCAGGAGGAACCTGTCATCAATTCCAGAGTCTTACAACTTTAATCATTTAAAGTTCTCGGTGCCGATCCTAACATACCGCTTGCTGGAGAGCCTTCCTTCGAGTGTTTTCTTTGGATGTGGAAAATAGAAGGTTGACTTTACCTCTGGTTAAATATCACATTTAAGCACCCGTAGAACACACTGCCCTCTCCCCCACCAGATTTTCTCTTTATGCAGACACCACTGAAATATTCAAGGAAGATGCAGAGGAAGGGGTCTCAGGTCAGAGTACGAAGCCACTCTGGTTCCGTGCCTGCACTTGTCCCATCTTCTCTTGCCTGGCCAGTCGGCCCCTCCCTGGACAGGGCCTCGGTGGTGCTCCAGGGATGTCAGCCAAGCTTGATGGCTCTGGGACCAGGCAGAGAAATCCCCATATCTGTGCCAGCAGCGGGCACGCCAAGCCTCAGGCATACACCTGCCCCTGACCTTCTTGGCATGAGAGAAAAGAAAAGGATGCTAAAAATAATGTCGTTCCAAATTGGAGCAATGAAAAGGAAGTAGAAATCTTCAGGACCATTGGGCCATTGAGCTGTGTTTTTATGTGCTACTCAGAAGCCTTCCCAGCACAAGGCTAACCACAAAGGCCTTCATGGTGTAGCTGCATGAGGTGTTCTTTCAGGCTGTCGCCTGCACTCCACTCCTGTGAGAAATGGCTGTTTTCTCGGTCCTCACCAGTGTTGCTTTTCTCTGCAAAGATAGTAAGCCCAGCCCCAGCTGGTTTGGCTCAGTGGATAGAGCGTCGGCCTGCAGACGGAAGGGTTTTGGGTTCAATTCCAGTCAAGGGCACATACCTGGGTTGTGGGCTCGATCCCCAGTAGGGGGTGTGCAGGAGACAACCAATCAATGATTCTCTCTCATCATTGATGTTTCTGTCTCTCTCTCTCCCTCTCCCTTCTTCTCTGAAATCAATAAAAATATATTTAAAAAATAAAAATAAAGAAAGATGGTAAGCCCTGTAAGATGAGAACCTGCATCTCCTTCAGGTTGAAGGCAGCGCCAAGTACTGGTTGCAAAAGCCGACACTGCGTGCTTGCATCCTGTATAATCAGGATGGACTGACTGTTGCAACAAACAGCCCCTGTGTCTCAGTCGTTGAACATAATCAAAGTCTATTTCTCCTTTAAGGCAAGTTACATCGGCAGGTGGGGGCCACAATCACACGTGGGAGATTTTTGCTGGCCAGGTCCGGAAATGGTGTGTTTCTGACACCCACATGCCATTGGCCAGAACTCAGTCACATGACCACAGCTAACCACAAAGAAGGTTGGGAAATGAAGTCTGTGAGCCCAGGTGGAACAGGAAGCTGGTTGTGGTGAGCATTTAGCCGTCTCTGCCACACACCCTCCCAACACCTCTGCCAGTCGCCTCTGGCAGCGCTGCGCACACTTCCTTGGTGAAGGGCCACAGTCTCTCTCTTTGACCTTGTACCTCTCTATTGGTCACGGAGGAGGCGCCCTGCCTGGAATGGGGTCCGGTCTCCCCTCAGTACCCCGGGAACTCCTCGAGGACAGATGCTTTTCCTTACTCAGCGCCTCTCTGGTCCCCTGTAGCATCTGAAGCTTCAGTGCTGGGATCTTCACTGTAATTGCTCTTGGGGTCACTTTTTGAAAATGAAGATTCCGAGGCCCTACACCAGTCTTACTGGCTCCTGAATCTTTGGAGGTAGGACCCTCACATCTGCTTTTTAAAATACTCTCCTCAGGTGACCCCCCGCATACTGAAGTCTAGGAGCCATCGGTGCAGGCGATGTTTGGTTGTGGGCTGGTTGCTTCGGTTAAAAGGGAAGACACCATTTAGCACACACCCCAGAGAGGCTTCAGGCGGGACACTGGAGCCCAGAGGTGAAAGGATTTGTCCCTGTTCACACAGCTCAATAGAGACAGAACTGAGGACGCGGGGCCCCGGGGGTCCCGCTCAGAGCTGCCCTCATCGCTGTCACCGTGTGTGCGGGACAAAACTGTGGAGTGACAGCCCTTGGCGGTCGGGACTGGCGTGTGGTGTTGTGGAGGCCGCACGGGACTGTCGGCCAAGTCCTGGCTCGTCCCAGCTCCATCCGGTAGCAGAGGGGCGGTGGCCGGGTCACCCCTCTTCCCGACCCAGGCGCTTCCTCTGGTCCTTTCAGCAAGAACACAGGTGATATGCGCCTGTCCCCATCTTCTTAAGTGAGAGCCCCCCCACACACACACACTTTGCAAGCGAGGAGACCCATCTTACCAGCTCCTCCTGGGCTGGCAGGGGTTTCAGGTGCTGACCACCAAGTGCTGTAAAGGGGGGTGCTTCCCTAGGGTGGGGTCAGGAAGAGGACCTGAATGGCTAAGGAGAGGCCTCTCTTCAGGACCCCCTGGGGACTTGCCCGAGACTCCCTCACTGCTGTGTTTGCTCAGATTCCTCCCTCCCACCCACCCCTCTTTCTTCACATTTACCCTGACTCCGCTGGCTTTTCCTTCCAAAGCAACTCCGGTTGCAGCTTCGGCACCTCCAGCGTCCACCCACCTGTGTAGCTGAGAAAAGAAGAAAGATCATAGGCTGATATCAAGCCCTGAATTCCAGCTCTTGCTTCACACGGTCAGGTGGGACTCTGGATTCAGCTTCCAGCCCATGCGCTTGACGGGCAGGCCCCGCTGGGCCCGCCTGGGTGCCCAGGAGCCCATGCTCTCCTCCTCCTTCTGCTCTCGACTTGCCAGGCAGCCCACACCTGTGCACTTTCCGGCTCTGGGGAGGGGCCGCAGCCTTGTCCTCACCCAGGGCCTCGGTGTCCTCTTCCAGATGGCTCCATCTCCCCGAGAAGAGCCTGGGGACCCAGCCTGGCCTGGAATATTCTCTGGGTGTCCCCAGAGGACCTGATACGTTTGCTAAGATCAGGAGCGTTTACTGTCAGGACAGGAGGAAAAAGGGAGCCATCGTGGCAGGAAACGTCAGGCTGGAATCACTGAGCCCGTGGCTTCTGTTGGTGGTGCTGCGTGGCCCCGCCTCTACTCTTTGTCCAACCTCAGAACACACGCTCTTTCCACTGCACACGTGCCTCTTGCGTGAGACCAAGTTTTGAAAGGCTCCAAACAAGCTCAAGTCGCCCATCTCAAACCCTGGTGACTTAGAGTCAGAGCTGGTTTTCTCACTCAGCCAATTTCCTGTGCTAGTCTCGGGGAATCTGGGTCACCACACTCCATTATCGTCACTTCACCCCCCTCCAGTTCGTGAGCCCCCCCAGTATTCTCACCTCCTGGCTCTACCCCAGTGTGAAGAGTGGTGTTGGACTGTCCCCTACGCCCTGATGTGGGGGACAAGTGGGAGCTGGGTCTGCAGGACACTCGCCTTCCCCTGAGAGGGTGAGGCAGGGCCCCCCGTTGGCCGGAGCACATGGAGAGGCGGTAGGCGTGTTTAATCTGCACAGTCACACGTGGCTGGGCAAGTGTGGGTTTGTATGGAGAATGTGGGAGCTGGTGAGTTGGGGGGTTTAGCGGGCGTTTCTGGTTGTGACTTGAACGCCCCCTTCTTTGCTCCCCAAATACCACACCTTTCTCCCCTCACCCTCGTTTCGATGGTTGTGATTTTCTGGATGAGGGACCCTATCCGGTTCATCATTGCGTCCCTGGCACATGGCAGGTGCTTACTGCACGTTGATGGAGGAGGAGTGGGCTGGGGCTTCTTTCTCAATAACAAGAGCCCTACGAGGCGGCCGCCCCGGAGGACACTCGGGCGAGTGCTTTAGGGCCAGGTCTGTGAAAGCTGATCTCAGGACTGTTTGTTTTCAAGGGAAGCTTGTTAAGATTCTGGATGTGGAATCGATGGGTTTTTCCAGTCACTCCGAAAGGAAAATCTCACTGAGTGAGCAGAAAAGGCAAGGACAGCTTTCCAAACACGCACGGCCCCTCCGCCCCATCTGTGATTGCTCAGCTGTTTGCCCTGGAGGATGAGGCCAGGCAGGGCTGGGTCCCTAAGCAACCAGGCTGGCACCTGCTGGCAGGAGTTGGCGTGGTCCTTCCTCAAGCAGGGCCCTCGGGGGTTGGGGGAGAGGGGCCCTGCGAGGCGTGGGAGAGCCTACTGGGACAGCTTTCCTCGTGCCTTTCAGACACGGGGAGGGGCAGAGGGAGGGGGAGGCACCAACACACTCCCCATTAGTCTTACTTTCCCGGTTTAATTCTGAGCAAGGGAAGATCCCGTTTGGCGATCCCTGTACACTGAGCCTTCTCAGTGGGCCCAGCTGAAGTGGGCAGGGGCGTGCAGACGTCAGTGAGCCCGACGCTGGCCTGGGAACCCGAGCCTTCACTCCGTGTGACCTCACAAAGCATGCTCGCCCGGCGAGGCCTCCCTTTCTCCTCCCATGAAGTGGGAGGGCTTGCCCCTCCAGTGGAGAATGATGCTGAAGGAGGGTCCAACGTTTGGTTGTGAGAACCCACGGAGAACTCCTGGGCTTTGGACAATGACCATTTTGGGAAATGCAAATGGTGGTTGAATTTGACATGGGATGTGGAATTCATTGTTGGGGTGTGGAGGTATAAGGCTCTGTTCACAGAACAGAGATAGGGCAGGAGCTAGGGGTCTGCTGGGAATGGTTCGGATGTATAATAATACTCGCTGCTTCCTGGGCCTGTGGTGTGTCAGGCCCTGTTCTCCGTGCTCTGCGTATACATACTCATTTAATCCTCAGGACAACTACACGCGGATCCCATTTACCCACCTGAGGCTCAGAAGGGGGTGAGGTGATGTGTCCACGGTCACACCGAGTGAGGGCAGATCCAGGATCTGGGCCCAGTGGTCTGACACCAGAGCTCCTGGCCCCTAAGCCCTTTCCAGATAGCACTTCCCAGAACTACCCAAGTAGTCAGAGCCCCCGCTGTGAGGCCAAAAGGTGCCTGTCATGCCAGCCCATGTCAGCAGGGGTCAGTGAGGGTAGCGCACTTCGCCAGACCATTGAGGAGAGAGGGGAGGTCAGACGTCCCTGAGCCTGTATGACACAGTGAGAGCTACCCAATAACCAACTGAGACATATCTCGGTATCAGAAACGAACCCCAAGCACCAGCGCGGGGTGGGGTTACTGGGCAGGCGGCACGGCGACAAGAGGGCAAGTGTGGGCTGGCGGAGAGCCTCCAGCACCGAGCACCACCCCAGCCCTCAGCTGCAGGCACAGGTGGGGCCTCCAGGCAGAGGGAGCCAAGAAGGACTGCACCCCCTCCTGCAGGGCAGCGCAGGCTGGTGTCCTGGCCACTGGCGCCAGCCCCAAGCCGCCCCGCCCCTCCTAGCAAGTGAGGGCAGTGCGGGCATGCTGGGAACCGAGCATGCTGGAGCTGGGCATGCTGGGAGCCGGGCATGCTGGGAGCCGGGCGTGCTGGAACTGGGCATGCTGGAGCTGGGCATGCTGGGAACCAGGCATGCTGGAGCTAGGCATGCTGGGAGCCGGGCTGCTGGAACTGGGCGTGCTGGGAGCCGGGCTGCTGGAACCGGGCGTGCTGGGAACCGGGCACTGGCTCCACGTGCAGCTCTCCACCTCCAAATTCCCTGCGTGGTGTCTGGTGCTGGTCCCTGTCCTGCAGGGCGCTCCAGCCCAGCTGGGTGCAGCGCGTGGTGGGAGCGGGGCTCCTGCAGTCACGGCATCCTGTCCCGCTCAGGAAAGGGCCCACAGTTAGACCACGTGAGCTGGACTCCCAGAGCCACCCTCGCTCGTGGCCCAGTGATGCTGCTGGGTTTCACTCTACGGCGCTCAGCACACGGGATTCTGCGTGAAGCTGGGGAACCTGGACTGGAGCATTCCCATGCAGGGAAGCCCACCTTGTGAGGGTGAGGAAGAGAGAGATTTGGGGGTGCCTCCTTCAGGGAAGCCCACCTTGTGAGGGTGAGGAAGCGATTTGGGGGTGTCTCCTTCAGGGAAGCCCCACCTTGTGAGGGTGAGGAAGCGATTTGGGGGTGTCTCCTTCAGGGAAGTCCACCTTGTGAGGGTGAGGAAGCGATTTGGGGGTGTCTCCTTCAGGAAGCACCACCTTGTGAGGGTGAGGAAGCGATTTGGGGACAGGGTGATGGGTAGCTCTGACAGCCAGTCCCCAGTCTCAGCTCAGTGACTGGACGAGCATCCCGCAGCTCTGGGATCCAGTGTTCCCCCAAGTCTTCCTTTTGCATCCATTTCTCGGGGGAGGATGAGCTCGGGAAGCCTGGCGTAGCTCCGTGGCCATGGCTAGCCGTGACAGGGTCGAGGGAGAGCATCTGAAGCAGTTGGGAGTCCCCGCTACTTGAGTCCCCTAAGGACTCAGGGTGCCTCAGATGTAGGCAATGGGACTAGTTCATCTCGAGGCCCCCCCAGATCTCGGAGCGCGGGCTCCTTTGTCTCTGAGCTGCCCTCGGGAGAGTTGTCTGGGAAGCGCCAGCAGCTCCTCCAATCTGGGCTTCTGAGCAGATCACCCCGATGCACAGCCGAATATTCCTCAGAGCATCTAGCCGCTCCCAGTGCCCAGGGAAGAGCCTGCTCCTGGAGGACTTGGGGTGACGGGGCCAGCTTGCTTAGAAGTGGGGTTGGCCCCTCCCTTGGTGAGAATATAGAAAGTAAGGGAAGCTCCCCACTTTATGGGAACCAGCTGAAACCAGCTGGTGTTATGGCCTCCGGGTTCCCCTGACCTTGAAATCCTCCTTTTTTATGGTAACAACATACATAGCGAAAGTCCATTGCTTTCAGCGTTTTTAAGTGTGCAGTTTGTGGCATTAAGTACACTCCCATTGTTGTGCAACCATCATGAGAACTCTATGGCTCCATCGCCAGAACTTTTTCATCTCCCCCAACTGAAACCCTGTACCCATTAGACAATAGCTCCCCATTGCCCACCTCCCCACCGCCCCCCCACAACCACTACTCCACTTCCTGTCTCTAGGAAGCTGATTACCATAGGAACCTCAGATAAGTGGAGTCATAAAGCATTTGTCTTTTCGTGACTTGCTTAATTTCACTTAGTACGATGTCTTCAAAGTTCATCCATAATGGAGCATCTCAGAGTTTCCCTCCTTTTATGGATGAGTAATATTCTGCTGGATGCAGATGTCGCATTTTGTTTATTCATTCCCCGTCCATCCAGGGCTTCTTCCACCTTTAGGCTATGGTGGATACCGGTGCCATGAATGAGTGTACACGTATTAGTTTGAATGTTTGCTTTCATTTCTTTTGGGTAGATCCCCAGCAGTGGAATTGCAGGAGCACATGGTAATTCTTGTTTAATTTTTTTGAGGAATCGTCGTACCATTTCCCACAGCAGCTGTTCCATTTTCCATTTCCATCAGCAATGCGTAAGGGTTTCAGTTTCTCTGCATCCTCACCAACGCTTGTTACCTGTGTTTTTGACAGTAGCCATCCGACTGGGTGTAAGGTAGTATCTTCTCGTGGTGGTTTTGATTTGCATTTTCACAATGACTCGTGACGTTGAACATTTTTTCATGTGCTTATTGGCCATTTGAATGTCTTTGGAGACATGTCTATTCAAGCCCTTTGTCCGTTTTCTAATTGTGCTGTTTTGTTGACATGCACCCCTCGTTATTTCGGGGGTTACATGAGATTGTGACTGTGAAGCCCAGAGCAGTGCCTGGCCAAGGTGACGTTTATTATGATGATGAGGCACTCGGGGCCGGAACCTAAGTCACTGCAGCTCCGAAGCCATAGGGCTCACCCAGCCTTCCCTGGTCCTGACTCACCCCAGGTTACCTGCTCTGCTTGTGGACTGAGACAGTCACCTAAACGAGTGAGGGACACTGTGCCCAGGATCCAGGACATGCTGGCCTCCTGGCGCGTTTGCTGATATCACATGCATACACCCGGAGCCCGCCTGGGCTGCCCCGAAAGCCGCCGGGGCCTGTGCGGACTGCGCCCTGCCTGTTCTGATGTGTTACCATATGTGTATCTGTCTTCCCTCCTCAGATAACCTTGGGCTCTTGGGGACAGGGACCACCTTGGGTTTCATGTCCCAAGGTGTCCTCCACCCATAGGCAATTCAATCTGTAAGTGTTGACTGTCTACATTCGCCATCTGCTGTGCCGTTTTGTCTTTGGGGATTTCCGTCTCTTTCCAGTTTATCAAATACTCCCGTTGATTTTCCCAGATTTCTTCTATATTCCCCCCCAAAGCAGTCAAATTCCACACGGTTCTGCTTGGACGGATGGCTCCATGCTGAAGCCCCTTCCTTCCTTCCTTCCTCTGTTGGGAATAGCCTGTTGGAGGTCAGTGTTCTGGAAGTTCCTAGCCCTTCTATCTCTTTCTGGGACCTTGGGCCATTCGGAGAGGGACCTATGGGAGCCACCGCGTCACTGCCAGGGGGCCTGGGAAAGCCATCCGGGCACCAGCCCCTCAGGACCTGGGAGGGGGCCTGTGATGAGGCTACTTGGGCTTCCGCTTTCCCATCTGGTCCAGCCCATCACAGAGGGACTGATGGGCCTTGAATGTGGTCTGGGCCTGGAGCAAGGCATCCCATCCAGCCCGGACAGCTGGGTGTCTGCCCTGTCTGTCAGGGGTTCCTACTCCGGACAGGCCTGCCAGACACACGGGTGTGCGGGCTCAGCCCAGCTGTTGGGCTGCAGGACAGAGTGGAGGTGTCCGCTGATGGCCATTCTCATGCCTGAGGCTCGCCTCCCCGACACAAGCCGGAGGGGCATGAGAACTGCTGCTGACAGAGGTGCTAAGAGCCAAGAAAGAGGAAATGTGGCAAAGGCTCATGGCCAATGGCTTCCGGGACAGTTCTTGTTTTGTTTCTTGAACCGTGTGAGTTCAGAAGGTGCAGACCGACTTGAGCTCGGCTCAGAGGGGGTCTTGCCGACGGGCAGAGGAAGCACGTGGCGAGTCCTGAGACAAGCCGAGTGGCAGAGGTTGGAACCGGGCTGGGTGCTGCTTCAGACCAGTTAGCACTGCCATTCGGACAGCCCCAGCGGGCCTCCCAGAGGCCCAGCCCCACACCCTGTTCTCTGAAATGGAAGAGGAAGCAGTGATGAAAGAAGCCACCCTATCTCGTATGTAAAATCTTAGAGCTGCAAAGGGACACAGCTTTGCTGGTCTCACTTCATGATTTCACAGAGGAGGAAACCGAGGCCCTGAGAAGGGAAGTGGCTCCCCAGAGGTCACAGGTCATTTGATGGTCTGGCATTTGTTGTCACCAGGAAACTGCCAGGAGCTGAGCCACAGGCTGGCCGCCAGCCCAAGCCCCATGCAGCCACCCCTTCTCAGCATCAGCCCCTTGGGGTGTGGGTTGGTGGGAGGTGCTCCTGGGCTTAACTGGCGCCCATCGCTGGGCTCTGGGCTGGGAACCACGGGGCTGGTCCACCTTCTCCCTGCCACCCGGTCCACAGGTATTTATCTGACACCGTGGAGGTGAGCCCAGTGTCAGCCAGGTCCCGCAGGGGGTACGAAAGAAGCACAGTCATCAGACATCCTGTCCTTTTCCCTCAGGGAGCGTCTAATTGGGAAGGCGGTATTAGCACATGTGAAACAATAATTGAACGATAAAAGGCAGCCTGTAATTAGGTGTTGCATGTAGCCATGCAGGCTGTAGGTCCTGGCAGTAGTGGGTTTGACATGTGCAAGCAGCTGCAGAGGCCCATGGCCTGTGGTAATTTGCAGCTTCGCGACAACAGGAATCTGAGGCTTTGGGGCTGGTGTTTGGGAGTGAGCCCCTGAGCCAGTGAGGGAGGTTCCCACCCGCACCCCTCCCTCAGCCAGCCTCTTGCCTCCTCATTGGAGACGGGAGGAGAGTTAGCGGAACTCCAAGGAAGTGATAAAGCCTTTGTCTGCCTGTGGAAAGTGTCCATTAGGTGAGAGTGATGTTACAGAAGGCCCGTCGGCTGAAGGCGTGAGGAAATACACAGGAAGCAGGACTCGGCAGAAGTATGACTCAGGAAAAGGCAGGGACCAGATCAAACCTGCACCCCTGTCTCCATCAGGGAATTAAAACGTCAGGGGTCTAGTATATTAGGAGAAGGGAGAATGAGGAGGTGCCATGGAATCTCATCGGGAAACGAAGCGGAGAAGCTGGAGCTAGTGCAGGGGCGGGGGGGCTCTGTGTTCTGGGGCAGGAGGAACTGCACAAACAGCCATGTCGAGCAGAGAGGCAAACTGCTGCCCAGGGGCCAGAGTCCATGAATAAAGTTTTATTGAAACACACTCGCCTTATGGCTGCTTTGTGCTGCAGTGGCAGGGTTGGATAGCTACAACAGAGACGATCTGGCCTGAAAGCCTGAAATATATATTATCTGGCCCCAAACAGAAAATGTTTGCCAACCACTAGCGTAGAGAAAGGAGTGAGCAAACTCCCCAGCATGTGGCCGATCCAGAAGCAGCGCCCATGGGGGCCGGACTGCATGTGCCTGGAAAGATAGTAATAATACGAGCCTTGGGATGGGCTTGATCTTTCCCAAAACACTTTTATACTCATCATCTCATTTGTTTTACTTTTGCATCGATGCTATGAGCAATAAAGGAACGTCACCCCAATATGTAGAGGAAGAAGCTGAGCCTCAAAGAGGTTATCTGACTCTCAAGATCACTTAGTAATGGGAGTCAGCACCCCATCCTCCTGCAGGTGTTACCTGAGCCTCTACTCTGTGCCATGCTGGAACGAGACTCTGGGGTGCCAGGTGGACAAGACAGGCACAGGTTCTTCTTCCACAGAACTCAGTCCAAGTTGAAATCCAAAGCTCACGGTACTGTGATTCCTAGGGGAAAGTTAGATCCTTTTTCTCCTGTAGCCAGTTGGGGACCATTGAAGTTTCCTTTTTTTTTTTTAATTCTCACCTGAGGATATTTTTCTCATTGATAATTTTAGAGCGTGGAGGGGAGAGAGGAGAAGGAGAGAGAGTGAAACATCGATGTCAGAGACACACATTGATTGGTTGCCTCCTGCACATGCCCCAACCGGGCCTGGGATAGAACCAACAACCCGAAGTACATGCCCTTACCAGGGAATTGAACACACAGTACCTTTGGTCTGCGGGCCGATGCTTTAACCACTGAGGAAAACTGTCTAGGGCAGTGGTCAGCAAACTGCGGCTCGCGAACCACATGCAGCTCTTTGGCCCCTTGAGTGTGGCTCTTCCACAAAATACCACAGCCTGGGTGAGTCTATTTTGAAGAAGTGGCATTAGAAGTTTAAGTTTAAAAAATTTGGCTCTCAAAAGAAATTTCAATCGTTGTACTGTTGATATTTGACTCTGTTGACTAATGAGTTTGCCGACCACTAGTAGGGCATTGAAGTTTTCTGGGCAAGTATTTGTTATATCTGCTTAATACTCAGTGCACCGGCAGAGAGAAGAAATGGAAGTATGGTGTAAGTCTTTAAGGAGCTTCAGTCTAGTTGGGAAGAAAAACCAAGATGGACGGTGTACTTGGAGGTTAATATCAATAGTTGCATATTTAAGTGCCAGGTGCTATAGTGTTAGCTTTAGATGTAGGTTAGTTTTAACCTTGCTGGGGCTCCGTTTCCGCGTCTGTGAAATGGGCATGATAATGGTACGTTTCTCATAAACTAGTGGTGAGTAGAACAGCGCCTGGCACATAGTTAGCCAGTAGATAATAAGGATGATCATCGTCATCATTCAGGACTGGGGTGATCAGATGAAGGGACTGGAGAGGAGCAGACAGGAGCGCTGAGACAAAAGCAGTGTGCAGGAAGAAGTTCAAATAGAGAGTGAAATTTTTGACAAAAATGAGGTGTGTGTGATTTAAGTCAAGAAAAAATGGGATGAATGTTAATCTGATGGCTTCATCCTGAGGGTGGGGCACAGTCTCCTTGGCCAACTCCTCACCACGAGCTCCTCATTGCCAGAGCTCCCGGGGCTGCCCTGTGTGTGCCTGGGGATACTAAAAGCCAAAGGATTCACTCAGCGCCTCTTCTCCTCAGATCGCTGCTTAGATTGCATCATCAGCCAGTGTTTGTTGTATTTTTCTTAAGGTAAAATTCAACTTAAGGGAAATCTGCTTTGGAGGCAGGCCCCAGACTGCCAGGGGATGGTGCTTTGTATTTTGTTGTTAAGGATATTTTAATAGAAAATGTTGAGGATTGCTCTCTCAGCAGGCATCTCTGCTCTGACCCGTGACACCTAGCTTTTTCAGGCGTCTGCACTCCAATAACCTTGAGAGCAAAGAGAGGACACAGCCCTTTCTATGGCTCAGGACATTTCCCCCTGGTGCCCTGGATGTGCCGGGGGCATTGGGAGCAGCTAAACCATCTGCTACCAATGCCAGGGCTTAATCAGAGCAGACGGATTCCATGCCAGATGCACTGAGATGGGTAAACCCCCAAGGAGAGATGCCTCATGGGCCACAGCCAGTATTTGTTAAATCATAAGAGTGACTTTCCTGTTCTCTCTCCATTGTGGGCCACCCCAGGAGACAAACTCTGTCTGCCTGGTGCCTACCTTTGTGCCATGGACAGAGACAAATCTTTCACTCTGAGCACTGGAGAATCTGGCAGGTGAAGAGATTGGGGTCTTTGCCTTATCCTCTGAAGATTACTATATTATTTTTTTAATTAAATTTTGATTTCAGAAAGGAAGAGAGAGGGAGAGAGAGAGATAGAAACAACAATGATGACAGGGAATCATTGATCAGCTGCCTCCCGCACATCCCACACTGGGGATGGAGCCCGCAACCCAGGCAGGTGCCCTGACTGGGAATCGAACCGTGGCCTCCTGGTTCATAGGTCGATGCTCAACCACTGAGCCAAGCCGGCTGGGCAAGATTACTATATTATTGATCTGTTCACACAGCAGATACTTGGGCAGTGGGTGTCTGTGGGCCTCTGCAGTGGGATGGGGACCCCTGAGGTCTGCAAATACCAGTTCTTCTCAAACAGTCCTGCGCATTATGATCACCTGGGAGACTCCAAACTCCCTGTGCCCAGGGTGCACTGCAGACCAATGAAATGTCCAGGATAGAGCTCAGGCGCTGAGTTTCTGACGATCCCCCCAGGACTGCATGTGCTGCCGCGTTTAAGCATCACCGGTCTAGATTCCCTGCCATCCCTTGGATGGGAAAGGATTGGCGGGCCCTTGTGGCTGTGGCTAGCTGGCTGATTGGCTGGCCTATTTTGGGAGGTGATTCATTCGGTCCGTGGGTCAGACCTTGTCTGCCAGCTCTGGCGTGGGCAGCAGCCAGCCCAGCCTGCGGCTGACATCCCAAGGTGTGAGATTTTGTGTGTTGGCCACGCAGGGCTCCTGGCGCTCTCTGATGGGTGGTGGAGTCTGGATGGCTGTCTTCTGCGTCAGTGCTGGAGGGGGTGCCCACAGCCACTCACGTCACTCCCCCAGGTTTGCGGTGGGAACGGCTTAGAAGAGATGGGTTATCTGCTGAAGGAAAGGGAACAGGAAGAAGCCCTGGGTTAGGGCAGTCCCGACTCTGGCTGCATTCAAAACCAGGCCTGGAACACGGGCCTGTGGAAGTGGGGACACAGATGCCTTTTCTTACAGAGAGATGGCTGCAGTTCGGTTGGAAACCATGAGAAATCTCCAGAGCTTCTAGAGTTTTCTTTCCATCCATTAATCTTTTAAGTAGATGAGTATGAGAAGGCTATTCACTCGGAGCAGCAGAGATGGACGGAGCGCAGAATAGTAATGGGACCCTGGTCCTTGGACTGGAAGCTCCCAGTGGGCGGGCCAGGTCCCAGAGACGCGTCCAGGGAAGGGGTGAGACGCTCGATTTTGAGGTCCCTGGATGAATGAATCAACAGCAAATGAAGACAGTCAGTGAGGCTCAAGCAAACAGGAGGTGTCCTGGGAGTGCTTCCCCTTGGGTGGTCTTCTTTGGAATCAAGGTCCAGTAGGAAAAGGGTGGGCCCTCCACCTTGGCGTCTGAAGAGATGAGAAGCTCCTTCTTACCATCTTCTCAGGAGCCGGGTGCTCCCGGGGCCAAGGCCTCTGGCCTCTGGCCTGACCCACTGGTCCAGTGCACCCTGCATGAGCCTTTCACAGGCCACGGAATTGATAGGCCTTGGTGTATCAGCTGCGCATCCAGCCCTGTGGCATGGGACCTCGGTCATCATTGAGGGGTGGGGGGTGGCAGCCCCTCCTGCAGAAGAGGCCGTCCTAGGAGGCCACGTGGTGAATGGAGATCATGGGCTTCAGACTCAGGTGGACAGGCCCTACTCAGCCCCTAAGACACTCAGGCGCGTTCTTCACCTCCCTGAGCCTCAGTTTTGTAATCTGTAAAATAGGAATAAGATATGTAGTATGTGAGACCAGGCATGTGAAAGCACGTGGCACAGTGCTGTTCTCAAGATCCCTGAGGAAGAGGGAAGGGGGAGGACAGGCTGAGGGAAGATGCCGTCACAGACAAGGGCTGTCCTCTCACCTCCGTGCGGAGGGTGGGGGGCCACACCAGAGCTCCTTGGCAGCCGTGGAGCTTGGCATGTTACGGGCTCCGTGGGACTGGAAAGTGAGAGGAGGAAGTGATGGATGCTGCTGAGTGTGGCGTGTCTCCCGCGGGACAGCTTGCTGAGGGAGGAGGGCAGGTCCGGCTCTGCTGTGGGTACCCGTGGTGTTCACGGGGTGGTGATGTGGTGGTAGAGGGCTGTGAATTCCCCAACCAAACCTGACGCCCACGGCACGGTGTTGGATGGTGTTAGAGAGGCAGCCCAGAGCACCATCCCCTGTCCCCCTCAGCCTCTTTTCTCTTTGGCCAAAAGAGAACCCCGACCCTCCCTGAATTGGGTAGATTTCTAAGATCAGGCAAATTCTGGGTGGGTTTTGACCAACCAGCCTACTTAGTCATTTGTTCCCCCAAATTAGGCTCCTGCACTCCCAGCCACACTCAGACTATGAGGAAACACTGGGAAGGCGGTTGACAATGAACTTGAGAGAAATCCGGGGGGTTGACTGAGGGACCCCTTCCACGGTGTGAAGAACATTGACCTCCATCACCTTAGCTCCGTCCGCCCTTTACCTTCCCGGGGGTGGGAGAGAGGTGAGAAGTCATGACGTCATGGGAAGAGCACAACAGAACAGACCTGGGCCTTTCTTCCAGTTCTGCACACACTGACTGCGGCTGTAGGCAAGTCACTGAACTCTTACTCTCCGCAGTCTACCTGTAAAATGGGCGATACACTGTCTTGCAGAGTTTTGGTTCATGAGGATTAAATGAGGTAATGCATGCTGAGTGCAGGCACAGAGCAGGTGCTGAGTGAATGCTGGGTGTCCCTCCGCCCCAGCAGAGGTTTATCCCCTCAATTACCACAGAGGGCTACAGCCCCGGGCCCCACCACTTCACTCATTCATTGACAAATACGCACTTACTTCCTATGACATGGGGCCTGAGCTGGTGTCCCTGTGCCCTCAGACTCTGGGCCTGGGAGAATGGCTGTCATTCGGTCCGCACATGCTGCATCGGTGCAGTCAGGTCTCTCCACCTCTGCTGTGACTTCCCCGAGGAGATGGGGCGTGCTTGCATTTCTTTGCATCGCCCCTAGCGTCTAAAAGCATCTTTTCCATAGCAACCCTTCGTCAGCAAAAGAGCTCTGCTGATTCTCGGAGTTCACAGCCAATGCCTGTGGGACAGGCACTTACACATTGTTCTCACAACAAGCCCAAGGGAGAGGTATTGCTCCCATTTCACAGATGAGGAGACTGAGGCTGAGGGAGACTGAAGTTACTTCCCCAGGGGTGGTGGGCGAGGTGATGGCACAGCTGGGATTTGACCTCTGTTTCTACCCTAAATCCATGCAATTTTTTTTTTTTTAAAAGAACTCACTGGCTGGGTTTTAATCAGTTTCAACCCTTAAAAAGTGGAATCAATCAGAGGGCAAGGGTGAAGGGGAGTGATTTCTCAATACTTCTCTCGTAAACTTGTATTTCAGATTGTTCTTTGGAGTAAAACGGGCTCTTCACTGCTTACAAAGTTGTTTCTGAGTTGCAGAAACTCCATGTTCTTTCCTGTATTCCCCATTCAGTCTTGGCTGCCACAGTCAGACAGACAGTGTGAGGACCCATTTTTCTTGCATCTGCTGTGGAAACCTTAGCAGCAGACAGTAACAGCTCCAGGTCTAGCAGATAGATGCGCCCCGCCACCCACTGTCACTGCGTGGGGCTGCTGCTCGCTTCTGCTGGGTCAGAGGCCTTCGAGAGGGCGTGGCATTCCCCTTTGAATCTTGAGAACCATGCACACCCACCCTCACCTCTGTGTCTGTTCCAGAATGTCTGTAAACCCGCGGAGGAGCTGCGGCGCCCGCCCACACTGCAGGAGATCAAGCAGCAGATCGCCAGCTACAACAGCCGTGAGAAGAACTGCCTGGGCATGAAGCTGGTGAGCGGGCCTGCCCACCTATGCCCCCAGGCCTCTCCACACCCTCTTCCTGTCTCGCTCCTCTGCAGTCCCTCTGGATTCTGGGGCTCCCCCCTTGATGTCCCCTTTCTTCTGGCCTCTGGAGGCCTCGGGGGCTGTGGAAGGCGGACAGCCTGGGCTGCCAGGGCCCGTACTTTTAAGAGAAATAGAACGGGCTTTAGAGTAAGACACAGATCCCATCTCTGGCTCTTCCACTTGTTCACTTGTGACTTTGAGAGACTTTCTTAACTTCTCTGAGTTTTACATTAAAAGGGAGCTATACAGTGACCGAGGGCCTGGCATGGCTTGGGCCCCAGGAAGCCCTGGACAAGGGGTGTTCGCAGCCCTTCTTGGTTGCACAGGCACAGCCTGTGTCTGGGGAAGCTTCCTTGGATTGGGCAGAACTTGGGCGTGGGGGTGCCCACTTTGTGCCAGGCTCAGAAAGGCCATCTTCAGTGGGGAGGGGAGGAGAAAGTGGGAGAACCCTGCCCCCTGCTGGTGGCTGGCAGCAACTGGTTCTTTAGGGCTTCAACCAAATGAGGCCCCAGGAAATTCAGTCACAGATGGGCCTGGGTTTGTCTTACAGGCTGTGGGTTTTAGAAAGAGGCCACTCAGACCCTGCCTCTTAGAACGGGGACTCGCCTAAGGCAATCAGCATCTGACTGGTGGCAGATTTGGGGCAGGCAGCTCTGGGGACAAAGCTACAGCTGCCCCAAATATCCTTTCTGGTAGCTACATACTGTGGGCCTTCTTGGGGCCCACTGGGCACCCCTAGGTTAAAGGAGGCAGGAAGGAACTCAGGGAGACAGGTGGGCATTGCCCGGGGTGACGTGCTATTAGGAAAGGCCTCTGCAGCCCCTGGGACCCGGGGCAGTGGCAAGGACCACGCAAGGCAGCCCTGCCCTGACCCCATCTGTCATCCCCCACCCCCACCCCTCCCGGGCAGAGTGAAGACGGCACCTACACAGGTTTCATCAAAGTGCACTTGAAACTGCGGCGGCCGGTGACGGTGCCTGCTGGGATCCGGCCCCAGTCCATCTATGACGCCATCAAGGAAGTGAACCTGGCGGCCACCACGGACAAGCGGACGTCCTTCTACCTGCCGCTCGACGCCATCAAGCAGCTGCACATCAGCAGCACCACCACGGTCAGCGAGGTCATCCAGGGGCTGCTCAAGAAGTTCATGGTCGTGGACAATCCCCAGAAGTTTGCACTTTTCAAGCGGATACACAAGGACGGGCAAGGTATGGGAGTGGTTAGAAACCACCTTCCTAACTGTCTGTGTCCCCACCAACCCGCGGGGGCTGGGGGAGGAGTGGCCCTCACGCACCGCAGTGAGGCCAGGCCATCCGTGCGCAGCAGGTCTGTGGCCCACGCATGCTGAGCCGGGAGCTGGCTGCAGCTCATGCCCTCCCTGTGCCCCTCGCTCCACATGTGACTTCAGGAAACCCACACCCGGGCTCCCACCTCCTAATCTGGAATGAGGGGACCCGCCCCACTGCTCCTCATCTTTTGGGAGATGACGTGAATGGAAACATGCTTCCCCCTCACACCAGAGATGAAAGGTTACTCCCCGTGTATTCTTCTGTTGTTTTAATTGATTTCAGAGAGGGAGAGGGAGAGAGAGAGAAACATCCATGATGAGAGAGCTGCCTCCTGCACACCCCCTACTGGGGATCGAGCCTGGGCATGTGCCTTGACTGGGAATCTAACCATGATCTCCTGGTTCATAGGTCAACGCTCAACCACTGAGCCACCGCGGCCGGGCACGCCCCGTATATTCTTGTCAGGTTCATTCTGTGGTTGAAAGGACCACTCCATCAGTTATCAGCACCACTCTGTCCAGTCCCCCACCCAAGCAGGCCCGCCCCTCTCCCGGCCCAGCTCCAGCCCCCCTCTCGGTTTGGTTGGTTCGCAGTGCTGTTCCAGAAGCTCTCTGTGGCCGACTGCCCCCTCTACCTGCGCTTGCTGGCTGGGCCCGACACGGATGTTCTCAGCTTTGTGCTCAAGGAGAACGAGACTGGAGAGGTGGAGGTAGGCCTGGGCCCTTTGCAGCTGCACGGACGCAGCCCCAGGGCACCGCGGGTGGCGCAGGGGTGTGTCCTCACTGCCCAGCACAGGTGCGGCAGGAAAATAGCTTGAGGAGTTGAGCTGGGGTGAGTGCAGGCCCAGGTCCAGGGTGTAAGCCAGGTTGGCAGCAAGTCTGGGCCTGTCTGGCAAGGTCTGTGGAAAGAGGATTTTGTGTGCTTCGTTTCTGAGAGCTCAGATGGAGGGGCACTGGCAACTCCTTGGGTAAGCCCAGGTGGTTTCGCTCCAGGGTGGCCTGAGGCCCAGCAAGCACCATAGAGATGTTTGAGCCTTTTGTCTCTCCCCGGTTCTTAAACATTGACTGCGCTCCCCCTAGAGGAGTCTGGCGGTGTAAAACGGGAGGAACCCAGACAGGTGCCCCAGAGGCCTGGGAGGCTGGGAAGGCGGAGACCTGTGACAGAGAGCTGGGGAGCCTCTGTTTGTCACACCGTGCTCAGTGGAGGCCTAGGGCTTGGCAGAGCAGTCTTGGGGTCACTTTGGAGATTTGGGGGATCTAGGCAAGTGGAGCTCTGTCCTTTCTCCCCACTTCACCCAGGCAGGTCTGGTTGTGTGGAAAAGTATTCCACTGGAAAGGCTGGAGCACTGCTGGCCCAGGGGACAGCTGGCGGGCCTGGGGGTTCTGAGGCCCAGGCTCTGCTTCTAGCTCCGCCGCCTCAAGTTCTGTGATCGCGGTTCCTCCACCTTCCCTGTGTGGACTTGTTCTCTCATCTCTGCAATGTGGGGATGGAACCAGATAAACCTCACAACTCCTATGTGCTCCAAGAATTTAGGGGTCCAAACCCTGGCTCCCAGGGGCCTCAGCTCCTAGGTCAGCCTGAAAGGCCGGGCCATCCAGGCAGGCCTGGGCCAGCGAGGCTCTACAGAGCTTTGCGGGTTATGTTCTCTTGTTATCTGCTCTGCCAGGTAACAGGCTGAGAGGATGGGGGTGGGAGAGATGATGAGCTTTTTGGTTATGTTCTCTCGTTGTCTGCTCTGCCAGGTAACAGGCTGAGAGGATGGGGGTGGGAGAGATGATGAGCTCAAGGTCACAGGGTGATTCAGGCTGAAATCCAGCCTCCTGAGCCCAAGTCCAGCTCTCCTCCAATCCTGAGGGTCTGCATGTGGGGAGCCTCCTGTCACCCCACAGGCAGATGGAGCAGACCAGCCGGGGCCCTGGGCAGCCCCAGCATCACTGTTAAGATCTCAGCTGCTACAGAGAACACTATGATTGACTAATAATACTGATAATCGGCTCATGGATAACCTCTTGCTCGTGATATATGACGATTTGAAAATGTGTTGCTAATATGACACGGGAAACCCAAGCTTTGCTCACTAGCGGACCATGCGCAGCTGTGGGCCTGAGGAGCAGGGCCCCTTGGGTCAGGCGACTTCTAACCCATCTCCTATTCGTTTTCTCCCTGCATCTCCCTCTCGCTTCGCAGTGGGATGCCTTTTCCATCCCCGAGCTCCAGAACTTCCTAACAATCCTGGAAAAAGAAGAGCAGGACAAAATCCAACAAGTGCAGAAGAAGTATGACAAGTTTAGGCAGAAACTGGAGGAGGCCTTGAGAGAGTCCCAAGGCCAACCTGGCTAACCGGTCCTGCTTCCTCGCTCCCAGTGCCCATGGATTTATTTTTATTATTATTATTTTGCAACAGACACTTTCTCTCAGGACACCTCTGACGGATGCGTGTGCGCCCACCACAGTCCCAGATGCGGCACAGTCTGACGGACACGTGTGCGCATGGGGCTGGGTCCTGCCCACTGCCACGCAGCGCCCGTCTGCACCTGCCAAGTGGCACTTATGCGAAGAGCAACCGGCGTCCTCCTGTAATCTGCAAGCCTTTCACAAACCAAATAGTTGCCTCCTTTATTTCTCCTTTCTGTGCCACCCACAGGATCTTATTTATGAGTTAAAAGCTGTAGCATCTTCCTTGAGCAGGTCTGAGCTAAGCTCCTGAAAGCAGGATGATGCTCATAAAAGGACTGTCCCGCACTGGCCCCAGGCGCGCAGGTCAGAAGTACCAGGGCTGAGGTTGGCTCAGAGATTTCTGGGGAAGCTGCAGCCTGGCCCTGGCCCTCGTCGCCGGAGTCTGTGCACATGTGAGCCCAAAGGCGTAGGTGTACATCTGCGTGTGTGTGTGTGGTGCTTCGCTGCGTCATTGTCAACAACTGTTTGTTCTTCAGTTACAACTGCATTTAATACTGCCATCGTCCTCGTGTTTCCACCAAGGAAACCAGCTACTAGCCATTTTAGAAGTCTCCTGCTAGCATGGAAATCCGGCAGCCAGAGGAAGCCAAAGAGCTTGCGGAGAAACGTGTCCAAGTGTCTCCAGCTTTCCACCAGCAAGAGAACGGGGAGGGCCTGGCTGCCTTGGTCCTGGGGCTCCTGCACGGCCTCTCCTGTATGGGGGTATGGAATCGGGATGCTGCCAGAGGAGCTGCCTTGGTTTCAGAGGGGAACTTCCCACCCAGCCACGTGGAGTCCTCTGTGTCCTGAAGCTCGGGCCAGCCAGTGGCACTGCGCTCAGCGAGCGTGGGGCTGGCCTCCCGCTGACCTCCCCGCTGACCTCAGTGCCTTTTTGTTTCCAGAGAGACGGGAGCAGGGAGTTTGTTTGAAGCTTTGCTGCTGGCTTGTTCCTGCCAGGAAGTGGGCCACAGCAGTGTGGGAGACAAGGCCCGGAGAGCCCTCCCTCTCTGTGTGGGGGTCAGGGTCAAGCTTTCTTCCCATCGAAGTTCCTGGGCTTTGATTCCCATAAGAGATGTCAAACCACATTGACAGGGCGGATCAGATTCCCGACTCTCACTTGTACTGGCTCCTTGTTTCAGCCCAAACTTGAAAGTACACTAGCCACACAGCGCAAGCAAGTAGCCGGATGCAGACACTCCAGTGCGAGGGAGAAAGCAGGGCAGATTTTTCAGTCGGCCTCTGAGAGACCCTTTCTTCGATGTCCTCTGCCTTCCCAAGTCCCTCTTGGGTTGTTTCAAGCCTAGGTTGCTTTGTGCAGCCTCGCTGAGTCCACACTGCCCTGATCCCAGAAGGAATGCTGACCCTTCATCATACAGGCTGTGCTAGTCTTCAGAGCTGCAGAAGCGAGACAGGCTGGCAGCTTGAGATTTTAAACCACGAACCCTATGGTCTGCCATCTCATGCTCAGCCTTAGCACTCCCCCCGGAAAGCCTCTCTCCTGCTGTGTAGTTCAGGGAGCGGTTGCGTCCTTCCCCTTCACGCTGCATGTCTCTACCACGGATAGAAGGCACGGCTCCTGCTGCACCGCTGTGAATGCTGCTGAGAACCTCCTGATGGGGGTGGCTACTTTATTTTTGAGAAAGAAGAAAGAAACCTCATGTACATGTATCTATAAAGGCTATGTATATGTAGCTATGTATGAAGAGATAGGGGTGTTTATGAAATAAGAACGTTATGGGAAAACGCAGACTTTATCTGAAGCAGTTAACCCAGGACCCAGGGTCCGAGCCTCCAAAAACAGGATGGACCAAGTATCCCCTCCCTCCCCGGGGAGGGCATGACTGCTGGTAGTGCCTTCTATCCTCCTGTTTCCCAGTGTGTGTGTTTTGAGGATATTTTCTCCTTAAATGCCTTTCCTATATGGGTTTAAAAAAAAAAAAGTAATAAAAGTTCGTTGCAAAAGTGATTCAGACCGGAGATCTCTTCCTTGAACTTGACCTTCTCATGGAACTTGGGAGCTGGAGGGCGGGTGGGAACCGAGACGAGCACACACTTCTTGGCAGTGTCAGATTTTCCTTTGCCAGCGGACAGAGGTGTGACGCTACTGTTCAAATAATCTTGAGGAAACTGTCCAGATACGTGGCTGGAGAGCGCTGCTAGGTGACCGGCTACTCGGCATCCCCACAGAGCAGCGGGGGAAAGATGCTGAGTTAGAAAAGAGAAGGGGCTTTCTAGAGCTGAGGAGGATAAAACTCCAGGACTAGCTACTGAGGTAAGCAATGCTGCTTCTATTTCTTTTTCCTGCTTCCAGTTTTATTTTTTATGATTCAAGTATAATCGACACACAGCGTATTAGTTTTAGATGTACAACACATAGTGATTTGACATTCTATACCTTTCAAAGTGATACAGTAAGTCTAGTAACCATCTGTAACCGTACAGTCATTATGATACTGACTATAGTCCCTGTGTTGTATATTACATCCCCATGAATTATTTTATAACTGAAAGTTTATAACTCATTCTCCTTCACCTTTGTCATCCATCCCTCCACCCCCTCCTCTCAGGCAACTATTAGTTTATTCTCTGTGTCTATGAGTCTGTTTCTGTTTTGTCGGTTGTTTTTGTAGATTCCCGATATATGTGAAATAATACAGTATTTGTCTGACTTATTTCATTTAGCATGATGCCTGCTCGGTCCATCCAAGTTGTCAGAAGTGGCAAGATTTTACTCTTTATGGCTAATATTTCATTATCTGTATTATGCCTTTATCCAGTTGTCTGTCGATGGGTACCTAGGTTGCTTCCATGTCTTGGCTATTGTAAATAATGCTGCAATGAACACAGGGGTGCAGATATCGTTTTAAGTTAGCATTTCTGTTTTCTTCAGATAAAAACCCAGAAGTGGGATTGCTGGGTCATATGGTAGTTCTACTTGTAGTTTTCTGAGGAACCTCCATATTGCTTTGCAGAGTGGCTGCACCAATCTGCATTCCCACCAGCAAGGCATGAGGGTTCCCTTTTCTTTTGAAAATATATTTTTATTGCCGAAACCGGTTTGGCTCAGTGGATAGAGCGTCGGCCTGCGGACTGAAGGGTCCCAGGTTCGATTCCGGTCAAGGGCATGTACCTTGGTTGCGGGCACATCCCCAGTGGGGGGTGTGCAGGAGGCAGCTGATCGATGTTTCTCTCTCATCGATGTTTCTAGCTCTCTATCCCTCTCTCTTCCTCTCTGTGAAATATCAATAAAATATATTTAAAAAATATATATTTTTATTGATTTCAGAGAAGAGAGAGAGAATCATTGATCAGCTGTCTCCTGCACATCCCACACTGGGAATCAAGCCTGCAACTCAGGCATGTGCCCTGACCAAATCGAACCATGACCTCCTGGTTCATAGGTAGACACTTAACCACTGAGCAACACCAGCTGGGCATCTCTGTTTCTAAGTGAGATGAGAAAGAAAAAAATAAGTTGAAGTGTAATTATTTTTGATGGTACAACCTAAAGAACCCTAAAGGGATTCAGCTCAGCCCTTTCGCCCTCCAATTTTATAGGAGAGTTTCAGCCACAGAAGTGACTTCTGTGAACTGAGCAGGGATTAAGGCAATGGTTCTGGACCTTCTCGCATCAAGTGTTCCATTGGGAATGCAACAAACGCCTGGTAACCTCTCTTGGGAAAATGACCAAACAAAACCTGGTGTACTATTTCAGGGAGTTCGTGGCCCCTCTGAAAACCAGCTACATTAGCAGGAGCTCCGGTTAGGAGGTTTAGAAAGCATTGGCCTGATAAGCCTTCACGGTAAGGAAGCCATCACCTGGAGGCCGCGTCAGTTTACCACTGCTAGTGGCAGTGCACCAACGCTGGGAAGGATCACTGGACGGAAACCCGCGTCCTGAAGTGCTTTTATCGTTTCCGATGTTTACAGAGTTTAAATTTTGCTGTAATTCAGGGCCAGTCCTTGCCTCTTTTGCTGGGTTCTGCTTTCTGTATGAATACCCTTTGAGATGGGAAGGGTAATTTTGGGCTGGGAGGTTAATGAGATAGTAGGAATAGATGAGCAAGAGGCTGTGGATTATTTGTCAGAGGGACTTCAAACTAACAGGAAGGCCTCACCTGCCTGCACTCTGGTGGGCCGCCTGGACTTGAGAATCGGGGAGGAACCCAAACCACTGAAGCCACATGAATGGAAAGGCACTCCAACCTCTTCTGTTGGGTAAAACGGCTCCTGTACATTTTAGCTAAGCGGAGGAAACTGATCAAACAAAACCTGGTGTACTCTTTTAGTATAGAATGGCAAATCACTATGTGTTGTACATCTAAGAGAGGGAAATCAGATTTAGATTAGAATAAAAATTTATTCTGGTAAAGAATTATATATTTTTTGTTTGCTATGAGTGAGCAGCCAGAACCTGGATTCCACGGGATCGATCGCACGAAGCAAGAGTCTGTCACTTCTTCTTGCCAGGCTTGGGGGCCTTTTCTAGGCCTTGGATGTGTTTCCGAGGAAGCTGATATTCTTCTACAATCCAAAACGCAGGAACTCGTCAGTGGGGGACGAACTCCCCCTCCTTGCCCTCCCACAGCCCCTGCTCTGTCTCACAAGGTCCCTCCTTGGCCCCAACCCATAGGCCCCCACCCGCACAGCTACCTCCTGGCCCTCTCATCACTTGGGTGCTCATTCCTGTTGACCATTTGTTCAAAACATTTCCAACATGGATCTGCTCTTCTACACTTTTCAAACTCGGCTCCTACGGAAGCCTTCTGGGATGAAGTGTTTTTCCTAGATGTGGAGGTATGTGTGAATTTCAGTAATTTTCACACTGATAGCTACTTGCTAGATGTACTTCGGGCATTTAGAACCTTCTCATGAGAGATTGTGTGTCTGTTTCTCTCAGCACCTCATACAGGGTTCTTCACTTAAAAAGGCTCAACTATAAAAGCTAACTGCAGATTACTGCCTTATCATAAAATAAATTTGCTTATTGAGCATTTACTACATGCCAGGCCCTGAGCATGAATAATGGGTGAAAAGGGCAAGGTCTCTGACTTAAGACACTCAGCAGGAAGTTCAGACAGAAAAATTAGCCAAGCTGCAGACACTAACCAGAACTATAAATACAACTGGAAAGTGCTACATTAGCAATTTTTCAAACTCTAATTTTAGGAAACAGAAAAAAATGGGACATGCTCTGAGCCAGGCTTCCCGTGACCCCTAAGCTGGGCCAATGAGCCTTTAGGGTCAGGCAGAGTTGGCTGTGGGAGCCACACCAGGTGAGTACCCAAGTGTGAATGTGCGTGGTGTGTCTGGGGCACAGCAGAAGGCCAGCGGCTGAGGCCTGGGAGCTGCTGAAGAGCCTGACTGGGGTAGGTCAGGCTGGGAAGGCCTTGTTTCTGAACGCACTGAAGAGGCAAAAATAACTTTAGAGGAGAGTGATGTAATCACATTTGTTTTAGGAAACTGCCTCAGGCAGAAATGCAGAAGACAGCTTGAATTGAGGACAGACTGGAGGCTGTGTGACCCAGAGTTGGTCAAAAGAACTTGGCTCTACAGCAAGCATGTCAAATTCGCAGCCCACAAGTCTGACAAGCTTGCTCTACAGTCTGACAAAGTTCAGAGACCAGCTGCAGCAGCCAGTAGCTGACTATCTCAGGGCAAGGCACTGTTTCCTCATCTGCAAAACAACCAGTTCTGCAGCTTCATTACGATTAAGAGGTCACACCTGCAAAAAGCCCTGCACGTGCCTAGCAGTTTGGGTGCCAACAATGCTTATAAAAAGGGAAGGACCTGGAAGAAAACTACTCCAAAGGATCTGGTTCAAACATTAGCATTAGCTCCACCTCTTGCTGGCTGATAAAAACTGTGTGGCTATATACAGAGGATGGGAAGATTTTCGCCAAGTGAGATCAGTGTCTCTGCTTCTTCAGAGGGGCTACTCACCAAGCAACAGCCGGCCGAGGTGATGGACCTGGTTTCCCTGGATCTGGACCTGCAGGCTGTCCTTGGCCCCAGGGGCAGGAGTGACAGTGGTGCTAGCCTGGCATCGCTGCTGCAGGATGGCAGCCACTGTGCACGGGTCCAGTCCGTAGGCCTCCAAATTCCGGACCACAGTCACCTGGGGGGACAAAAAGACTGATAGGTGCGGACACGTACCCTCCCTCCAGAAGGCCTGCTAGCAGCCTCAGCACCCCCTATGTTCATCATCCTTACAACCATGGTGTCTTTTCACCCAAATACTTAATTTTTGTACTTCTAAATTGATTCTAGCACACCTAATATATGTGTTATATATTTAGTGGGATAAATATTCTCTATCCCACATAGATAATATATACCTTTTTAAAAAGTGTGATTATGGAGAATTTTAAGCATAAAGAAAAGCCGAATAGTATGACGAGCTCCCACATACTCATCACCAGTTTCATTAGTTATCAAATCATAACCAACCTGATTCATGTCCCCACCCCCCCTTATATTATTCTAACGCAAATCCTCCCAGACATCAGATCACTTCATACACCAACATTTCAGTGTGTACCTCCAAAACATAAGGGCTTTTAATCATAAAGGCAAAACTATCATCACACCTAAAAATAAACAATTTTTAATATCAAGTATCTCATCAGTAACACATGCATTTTTCATCAACTTCACAAATGATGTGACTTTGAGATGAAAAAAATATTAATACTTTTTTTAAAGTCACAATTCTCCCATTTCTTTAAAACAAGTTCTCTCTCATTCACGACTGGAGATGGTACAGGGCGTTACCATCAGGAGAGGGCTGGGGACAGCTGCTTTCAGTAAAGTCCATAAAAGCTCCAAATAACCTGTTTGCCAAGGGGCTCCAGCCCTAAGAGAATCTCAGAATCAATAAGACACTAGAAATCATATCTATTCCAACCTCTACCAAATGCATGAGCAAGTGGCCGCCTAATCTTTGCTTGCAGACTTCCAGAAAATAACTCCCTATTTAGAAAGCACCAATTTCAATTTTGGACAATTCTAATTATTAATATATAAAATTAGTGTTTAAATAACCTAATATATATATGTGTATATATATGTATACATACGTATATTCTTTCGCTGATCCTCACGGTGCCTGATCAGGTAGGTATTATTCCCATCTTTTTGCATAAGGAAACTTAGGCAAAAAGACATTAAGTAACTTGTTCAAGGTCAAGCAGCGAAGCAAAGACCACGTGAGAACCCAGGTCTCTAATCCTGAAGCCACGCTCATAACCCTACACTACTAGAAGGTTATTTATTTTGAACCCAAGTCTGTCTGCTTGGGACTCCTGCCCAGCCATCCTGCTGTCTTCTCGAGGCACACAGAATGTGCACAAGACTCTGGTGGCCAAACTAAACACAGTCAGTTCCTTAGCAATTCTTTGCAAGTTACTTTCACTGAGCAAGGCCCAAGAGATACTTGAATGAATAAGAGTTGAAAGCCTATAAGACAAAAAATCTTATTTACCTCTGGAACCAGGCTCTGGCCAGTTTCCTGGCACAAAATCCTAGAGGGCAGTGAGTGAGGGGTCAGCTTTACCTGCTTTATATGGGCCCCAGCCCAGTCACACAAACATGGGTATTTCATAAATCACCTTTGTGGTGGTTGAGGCCAATCTGAAAACCTCCAACCACATTAGAGAGACCATTTTCAAACATTGTGTCTTTTTAAAAATTACCTTTTTATTGGAAGCTCTCTGTGCTAGGGTGATGTCAATGGGGCAGATTTTGCCTTTCTTCACAATGGGCTCTTGTCCGGGAAAGGTCACTTGATAGGCAGGCTGCAATTTTTCCAAACATCTGAAACGGGCGTCAATGAGTTGTGGACTGACAGAGGAACCATTGCCTCGTTCCCCACCAAGAGCCGGCAGTGGTTTGCCCTTGGCTGCACATGAGAATCATTCAAATCACCTAGGGCAGTGGTCAGCAAACTGCGGCTCGCGAGCCGCGGTTTGCCGCTCTGTTGACTAATGAGTTTGCCGACCACTGACCTAGGGAGCTGTTCCCTGACCATTTAAATCAGAAACTAACCAAGTGTATATATATTTTAAAACTCCCCAGGTGCAGCCGAAGTTGAGACCCACTGCACACTCAGGGAAGGGAACTTCAGCGTCGTGAGCCCCGCCAACTGGCCTGGCCTTCAGAGAATTTGCCTAGGCTTCTTTATGGACTTACTACCTGTCTTAAAACCCTACCTTACCCAGGCTGGTGGAGTGTCACATTTCTGACATGCTGCAATAATGCACGTTATAGCAGTGGTTCTCAACCTTTCTAATGCCGCGACCCTTTAATTCAGTTCCTCATGTTGTGGTGACCCCCAACCATAAAATTATTTTCGTTGCTACTTCATAACTATAATTTTGCTACTGTTATGAATCATAATGTAAATATCTCTGTTTTCCGATGGTCTTGGGTTGAGAACTGCTGCTGTAGAGCCTAAGATCATTGGTTAAAGAATTACAGCTTTTTGGTCTTTTTTAAAAAGTATTTATTTATTTCAGAGAGGAAGGGAGAGGGCGAGAAAGATAAAAACATCAGTGATAAGAGAGTATCATTGATTGGCTGCCTCCTGAATGCCCCCCACCTGGGATAATTTTATGGTTGGGGGTCACCACAACATGAGGAACTGTATTAAAGGGTCGCGGCATTAGAAAGGTTGAGAACCACTGTGTTATAGAATGCCTTTACCACAAGGAATTTCTGCCTTTTATTTAACCAGATTTTCTCTTTGTCATTACATATATGGGTTTCGACAAATAGGGGTTTTTTTTTATCAAGGGTCAGACAGTAAATATTTTGGGCTTTAAGGGCCATGTGGTCTCTGTTGCAACCACTCGACTCTGCCACTGTGGCACAACAGCGGCCCGAGGACAATGCGTAAATAAATAGGCGAGGCTGAGTCCAATAAAACCTTGTTTGCAGAACCAGGCAGCAGGCCAGGTCTGACCCATGGCTGTAAGTCTGCTAACTCCTGACATAAATTATTTTCAGTTTTGGTTCTGTGAAAAGAAAGAGTATAAGAATCTTCCCTTTGAAGACTTAAGACACTTCCTTCTACACCTTTTGTTTCTAAATCTTTCTGGAGTTCTTATTTTTAAAGTGTTCTTTTTCTTTCTCCCTTTCAAGTTCTCCCCTATTGTGCTGGCTCATGTCGTTCCAAAGACCCTTCTCATGAGAATTACCCAAGCCTGTGTTTATTTAGACTGACGGGATATGAATTATGGAAAATCAGAAACTAAGACAGTGACGATTCTAAAGTTCAATGTTCTAGGTGCTGGGGGAGGGGCTGAAACTTTGGAGAGGGGCGGTCTTCCCCATTACCTGGTCAGAAGACTGTCCCATGGAAGCTTCATGACTGTGTGCTGTTCACTTTTCTCTAAGATGCAGTCACACAGGATGGGATCCAAGTGCACGAGACTAAAGAGAAAGAAGAGGCTATTAATAGAGAAGTCCTAGCCTTGCCCCTTCTGACCCAGGGACCAGCTCAGGATTCACCTATCATAACATCCTTTTTATTCAGGAATACTAGAACCAAAATGGGACCACACGCCATGATGGGAGGTGCAAGTGTGCTTTCCCAGAACAAGGGAGAAGCGGGCCGTGGGGGGGAAACTGAAGACCAGGAGTCTTGGCTCAGTTCTGCTACTAGCTAACTATGAGTAGGCCAGTACAACTTTTTTTTTTTTTTTAAATATATTTTATTGATATTTTACAGAGAGGAAGGGAGAGGGATAGAGAGCTAGAAACATCGATCAGCTGCCTCCTGCACACCTCCCACTGGGGATGTGCCCGCAACCAAGGTACATGCCCTTGACTGGAATCGAACCCGGGACCCTTCAGTCCGCAGGCAGACGCTGTATCCACTGAGCCAAACCGGTTTCAGCCGTACAACTTTTTGATGTCTTTTAAAAGTAAAAATAAGCCCGGCCGGTGTGGCTCAGTGGTTGAGCATTGACCTATGAATCAGGAGGTCACGGTTCAATTCCTGGTCAGGACACATGCCTGGGGTGTGGGGAGTGCAGGAGGTAGTTGATCAATGATTCTTTCTCATCAATGATGTTTCTCTCTCTCCCTTCCACTCTGAAATCAATAAAAATTAAAAGAACCTGACTTTAAAATAAATAACTAAAAAGAAATATTATGGAGTGCTTTTCATTTAGTAGTTTACCTTCTGTATCCACTTATACTAAGAAAACAGAGAAGCCCTAGTTGGTTTGGCTCAGTAAATAGAGCGTCAACCTGTGGACTGAAGGGTCCCAGGTTCGATTCCAGTCAAGGGCATATGCCTGGGTTGTAGGCTCGATCCCAGGTGGGGGGCATTCGGGAGGCAGCCAATCAATGATACTCTCTTATCACTGATGTTTTTATCTTTCTCTCCCTCTCCCTTCCTCTCTGAAATAAAAAAAATACTTTTTAAAAAAGACCAAAAAGCTGTAATTCTTTAAGGTTTGCATTTTATCACTCCCAATAAGCACCTGCATTTGAAAATCAGTAGTAGATAGGTATGAGATCATACTTCCCAGTCTATAGCCAATGTTGACATCAAACATGGAACTGAACACCCTAGACAATAACTAGGTGTCCACAGCCCATGGTTTAGAAACCCTGGCCTTGATTATTTCTAGATGCCCCTCCATCCCAACATCCTCCACAAATTGTCTGGGTCCCCTAAAGATGTACACTACCAACGCAGACACAGTCTCCTCCCGATCCACTCACTTTTTGTTGTCTGCATCAACCAGGTCATTTTTCTTGGCGTAGTTAATGATGATCATCCGGATCTCACTGCCCTCGAGAATGCTCCCCTTCCTGGGTGAGAAGTGTTGGGGGTTAATTCATGGTGTGCGAGGAGACAACCTGCAAACACCAAGACTCACTCCCTGCTCAGCAGGGTGCTTTCCCCAGCTTTTCAACCTCTTCTTTTCTTCCCTCTTCCTGACGGAGGTAGTAAGCAGGGCCGTGTGAGGAGTAATCACAGGTAGAAAAGGGAAAGACCTACTCTCTCACTGATTTAGTCCAGAGACACTTTCTGGGAAGGAAGCTTGAGCTGGACCTGGGGGAAAGGGAGAGCAGGGCAGGGGGGTTTTGCCAGTCACAGAAGAATACTACTCAGGCGGAGAGGAACTACAGGCCAGAACACCAAGCAGGCAGAGAAGGGCTGCTCTCCAACAACTCACTTGTGGCCAGACTCCTGGAAGAGCAGGCTCATGCTGGCTGGGACACAGTAGAGGGGTTTTATATCTGGAGGGTGATAGGGCTGTTCCCTGCTACCCTCCTGGATAGTCTGGGAGGTCGGGGAGGGCTCAGGTATGACGAAAGATGTGATCCTAAAACCCAGCAGAAGGAAAGAAAAAACACATTTTATACTAGTGTCTCTGCAAGTCCCAGTCCATGGCCCCAGTGCCCCAGGGCCAGCTGAGCTACGGTGAGCAGGCCCCCTGCACTCACCTGGGGTGTTTCCAGTCCACAGCCACAATGCTCTCCACCCCTTTGCTCAGCTCCTTGACCTGTATAATCTGCTCCTGCTGCATTTGCTGCAGGAACTTAGAGAGCTAAGGGAGAGAGGGCCAGTGGGAGGGGACTTTGTCACTTCTGTACACACTGAGCACCTAGGATGTGCCAGACACCGAGCTAGGCAGGTCCTGGGGAAGGACTCGGGACAGTCCCTGCTCTCATCAAATTAGGAACGGGGAGGCCCCCACCCAGAGGCTCAGGGGGTGAGAAGCTGCTACAGACTAAATGGTGAAGCCTTTCCAAACTCTGATCAGATATCAAAGGGTGCGGAGGAGAGAAGGGAGTGGGTGCCCACCCACTGCCTCAGCCCAGGGAGTTTTCTCCCCGCCCTCACCTTACATCTGGAATTAAAGTTTAATTCCAGCCTCAGCCCTGGAGAACGGGCTTCCTGTGCCCACCCAGCTCATGCCACGTGTGCCCCAACACAACTCTCTGTGGGTGTGCGGAGAAGGGCCTGCTTACTTTTTTGTAGCTTGACTTCTTTATGTCCAGTTGCCGTCCTTCAGGGCTGATGGCAGATGGAAAAGGCAAGTTAAGCGAACAGAGCCAGAGTGGTAGGACCTACCTGCACTGAGGGAGGCATTTTTCCTGAGCCCTCCTCCCCCACGTTCAGTAAGAGGCCACTGTGCCAGAGCTCCGCCTGGTGGCCTTGCAGTGGGACACGCTCCAGGCTACTCTAGATCCTTACTGTCCGACAGACCCCTCCGTGAAGACGGAATGTTCACTATCTATTATTCTACAAGTGTGGCGATTAAGCACTTGAAATGTGACTGTGTCTGAGGAACTAAATTTTAAATGCTATTCATTTTAATTTAAATAGCCACTGTAATGGATACAGCTTTAGATTCCTCTGAAACTAGACAACTTTCTGAGGCCTCAGAAGTTCCACCTCAAGGTGAACCTTTCCAACACTGAGCTCATGGTGGTAAGTGGGCCTAGAGCAGGACTCCGCCAACTATATCCTGCAGGCCATGCCCACCCATCTGCTGACTCCAAGGCCTTGGCCTCTGTGCCACAACCCCGAGTGGAATGCTTGCAATAGAGACTGCATGGCCTGAAAGCCTGGAATGTTTACTATGTTTCTACAGAAATGTTTGCTGATTCCTGCCCTAGGGCTACTAGTTCACAGGGAAGGCTCCTAATGAACACTCCCCATAGCTCCCATCTTCTCTCCACGTGTGCCACACACCAGCAGTGCGACTCCCAGGGAGCCCTTCCAGAAACCACCAGGTTAGGAAGCTCTTCTGGAGCACATTCAGGGTCCCTCAGTTACCTGCCACCAGCAAAGTCAGGGCCAATGACCAAATGCCTGCCACACACTCCAGACCCCACTCTTGTCTAGGAAAGCCTTTACAAAAAGAAGGTCAGTCTCAGGGTAAAACTCAATAAGCAAACCTCCTGATATGTTATTTATTAAGTGCTTACTAAATGTCAGGCTATTTTTAATCTTTTTTTTTTTTAAGATCTTATTTTTACTGATTTTTAGAGAGAAAGGGAAAGGGAGAGAGAAAAACATCCATGTGAGAGTGGAACATCGATCAGCTGCCTCCAGCACACCTCCTACCAGGGATCAAGTCCACAACCCGGGCATGTGCCCTGATTGAGAATCGAACCAGCAACCTTTCGGTGCACAGGATGATGTCCAACCAACTGAGCCACACCAGCCAGGGCATGCTGTGCTCGAAATGAGGGCTCAGAGAAGCCCAGAGCTGAGTTTGAGCTCGCCTGCTTCCACTCTCTGTGGAGCTGCCACTTGAGCTCAGATGACTCTGTCTTCAAAGTTCAGGTACTATCCACAAGTGCTACTCCCTCTCCAGATGGCCGGTGCTGGGAGGAGAGGTGGGGATCATACTGATTTTTCCTCCTGATACAACCTAACCCAGCCCACCTACTTCTCAGAAGGAGAGTGAGGGGGTTGATGTTCCAGAAAAAGCCTCCTGACAAAGAGGCTGCTCGGGACTCTTCCTGGACAGGACGTGCTGCCAGGAGCACCACCGCAGAGCAGTGCCCTGAATCGTTGTTCATTTCCTCAGCATCCTTTCGCTGGCTAAAATTTAAGCTTTAAAACTTAGGACCTACTTTATTTCCAGATCAACCCTGCACTCCACTCTTTCCACCATGTGTCCTTCAACCAGTCCCCCATCAGCCCTGTCCTGTCCCACCACCAAGGAATAAGGCCGCCCACCCACACATGCCTTCCGTACCAGCAGGAGAACACGTGGCTACCGAGGAAAGTGCTGGTGAGTAGAGGGAGGTCGGTCTTTTTGACTCGACACTTCAAAGCATGCAAGAAGCATTGCTGTAGCAGTTCATCCATTTGCTCTGCAAGAAGAAGACAGAACCTCATCCTTCCTGGGGGATACAGATGCCTGGCACTCCCCGCCCAGCTCCACCCGACCCCACTTTACCCACGGAATCCATTCCCAGGTCCCAAAGCTCCCAGACTCTCTGGAGCACAGAGGCTTTGAAGAGGGCTGACCCCAGAGAAGGGGTTAAGCACAAAGTCCCACCCAGCCAGGAGCCAACACTTCTGACAGAAAGAAACCTTACAGGGCTCTGCAGCTGGAAACTGCCCAAATGCCAGGGCAGACTGGCCCCGGGAAGCCTGACTTGTGTGGAGAAGACTCCCAGGTGAGATGTCACAAAGCTGTCGCACCGCCGCAACAGAAATAAGGACGTGCCCTCCCCTCCCAGAGGTCCAGTGTTGCTCCAGTCAGGAGAGTGGAGCACTTCAGGCTCCTAAACTGAGAGGACGGCCCCCCACTCCCAGCATTATACCTTGAAGGGTCTTGCTATCTGCAGGGTCTGGGTTCAGGCCCCCGACGCCAGGGTCTTCTGAGGCTTCTGGTAGGGTCTTCTCCCCACACATCTGCTGATCTTCCCCATTCTCCTCCTCCTTTCCCTCCAGGGTAAGGCGCCTCATGTCATTCTGCTCTTCACTGACATCTGGGGGATCCAGGGTCAGTGGGGCAATAAAAGGTGGAGAGGACCTGTCTCCAGATCGCCTGGAAAAAGCTCATGTCAGAAACACCAAACACAGCACTTTCCAACCTGGGTCAGGGGTCAGCCTGGAATTCAGAGCGAGTAAGAGCCACAGGCTGGGGTGGGGTGTCCAGGAGAGGACAGAGAACCTGGAGTCTCATATCAACTCTATTTCCAGTTCTGTGACCAGAAATGTCACATGCCTCAATTTCCTCATCTCCGAAATGGGGAGAATAATTCTTGACTCCTCTCTATCTCAACGGAATAATATTATTATTAATAGACATCTGGGGACAGAAAAAGATTAAAGAAAAAATAATTAAAGAGACCCCCCCCAAAAGTATTCTATTCATATGAGTTAAAAATAAAACTATTTTGAATTAAAGAACAAAATTAAGATCGCAATGCGTCTGTAAAATACAAACAACCCAAGGCTCCGAGGATATAACAAAGTACAAACACCTGCAATGCTCATGGACTGCAAAGCCACCTGCTCTGTGTTAAAGCAGAATGCAACCAAACTTGCGGAGTAGAGATTAAAAAGGGTTTATGCCACTAAGCCTTAGGAAGAGAGAGAAAAAAAAGAGTGACGCCAAACAGCAGAGCACAGAAAGAGGTAAAAGCGCCAAGCTTGATGAAACTAAGTTTTAACTAACAGCTGCAGCAAGGCTTATTGGTGACTAGTGATGCCAGAGTGTATGGTTAGGCTATTCTGATCAGGTCAATATCAGAAATATTTTTAAAAGGGGGGAGGGAGTGGGGGCTGAGGAGCTGCTAATAAAACAACTTAGCATGACGCTGACTGCAAGGTGATGTAAGAACATCAGTAAGCAGCTCGCAAATGTCTGCGAAACATAGCTGATGAGGTGGTATCCCCAGCAAAGCAAGGCTTAGCTAATATTTGTAAAATGAGCAACTCCAAGAGAGGGCTAAAAATGTAAGGATGAATCTATACCAGCATGCTACAACACGTGGCCAAAAGACCAGGTATAATGCTTTTGAGAAAAGCACTATTTACTGTTTTGGTAAAGTGACAAAAAAATAACCAGAAAATAGACTGGTACATGGCTCCAGAAAGCAACTGTTACGATGAGAAAGCATAACTTCCATACTGGAAAGATCTGGAATGTGAAACCTGAACAACATAATAATCATCACTGCCCTGTTACCTAAGGATTTACTCTGTTTAGATTTGGATTCAGAAGTGAGAATTTCTGAGCACTTGTCATAGGGCTAAAAGATGCCTAAATGTGCATGGCAGACAAGGCCAGATGGACCAGAGCTATAAAAATAAAGATTATAACTGCACTGAGAGGTGGAGCAGACAATCCCTAAGGCCTTATTCAAAGCCTAGGATTCTATAATCCACCTAGAAAATAATCCGAGTTCTAATTTCTTCTCCAGACAGACAAATATATATATAAATTAATGCCTGGGGTCAGCACGCGCCTAAGGATACAGCAGGTACCAAAACTCTCACTTCTGAATCCAGGCCCCATACTCCACCCATGCAGCTCCCCGTAAAACAGAAAAAACAGCAGACCCACCACAAGTGGTCCTCGTAGGTGTGGAGCACAGAGAAACCCCTTCCCTTCAGGCCTGAAGTCAGCATCTCAGATGTGGACATGGCAGCCACTCCGATGGCCACAGGGGCCCTGAGAAGGAGAAGGCCAGAGACAAGGATCCTGGAGCGTCTTCCAGGAGAGCATGTCAGGACCACCTTTCCACACACGTGCTAAAAGCAACATGGTTGCAAATCTGAAGCCTCCACTAGGATCACAGAAATCTCAATTTTCTTCAGATGGCCTATAAATGTGACTTTCAAAAATCCCTTGACCAAATATTCTCTTTCTTTTAAGCAATTCCTCTGCTGATGTTGACACTTTTTGTTTATTCCCATTACGAATTAAACCCAGGCAGGCCATTAAACCCATGAGAGGATATTTAAAGTTCTCTTTCTTTAATTTCAAAAATATAAATTACTTCCCTACCTTAAAGAAAGCATAGCCATCCTATACCGAAGTTCAGAAAAGAGGCTATTCATAAGCCATAGTTAGGCTATCATAAAGAAGGGAGAAGAGATAAATAGTGGCACCAACTAAAGAGGTTCCTTCTGAGTTGACTCTTTGTAACGGGATTTGCTCTGTGTAACTAAGAACTGGGTGTGTCCAAAATGTCAAAACCACCACATTTATAGTAACTACAAAAACTTCCAAAGCCCAAATGGGCAATCTCTGTCATCCCAGTGTTACTCAAGCATTGCTCACACATTGCTTGTAAGGATCAGTGACCAGCTGAGTAGCTGTGGGGTAAGGTCACCTGGGCCCGAGCGAGAAGATTCAAGGGCATAGTTCCCAACACCTGAACTTGAAAAAATATTTGCTAACTTGGCAGCTCTACTCCCTGGGCCCATCGGTCAGTTATTGCCACAGAAACTTTGAATCTGGCTTCTTTCCCAGCTCCTAAAAGAAGGGTCTTTCCAGCCCCTGGGTCAGTAACTCAGGAGCTTCAGTCTCAAACATAACTTGTAGTTTTAACAAATTTCTTTGTACCTTTAACCTGCCATGAACTACCCCCAAGCTTCATCCCCATATGCATTCTAAAGGCCAAACTGGGCAGGCCAAATACATATTTATGCAGTTTTCCCCTTCTATAGAATACCTGAGGGGAAAAACAATGACACTGCCATTCTTTCAACTGCAAGTTTTGCTACAGGTAAACAAACATTTCTAGGTGCGTGGCTCCAAAAGGTTCAAGGCAAATTGGAGAATATCAGTAGCAAAAATAAGATCTTTAAACACTGACCTGTTCCTTGTCAAAGAAGTGAGGAGTAAAATAATGTCATTTTTCACTCAAGGTGACACAAATGAAAGTGACCCGTCATATCCAGAGCTGGTGAGAATGTAGGGAAATCACACCCAGAGGTGGGAGTGAAAACAGATACAGCTTTTTTGGAGGGCGATGGTAGCTACTTTAGAAAAATACTGGCACTGGTATTCCTAGAGGCATCAGTAAGATACTGTTTTTGATAGAGACAAATGGGAGACACCAGAATATCCACTAGGACAGTGGTCGGCAAACTCATTAGTCAACAGAGCCAAATATCAACAGTACAACGATTGAAATTTCTTTTGAGAGCCAAATTTTTTAAACTTAAACTTCTTCTAACACCACTTCTTCAAAATAGACTGGCCCAGGCCGTGGTATTTTGTGCAAGAGCCACACTCAAGGGGCCAAAGAGCCGTATGTGGCTCGCGAGCCACGGTTTGTCGACCACTGCACTAGGAGAGGACCTTTCCCATCACCACAGAGTAGATAAGAGGAGTCAGTATATCTGGGCTTGCTTACACGGGAAATGCCCACACTATCTTAAGTGAAAACAAATAAAGTATAATTCTGTTTGTTCGTATTTTTAAACATTCATACATTTTTATATGCACATTTTTATATGCATTGAAGAAGGTTGGCAAAGATATGCACCAACATGAGATGGTTACTCCTAGGAGAAAAAGATAACGAGATACAGGAATTTTTGATTTTTCAGAATTGTTCTTATCATTACTTCCTATATTATTTTTAAAAAGAAGCAGGGTGGTGATGGCTGAACAATGCTGTAAGTATACTAAAAAGCACTGAATTGTACATTTGAAACAGGTTAATTTATAATATGTAAACTACATTTCAACAAAGCTATTGAAAAAATTAAAAGATGAGGATGATGAGGTGGATGATGGGGAAAAAGTATGGACTTCATGAAAGATAAGGAAAGACCAAGAAAATGTCACAGACAGGAGGCTAAGAAGACATGACAACTAAATGCACTGTGGTATTCTAGACTGAATCCTTGAAGCAAAAAAAAAGACATCAGTGGAAAAACTGAAATAAAGTTTGTAATTGTGTTAATGGTATTGTACCAATCCTTAGTTTTGATAACTATACTGTGGTTATACAAAATGTTATCATTACAGGAAGCTGGGTATAGCAGAACCCCATACTCTTTACAACTCTTCTGTAATCTAAAATTATTTAGGAGCCCTTGCCGGTTTGGCTCAGTGGATAGAGTGTTGGCCTGCGAACTAAAGGGTCCCAAGTTCAATTCCAGCCAAGGGCACATGCCCGGGTTGTGGGCTTGATCCCCCCAAGTAGGGGGTATGCAGGAGGCAGCCAATCAATGATTATCTCATCACTAATGTTTCTATCTCTCTATCTCTCTCCCTTCCTCTCTGAAATCAATAAAAAATATATATTTAAAATTTTTTAAATAAAATAATTTAGGGGAAAAGAGAGAAGCATCAGTGGCAAATACACTGGCCCCAGATGTGTGGATACCTCACATATCTCATTGCCATTCGCTGTCTTCTAGAAGAACCTGTTTTTTTCTCTTAATCCTTTATCCATATGCTTTGAGAGTTGTCATTCCCCAACCCCCTCCCCAATTTTACCTAAGTTTTTCCCCCGAAGGCACAGCTGGCTGGCACAATACCTGTTTCCCACCAAGACAATGGCACAGAGGTCACCCTTCTGTACCTGAGGCAGACCAGCAGGGGGCACCACTATTCCAGGCAGCATCAAATCTGCAGCAAACAAAACAAAAGCATCACAATTTATGTTCTGCCTCCATCTAATTCCATGTTTTAACTTCATTTATTTATTCACTCAACAAATATTTATTAATGTAATAATTAACTACACTAGAGGCCCGGTGCACAAGATTCGTGCACTTCGAGGGTCCCTCAGCACAGCCTGCGCCCTCTCGCAGTCCAGAAGCCCTCGGGGGATGTCCCACTGATGGCTTAGGGAGCGGGCCTAAGCCACAGTCGGACATCCTTAGTGTGGCCGCAGCTGTGCTCACCAGCTGTGAGCCTGGCTTCCACCAGGGAACAGCTCCTGCATTGAGCGTCTGCCCCCTGGTGGTCAGTGTGCATCACAGCAACCAGTCCACCGTTTGGTTGATTTGCATATTAGCCTTTTATTATATCGGACTAGAGGCCTGGTGCACGAAATTCGTGCACAGGGGCGGGAGGATGTCCCTCAGCCCAGCCTGCACCCTCTCTAATCTGGGACCCCTGGAGGGAATGTCTGACTGCCAGCAGTCGAACATTCCTCTCACAATCTGGGACTGCTGGCTCCTAACCGCTCACCTGCCTGCATGCCTGACTGCCCCTAACCACTCTGCCTGCCAGCCTGATAGCTCCCTAACCGCTCCCCTGCTGGCCTGATTGATGCCTAACTGCTCCCCTGCCGGCCTGATCGTCCCCAACTGCCCTCCCCTGCCAGCCCGATCACCTCCAACTGCCCTCCCCTGCCAGCCCGATTGCCCCCAACTGCCTTCCCCTGAGGGTCTGAGGGGACTGAGGGACTCCGGCTGGATGAGGCAGGGCTGAGGGGACTGGGTGCCGCCATCTTGTGGCTGTGGGTGCTGCCATCTTGTGAGGGCGTGGCAGTCAATTAGCATATTCCCTCTTTATTAGATAGGACTATTCATAATGAAAATTAAAAATGGCAACCTGAATAGCAGACCTTTTCCCTTTGGGGGCCGGGGGCTAGTGGTCATATCGAAGCACCAGGCTGAGGTTCCAGCTCCACAATCTATTTTATCCTAGTCTCCTAAGTTCAGCCTATTAATTTACAGTATAGCATATGGCAGTTCCCAAGGTACCTTCACATCACTTACCTTATTTAAACTTTACAAAAGGGTCAGAGAGGCCCAAAGGGCTCATGGAGGCAACCAAGTGAGAGCCACAACACACATGGTGGATAAAATCCATTTTTCAAACATATGAATGAATATAGGAAACAGGTACATTTCTTAAAGTAGTTGCCCTTCCTAAGTAGATTTCAGCCAAGAGCCAGAACATAGGAAAATCTTCTTACCTGCTCCCCCGACCAGTTTTTCGAGCACCAGAGGCCATGTTGTGAATGCTGGTAGAAGATCAGGATATGACCACAGGGTGTACACTGTCCAAAAACAGACGCAGAAAACACTTAACTGCCAAAGTCAATCCCCTGAGGAATTGGCAAAGCCAAACATTAAGGTGGATTTAGTTAGGATATAGAAAAAGCAAAAGCTATATAGAAGGTTGCTGAGAGGATGCCCAAAGAGATTTCATTCCTGAACAAGGCAGAGATTTAAGAAATTGGAAGTCACTTGAGATTTGGAGGCACCTATTGTTCCACCTGGATTGCAGCAGCAGCAAATGACCACAGTAGATAAAAGTGGGGACACAGATACAACAGGATTCCATTTATTGCCTCAGAAGCAAGTATCCTAAGAACAGGGCACCAGCTGAAGAAATGTTGAACTTTCCCATGTTTATTATTTTTATTCTGTTTCCATAGTGATTAGCCATAAAACCCTATATCAGAAAGAGCCTGTGGTTGTACAGCAGCAAAGTGGGGTCGGGTAGGTGTGGCCTAAGGAGACTGTATTGCACTGTCTCAGCCAAGCTGGGAGGAAGAAAGCCCCAAGTGACAAAGTAGGTGTCCATAGCTATGAAAAACAAAAAGGCCCCAGCTGGTTTGGCTCAGTGGATAGAGCATCGACCTGTGGACTGATGGTCCTGGGTTCGATTCCAGTCAAGGGCATTCCTGGGTTGTGGGCTCGATCCCCAGTAGGGGGTGTGCAGGAGGCAGCCGATCAATGATTCTCTCTCATCATTGATGTTTCTCTCTCTCTCTCCCTTCGTCTCTGAAATCAATAAAAATATATTTAAAAAAATAAAGAAAACCAAACAAAACAGTCTCTGACACCTGTGACAAAGAGAGAAAGCAAAGAATCCTGAGAGCCAGGCAGAGCCTAAGAAAGACTCCCAGTGAGGTATTTTCGTGACTGAAGTACATCACTAAGCCAGCCAGTTATGTAGTTTAATCAATCTAGCTTCTTTCCTACAATAGTATCTCTTTGGTACTTAACGAAAATCCTGCTAGAGGTAGCTTTAAGAAACATTCATGCCCTGATATTCACCTGTTTTCAAGACCTCTGCTCCATCCCTAAGTAACGCACTATACACTTCATCTCAGAATTTCCCTTGGCAACTACCCTTTTTGTGTGTTAACTTTTTTTTTTTTTCTTTTCTCCCTCATATAGCAGTTTCTGCTCTTGGAAGACCCAATTCTAGGAATATTAGGGCCAAAAATATGTTTAGGGATGGTACTGAGAGATTTTCAACTTGTTTGTTTTAAGAAAGACAGGTTACTGGAAGACATAAGGAGAAACAGATATTAGGCAAGAGCTATAATGATGGCCATCCCCATCCTACTGCCATACCTGTCGGGTACAGATTTTTCTCCAGTTCAAATAGGACGGGGTTACCACCACTCACGTACACAGTCACGGCATCCCCTCTGTGAGCATACAGCTTCACGATGTTGAGCTCTTCCTTCCCAGGCACTAACTCGGAGGCCTGATCGGTTCCGAGGGTGGGGAAAGCAGCTGTCACATCAGCCCGAAGCTTTCTCCTGCAGAAAGCACACCAATGCCTGCTATGAATGCTGTCTGGGTGGATTTTAATAAATATTGAGGACACGCTATAAAATCACGAGGGCCAAGGAAAGACTGTCTAATTTATAATGCTGTATTCTCGCACATGCTTCCAAAACATCTTATTCTGTTTCACACCAATGTCTCATCTAATTTTCACATGTTCCTGGGCAAATCTTTCCGTTTTACAAAGAAAGAAAACAAACAAACAAACAAACAAACAAAAAACACCACAGAACAAAACAAGACCCAGTGAGCATCCCAAGTAAGCCTGAAACTGGAAACTCAGCCCTGCCTTCCTGACACCATAACTAGCTCTGAGACCCACTCCTTGCTCATATGTGCTTGGTGAATCTGCCAGCTTATGATTAATCACTATACCAGGGCACCAAGAATAACTCCAGAACACTGGCTCCGGAAGTGCCAACGTGACATCTGCATTTGCAATACTGAACAGATCTAGTTCCTACCATGCCTGCTGTGCCGATCCTCTCCCACTTCACCCTCCTGTCGCTCCTGCCAGACAGAAGCAAGCACTGGACACTTGTGCTTGTATACCTGTAGTTCTCTGCGCCCCAGGGGTCTCTACGCTCTTTGGAGGACAGGGACTCTGTACTCCTTCATTTTTGCATCCTCCACGCCTTAGACTGCATTTTATAAGCACTTCCTGAATTATGATTTCTTTTAAACTCACTAAAATATCCAAAAAAGGCAGCCTAGGAGATATATGAGGCCTCTATCTTCACCTAACCCACCCTTGCCCCCTGGAGTCCTTTTCCCGGGTGTACCCCGCGGCCTGCACCCCGGGCGGCCTGACCCAACCCAAAGAGGGCTCTGGACCAAACCGGGTTGAGAGGTACTTGGGTGCCCTCATGGGCGGAGCAGGCCCCTTCTCCCCCTCACCTGTCCGATCCCTTGATGGCCGTGTTGGACTTGACCCGAAAGGCCTTGGCAAACATGTTTGTTGGAATGGCCAGAGGAAAAGAAGTCGAGCACAGAAGCCAGAGGCTGTCAGGAAAACAAGAGCGCAGCCTCTCCCCAAGCCGCAGCGCTGGGCGCAGCCATGCTGGGGCCTGGCCGGGAAATGAGCCCGGCTGGGATATGGGCCCGGCTGGAAACCGCTGCCGCGCAGCTTCGCGCCCGCCCCTAGTGGCAGGGCCGGGAACAGAAACTGGGCGGGGCGGGCTCCTGCACGCCCCTCCCCGTGTCACGCCCCTCTGTCCGGTTCTGCGCCTGCGCAAACGCAAATGGCTGGAGCCAGCAAGTCTGTAGTTACCCATCCCAACAGAGATTGCATTCATTTCCACTTCATCAGCCTTGAAGCGTGCTGAGTAGGAGTCCTGCCAGCTCCCGTTCCATTCAATTTAGTTCAATTCCACAAAATTAATTGAACTCTTGTGTTTTATTAAACTTGCAGGCCTCTTGAATGCTTTTCTTAAGGGCTTCTGTTTATTAAATCTTTTCATATTTTGCACACTAAAGGCCTCAAAGCTAGGATTTTCTCCAAGATTTTCTACTATGTTATTAGAAAATGTCTACATGTTATTATTATGGGGTGGTAATAACAATAACAGGGAATCTACTCTTGTCACAGACTTGCCCCTCATGTTATGAGAAAAAAAAACTACAAATGATTTTTAAATGTATTATTTTAAAATATTTTGGGCTATTTGTATTTAACTTTTGGGTTCAGGCATTATTTAGGGAGTTTTGTTTCCAAAGTAATTATTTTATTACTCATAAGTTAATATGTTTATTAACTCATATTGCTTATTTTTAAAAATCTGTGAGATAAGATTAGGATCAAATGCCTTTGTAGTTGTGATCATGGACCAATGGCTTATTCTTTCTGAAACTCTTGCACTTTCTGACATGTGGATGCCATAGCCACCTCATAGAACTTCCATGAGAAACAACTGAGGTAACATGTGAGGTGTTGCACATGGCTTTGCAAGTTAACAATAAATAGTTAATATTAGATGAAAAAAATCAGTCTCAGATAGAGGTGAGGGTTTGGGTTTCTCTGAGGGACAGCTGTGTACCCTGGAGGCAAGGATTTAAACACCTGGGGTCCTGGCCCCTACTAAATTAAAATTTTTATGTGAAAACTTCAGCGCAGAATGTCCATCCATCAAGAAAAAAAAATCCTAATTGCTTTATTAGCTGACATAGTTGCACAAAGGAGAATACCACATTGACTGCCCAAAGATTAAGCCCTGCACAGTTTCTGCCCACCACCATTCTTGGAAGGGCCCCTAATACAGCAGAGGGGCCAGTCCCAGCTCAGGCTCCCCCTGCACTTCTGACCCACCAGGCTCTTATTCTGAAGTACTGCAGCCACAAGACCAAAGTCAGAGGAGTCCAGAGGAGGATAGCACCACAGAGCCCTGTCCCCTTGTACCCACACCTGGCCACACTGGGGGCGGAGGAGGGGAAAGAGAGGGGGGAAAGCCTCCCTCCAGCTCTGAGTAAGTTGCCTGATCCCACAAGCTTTCAAGTCTTCCAGCTGAGACCCCAGCTATCAGGGAGCAGAGACTAGCCATTTCACTATACCCTGTCTGAATACCTGATCCATAGAAACCATAAAATAGTAATTATTGCTGTTTTAAGCTGTGGAGTTTGGGGATGGTTATGCAGCCATGGATAACTAATATAGGGACCCAAGCATTTCTTCATCCCAGTGCATCCTGAAATAGCCAATTTGTTCATGTTACTGTGATGGAATCCATAGCTATATGAAGTCCAACTCTTCTCCTAGGAAATCATCCACCACTAGCTATTTTGCTTACCATGCAAAAATTGGAATTTTGTTTAAAACTTTTTATTTTTCAATTACAGTTGACATTCAATATTATATTAGTTCCAGGTGTAGAGCATAGTGGTTAGACGTTTATATAATTTATGAAGTGATCCCCTAATTATTAACTCATATTGCTTATTACCCACCTGGCACCATACACAGGTATTACACTATTATCCTATCTTATATAATAAAAGGCTAATATGCAAATTGACTGAACAGCAGAATGACCTGTCTCTATGACGAGCACTGACCCCCAGGGGGCAGACACTCAACCCAGGAGCTGCCCCCTGGTGGTCAGTGCACTCCCACCTCCACAGCAGCTCTAAGGATGTCCGACTGATGGCTTAGGCCTGCTCCTGTGGGTAGCCAGCCTAAGCCATCAGTCGGACATCCCCCGAGGGCTCCCGAGGGTGCAGGCCAGGGTGAGGGACATAGGGGACTCCCCCGTTCCCAGTACACGAATTCCAAGCACCGGGCCTCTAGTTGACTATACTACCTATTCTGTATTTTACATCCAACAAAAATTGAAAAGTCTAAATGTTTGACTAATGCAAAGTTGGAGAGGTCTAGGGAAGGGAAGAGTTTTAATCAGAAAAACCCTGTGCCAGGAAATCTGTGACTCTGTGGCTTTTTTATGGATGGGGAGACGCTACTGAACCCATAATATTAAAGGGGGACACAGTAGGTAAAGGTCTTGCTCTTGCAAAACTAAACCACAAGGCTGACTCTCAGAAGAAGGCAGAGTGTCACCATGCCCAACTCAGCACTGTCTGACCTTCCTGGCCTGGGTGGGGCCAGCCGAGACCACGGCACCCCATGTAAGAACAGAGGCACCCACTTCCTAGCCTTCCTGCCACACACCCAGGGAGATCCGAGCTACACACTGTTTAGGAGGGTGAAGACTTTCTTTGTGAGATGTCCTCTTGTGTAGAGAGCACCTGGGAAGGCACATGGCATTTCTTTAATTATTGTCAGTTGAATCCAGTAGCGTTGGCAAAGCCACGTCCTAGAAACATGCTTTGCCAGAGGCAGGAGTGTTGTCAGCTTGACCTTCAGCCCAGGTGCCAGGGGGTGGGTTTTGTTATTTAAATCCAGCCAAGCACCAGGAATGAATATGACTTGGGCCCACCCAAGAATGCACATAATCTCCTTTGTCTTGACTTTTAGTAAAACTTCCTGTTTTTTGCTGTATAAAATAAACACGCTGTATTGGCTCTGGGTCCCTGTCCCTGTCAGAGGACAGTGGTCCCACCGGCCCCAGCTTTTTCCTTCTATCTCTGTGTCTCTTTCTTTCATTTTCTCAATCCCTAGCCATCCTACTCAGAAACCGGACCACTCTCTAGCAGCGCTGGATGCGGAAAAGAGAGAAATATTCACACTCTTGTCCTTTCTCTCTTCTTAGGACTGACCAAACTACATATTCAGCTAAGTTTTTTAATCTCCTTTCTTCTTCACGGCCTCCCCAACTCACACTTCCAAAAGCTAGTGAATCTGGAGGATCCCAGATGAGGCCAGTAGGAGCCCTCAGACACTAGCAATTGGGCAGAAAAAGATCACATAGCTGCTCAGAAGTAAAACTTTCCACATCTCAGAAAGTTATAGTGATTCTGGAAGGACTGGTCTGAGGTGAAGATGTTCTCCATAGCCTGTGGCAGAAACCTGTCACCGGTGACTCTCAGAACCTAATGGACTCTGGGAAAACTCCACAAGTGAAGGGAACCTTCACTTTTATAATACATTTATAATACATAAATTTATACATTTATAAACCTTCAGAATACATTTTCTTTAAGCCGTTATAATTGGTTTTTTTGTTTTGTTTTGTTATCCATACCCGAGGATATGTTTCCATTGATATGAGAGAGAGACATTGATTGGTTGCCTCCCGTACACACCCTGACCATGGATCAAACCTGCAACCTTTTGTTGTACGGAATGACACTCCAACCAACTGAGCCACCTGGCCAGGGCTGTTGTGTGTGTGTTTCTTGATACTTGCAATTGAAAGGGGGGGAGAGACCGACTCCATGTTCCCTTTGTTCCATGTCCTCCACCATGTGGAGTCAGGTTCCCGCCCTAGAACCTCTCCAAGAGCCCAACCTACACTTTTGAATTAGCCAATAGAAATGCAAGAGAAAAGTAAGCCGTGCCCTGCCCCCATGTGCAACCTGACCCCGACCAATCAGCGGAGGCCACACTACCTCACCCCTCCTACCTCTCCCAGGCCCCCTATAAATCAGCGCGCTTGGGGCCTGGGGCTCTCTCTCTGCCTCCTGCTGCTGCGTCGGCGAGTGTGGTGGACTGGGAGCTCAAGCTAGCTCGATTAAAGGCTCTTTGCTTTTGCATCGGACTCGGCTCCCTGGTGGTCTTTGGGGATCACGAAATCTGGGCATAACACAATACTTGTACAGTAGGTGACAGAGAACTGATTTCCTTGGCCCAGGTGGTATGAATAGAACAGGCTTAGTGGGTTTCCAACGTCCAGTAGGACTTGGTCTCCAAGGTCTACACTAGTGAATTCCAGACCTGCTGGGTGAACAACAGCCACAACAAAAATATCAGTGGAGCCCCTAGAGAACCAAGATGGTGGTGTAGGTAAAAGCCTTTACAGGCTGCCTCCAACAACCACATCAAAATTATAACTAAAATGCAGAACCACCACCATTCAGAACCACCTGAAAGTTGGCTGAATGGAAGTCCTACAATTAGAGAAGAAGAAAGCACATTGAGACTGGTAGGAGGGGCAGAGTGGCAGAACTGGCTGGCCCATCACCCACGTGTGCCATTTTTTTAATTGGGAGGGAGACTGTCTCTGCAGAGGCTGCCTGTGAGGAGCAAGGGGTCCCAGCCCCACACCAGACCCCCAGCGCAGGCTTTCAGAGCTGGAAAGAAAAGTCCCTGCAATTATGGGCTATAAAAACCAGCCTAGGAGAGAGAGGTAGGAAGATGGCTGCCGATGGGAAGGCAGACTGCAAGATAGTGTGTGAGTGAGAGAACAAAGGGAGAGTGTGTGGTCACACGGGGAGTGTTTGTTGGTGAGTTGAGGGACAGCTATCCTCCAGGGGACTGTGGGGGACTGCCGGATGGGGTTCCCCTGACCAGGCAGCCTCCACTGCTGCTGGCATCCCTCCCGGAGCTATCGGCTCTGACGTGGAGACCACGCCATCTTGAAGGGGAGAGAGGCTGTTATCGGAAGCCTGAAAATCCTGGGAATCTACAACTACGGCACCCAGTGAACAGCTGCAAACCCAAGAACACCGGTCCCTAAGTGGCGCAAGCATGCGGATTCGGAGGAGCTCTGCACCCTCCCTCATGTAAAGGTCAGATTTCGCCTGGGATAAGGTGAGGTCTGTGGTCTGGGCAGGAGGGAGAAACACGCACGTGGGAGCCTGAGGATCTGGGGAAGTCTCTGCCCAGAAAAGTCCACGGCAGTTGGGGCTGGCGTGATCTGCGAATGTGGAAAGGGATCCGCAGAGCTGCTAACAGAAGGGAACTCTAAAAAGCAACCCCTAGCTGAACTGGGCACAAAAGGACAGCCTAAAAATTTTAAAAGTGTGCCGGCTGCTTAGACCCAAGGGGAAAAAAGACTGCACAGACTTGCGCAACAGCGCTGGAGTTCACACACTTACTCTCTTTTTTTTCTCTCTTTTTTTTTCTCTCTAAATCCTTGCTTTTGATTACTGAGCCCAATAGATAGGATTACCCAACTGGGGACACTCTAAAAGATTGCAGGGGAAGGTTGTTTTTGTGGAACCTGGGGATCAGAGTGGGGAATAACGATCAGAGAACCAGCTCTGGGGCAGCCCATTCCCCCAAACTGGTATTAAGTGCCACAGGGAAAACAGAATGTAAACTCTAGCTAGAGAGGACCTATAGACCTGGAGGTCAAACCAGAAACACTGTCACCCAGGGGTTGAATCACAAATTGACTCTTGTGTAAACACAAATAAAGGAGTATAAGAAGTAAAGACGTACTACCTGCTTGAAAAATAGGACTATGGCCTACAACACTGAGAAGCAGTGGAACGCAAGGAACTTCAATACTGTCCTGACTAGGAAACAGGTGTGCAAAACAGAACAGTAGAGGAAGTGAAAGACCTTCACTACAGCACTTTTCTTTTTCATCTTTTACTTAAGAAAATAATTTTTTTTCTTTTTTCCTCACTTGATTTTACCTTTTTAATTATTACATTTTCCATCAGTATTATTACTACTACTATTTTACCTTTTTTTTTTTTTAGAAAGTGTCATTTTATTTTACTTTGGGATTAGTGTTCTACATCCTATTTTCATCTTTCCTTTAGCATCATTTCACTCTATCTCAACTTTACCTTTATGCCAACACTCTCTTCCTCACTTTTCCCCTATTGTTGTCCTGTTTCTATTACCCTATTCCTGCTTTAGATTTTCCCTATTCCTTCCTTTTACCCCCTCCTAAAATTTCACCCTACTTATATATCTAATTTCCAATCCCCTGCTCCAAGTCCATACACACCTCTCTCTTCACTTTCTTCACTATCCAAATTTTTTTTCTCTGTCCTTTTGTTGTTGTTTGCTTGATTGTTAATTATATCGATTTTTTTTACGCTTGTGTGTGAGATTGTTTCGTTTTTTCTTTTTGTTTTTTTTTTTGTTGGGTTTTTGCTTGTTTTCCTTCACCTTGCTTGATATTAGTTGTTGTTTGTAGTTTGCATTCATCTCTATGTATTTGTTGCTGGCATTTGTTGGGATTAGTGGCTGTTCTATTGGAGTTTTCTCCACATATAGTTTTTTCCCCACTTCTTTCTTATTCTTTCTTTTCTCTCTTACTTTTTTCCTTTCCCCAATTTCATTTTTGCACTCCTTTTTTTGTCTCTTCTTTCTTTCTTATCCTCTAATTTGCTTTTTTCTGGTGGTCACCTTTATTTGGGGTTATTAGTATCGTGAATACATTTGTGTTCAGTGCCTTGTGCGTTGTGCCTTGTTGTGTTGTATTTTGTGCCTTTAAATCAACGCAGGAGAGAGAGAACTACATAACCAGACACCTGGAGAAGAGAGATCATGGGAAGACAAAGAAACAGCCCACATATTCAAGAAAAGCAGGCATCACCAGAAAAGGAAGTAAACGAAATGGAGGCAAGCAACCTGTCAGATAAAGAATTCAGAGAAATGGTCATAAGGTGGATGAAAAGAATGGAAGACAAATTCAACAATATGTGTAAGAACCAAGAAGAAATGAAGAAGAACCAAGAAGAAATGAAAAATGACATCACTGCTATAAAGAACTCAATAGAAAGCATCAACAGTAGACTAGAAGAAGCAGAGGACCGCATCAGTGAACTAGAAGACAAGGTAGAAAAAAATACCCAAGTAGAGCAGCTTCTAGAAAAAAAAATTAAAAAGCAGGAGGAGAGCCTAAGGAAACTCTGGGAAAACACGAAATGAAACAAAATCCTCATAATAGGGTTTCCAGAAGGACAGGAAACTGAGAAAGGAATAAAAAACCTGTTTGAAGGTGGGTTGCTGGGGAGAAACCAAGATGGCGGCATAGGTAAGCACCTAAACTGCTGCCTCACGCAACAATTTCAAAACTATAACTGAAAGACAGAACGGATACCATCTAGAACCACAGGAAAGCTGGCTGAGTGGAAATTCTACAACTAGAAGGAAAGAGAAAAGCTCACAGAGAATTGGAGGTACGGCAAAGGGTCTTTGTGCACGCAGAGAGGAAGGGCGGCTGAGAGCCTGGCTGACTTTCTCTGGCGGAAGGGGGAAGGAAGCCCCCGACTGCACTGAACCCCAGTTCAGACTGCACTGAACCCCAGTTCCGGGCAAAACCCTGTGGACCCAGGCTCATACAGAAGGAGTCTGGACTGTCAGCTAGAGAGAAAGGCACCCAGAGACTCGGAGACCCGGGGGAGACCTGGGGGAGCCCCGGCGGGCAGGGGTCGGAGGCGGGCGCGCCAGTGTGCACAAAGGCTGCGGAGGTTGCCACAGGCTTTCCCTAGCAGAAGGGAGTCGAAAGCTCCTGACTGCACTGAACCCCAGTTCTGACTGCACTGAACCCCAGTTCCAGGCGAGCCCCAGGGGACCCACGCTCTTACGGGGGGAGGATCTGGACTCTTGGGCGGAGGCTCGGGAGCCGGGGAAGGCAGAGGTCTGGAGGCGCGCGCGCGCAAGGGCAAGGCTGACGGGAAGCTAAGACTGTCTGCTCCGCCCTGAGACTCCACCCCATCCAAGCTGAGCACAGAGGCTTTTGCAATTTGGTAAGTCTAATCCTATAACACTGTTTGCAGGACCGAACTTCTCCCAGCATAGACACAGCTGATCCTCACAGTCAACTGGCCTGGAGATCAATTCCTCCCAGTGATACCAACAACAATCAAGACTTAACTACAACAAGGCTGTACACACAGTCCACAAAGGGGTGCACCAAGAATATCCACCTCAGGTTAACTGGGGAGGCCGACCCACTGGGCCATATAGGAAAACTAGCACACAAACCTACCCTACCAACTCAGGGAAGCAATGAAAATGTGGCAAAAAAGAAACAAAAGAAATGGAGGAAAACAAACGACTGGATATAGAATTCGAAACCACGGTTATAAGGCTTTTCAAGAATATCCTAGAAAAGGCCGATAAATATAACAAGACCCTTGAAGATATGAAAAAGGACCAACTAGAAATTAAACATACACTGACTGAAATAAAAAATATTATACAGAGACCCAACAACAGACTAGAGGAACACAAGAATCAAGTCAAAGAATTGAAATACAAAGAAGCAAAAAACACTCAACCGGAAAAGCAAAAAGAAAAAAAAAATCCAAAAAGTTGAAGATAGTGTAAGAAGACTCTGGGACAACTTCAAGCGTACCAACATCAGAATTATGGGAGTGCCAGAAGAAGAGAGAGAGCAAGATACTGAAAACCTATTTGAAGAAATAATGACCGAAAACTTCCCCCACCTGGTGAAAGAAATAGACTTACAAGTCCAGGAAGCGCACAGAACCCTAAACAAGAGGAATCCAAAGAGGACCACACCAAGATACATCATAATTAAAATGCCTAGGGCAAAAGACAAAGAGAGAATATTAAAAGCAGCAAGAGAAAAACAGTTAATTACCTACAAGGGAGCACCCATTCGATTGTCAGCTGATTTCTCAACAGAAACTATGCAGGCCAGACGGGAGTGGCAAGAAATATTCAAAGTGATGAAAAGCAAGAACCTACAACCAAGATTACTCTATCCAGCAAAGTTATCATTCAGAATGGAAGGTCAGATAAAGAGCTTCACAGATAAGAAAAAGCTAAAGGAGTTCATCACCACCAAACCAGTATTATATGAAATGCTGAAAGGTATTCTTTAAGAAGAGGAAGAAGAAAAAAGTAAAGATAAAAATTATGAACAACAAATACATATCTATCAACAAGTGAACCTAAAAATCTGAGGAACAAAATAAACTGGTGAATATAATAGAATTAGGGGCATAGAAAGGGAGTGGACTGATAATTCTCAGGGGGGTGCAGGAAGAGACTGGACAAAAATCGTACACCTATGGATGAGGACAGTGAGGGGAGGGTTAAGGGCAGAGGGTGGGGTGGGAACCGGGTGGAGGGGAGCAATGGGAAGAAAAAAAGGAGAAACAATTGTAATAATCTGAACAATAAAGATTTATTAAATTAAAAAAAAGCCCCAATCAAAAGACATAGGGTAATTGATTGGTAAGAAAATATGACCCATATATCTGCTGCCTACAGGAAACCCACCTCAGAAAAAAAGACGCACACAGACTGATTGTGAAGGGATGGAGAAAGGTTTTTCAGGTGAATGTAAATGAACAAAAAAGTTGGGGTAGCAATACTTATATCTGACAAATTAGATCTCAAAGTGAAGGACATAAAAAGAGATAAGGAAGGCCACTTCATACTACTAAAGGGAGCAATCCAACAAGAAGAAATAACTCTGGTAAACATATAAGCACCCAATACAGGAGCACCCAAATACATAAAAAAACTCCTGGAGGATATCAAGGGAGACATTGACAGCAATACAATCATAGTAGGGGACTTTAATACCCCACTATCACCATTGGACAAATCCTCAAAACAAAAAATCAGCAAAGAAACGTCAATCCTAAATGACTCATTAGAACAGATGGAATTAATTGACATATTCAGAACTTTTCACCCCAAAGACACAGAATATACATTCTTCTCAAGTGCACATGGGTAATTTTAAAAGATAGACCATATATTGGGTCACAGGCAAAGTCTCTTCAAATTCAAGAAGACAGAAATCATATAAGCATCTTCTCAGATCACAATGGCATAAAACTGGAAATCAACTACAATAGAAACAATCCAAAAAAAATCAAACACATGGAGACTAAATAGCATGCTATTAAACAATGACTGGGTACCCAGAGAGATCAAAGAAGAAATAAAAAACATCATGGCAACAAATGACAAAACACAACATTCCAAAATCTATGGCACACAGCAAAAGCAGTCTCGAGAGGGAAGTTCATAGCTCTACAAGTCTACTGCAAAAAAACAAGAAACAATGGTAATAAATTACCTAATCCTACAACTCAAAGAGTTAGAAAGAGAGTAACAAGAAAAGTCCAGTATAAGCAGAAGGAAGGAAATAATAAAGATCAGAGTGGAGATAAATAACATAGCGACCCCCAAAAAAAAATACAAAAGATCAACAAAACCAAGAGCTGGTACTTTGAAAGGATAAACAAGATTGATGAACCTCTAGCCAGGCTCACCAAGAAGCAAAGAGAGAGGACCCAAATAAACAAAATCAGAAATGAAAGAGGAGAAATAACAACAGACCCCACAGAAATACAAAGGATTGTTAAAAAATACTATGAACAACTCTATTCCAACAAACTGGACAACCTGGAGGAAATGGACATATTCCTAGAAAAATACAACCTTCCAAAACTCAATCAGGAAGAATCTAAACATCTCAATAGGCCAATAACTATGGAAGAAATTGAAGCAGTTATCAAAAAGCTTCCGGCAAACAAAAGCCCAAGGCCAGACGGCTTCACAGGGGAGTTTTACCAAACATTCGAGGAAGGACTAAAACCTATCTCAGACTATTCCAAAAAATTCAAGAGGAAGGAACACTTCCAAGTCCTTCTATGAAGCCAGCATCACCCTAATATCAAAACCAGATAAAGACAACACAATGAAAGAGAATTACAGGCCAATATCCCTCATGAATATAGATGCCAAAATAATCAACAAAGCCCTAGTTGGTTTGGCTCAGTGTATAGAGCGTCGGTCTGCGGACTGAAGGGTCCCAGGTTCGGTCCCGGTCAAGGGCATGTACCTTTGTTGTGGGCACATCTCCAGTAGGGGGCGTGCAGGAGTCAGCTGATCGATGTTTCTGACTATCCCTCTCTCTTCTTCTCTGTAAAAAATAAATAAAATATATATAAAAATAAATCCTCAACAAAATTCTAGCAAATTGGATCCAGCAGTACATCAGAAAGATCATACACCATGACCAAGTAGGATTTATCCCAGGGATGCAAGGATGGTACAATATCCGCAAATCAATAAACGTGACACATCACATAAACAAACTGAGAGATAAAAACCACACAGTCATATCAATTGATGCAGAAAAAGCATTTGACAAAATCCAACACCGATTTTTGATAAAAACTCTCAGCAAGGTGGGAATAGAAGGATCATACCTCAACATAATAAAAGCCATATATGACAAACCCACAGCCAACATCATACTCAATGGGCAAAAACCAAAACCATTTCCCCCAAGAACAGGAAAATACAGAGATGCCCACTCTCACCACTCCTGTTTGACATAGTACTGGAAGTATTAGCCATTGCGATTAGACAAAAAGAAGAAATGAAAGGCATCCAAATTGGAAAAGAAGAAGTAAAACTGTCCTTATTTGCAGATGACATGATATTGTACATAAAAAATCCTAAAGACTCCATCAAAAAACTATTAGACTTAATAAATGAATTCGGCAATGTAGCAGGATACAAAATTAACACCAAGAAATCTATGGCATTTCTATACACCAATAGTGAACTTACAGAAAGAGAGACTAAAAAAACAATCCCATTTACCATTGCACCAAAAAAAAAAAAAAAATAAGTTACCTAGGAATAAACTTAACTAAGGAGGTAAAAGACCTACATGCGGAAAACTATAGGACACTGAAAAAAGAGATAGAGGAAGACGAAAACAGATGGAAGAACATACCGTGTTCGTGGATTGGTAGAATCAACATCACTAAAATGTCCATACTAGCCAAAGCAATCTATAGATTCAATGCAGTACCCATTAAAATACCAATGGCATATTTCACAGACCTAGAAAGAACTCTCCAAAAATTCATCTGGAATAAAAAAAAAGACCCCGAATAGCCACAGCAATCCTGAGAAAGAAGAACAAAGTAGGTGGGATCTCAATACCAGATTCAAGCTGTATTATAAAGCCACTGTTCTCAAAACATCCTGGTACTGGCACAAGAACAGACATATAGACCAATGGAATAGAATAGAGAACCCAGACATCGACCCAAACCACTATGCTCATTTAATATTTGACAAAGGAGGCATGAACATACAATGGAGTCAAGACAGTCTCTTCAATAAATGGTGTTGGGAAAATTGGACAGATACATACAAAAAATGAAACTAGACCACCAACTTACACCATACACAAAAATAAACTCAAAATGGATAAAGGACTTAAACATAAGACAGGAAACCATAAAAATACTAGAGGAATCCACAGGCAGAGAAATCTCAGACATATGCCGAAGCAATTTCTTCACCGATATCACTCCTAGGGCAATGGAAACTAAAGAGAAAATAAACAAATGGGACTACATCAAAATAAAAAGCTTTTACACAGCAAAAGAAACCATCAACAAAACAACAAGAAAGCGCACTGTATGTTAGAACATATTTGTAAATGTTATCACTGACAAAGGTTTAATCTCCAACATTTATAGGAAACTCATACAACTTAATAAAAGGAAGATAAATGATCCAATAAAAAAATGGGCAACGAACCTAAATAGATACTTTTCGAAAGAAGACAGAAGGAAGGCCAAGAGACATATGAAAACATGCTCAAAGCCACTAATTATCCAAGAGATGCATATCAAAACGACAATGCAGTACCATCTCACACCTGTCAGAATGGCTATCATCAACAAATCAACAAACAACAAGTGCTGGCGAGGATGCGGAAAAAAAGGAACCCTAGTGCACTGCTGGTGGGAATGCAGACTGGTGCAGCCACTGTGGAGAACAGTATGGAGTTTCCTCAAAAAACTAAAAATGGAACTCTCATTTGACCCAGTGATCCCACTTCTAGGCATATATCCCAAGAAACTAGAAACACCAATCAGAAAGGATATATGCACCCCTATGTTCATAGCAGCACAATTCACCATAGCTAAGATTTGGAAACAGCCTAAATGCCCATCAGCAGATGAGCGGATTAGAAAACTATGGTACATCTACACAATGGAATAGTACGCTACTATAAAAAAAAAAAAGGAATTCTTACCATTTGCAGCAGCATGAATGGAAATAGAGAGCATTATGTTAAGTGAAATAAGCCAAGCAATGAAAGAAAAATACCACATGATCTCACTCATTTATGGAAAATAAAAAACATTATAACCTGATGAACAAAAAGATAGATACAGAAGCAGTAAAGCATTGAACAGACTGTCAAATTACAGCGGGAAGGCTGGGGAGTGTGGGGAGGGAGGGAAAGAGATCAACCGAAGGACTAGTATGCATGCATATAAGCACAACCAATGGACACAAGACCCTGGGAGAGTGGGATGAGGGCATATGACAGGGTGTAGAGGAGGCTGGGGGAAGGTCATTGGGGAAAAAAAGGAGATATATGTACTATTATATGTAATACTTTAAACAATAAAAAATAAATAAAAATAAAAACCAGCCTAGGAGATTAAAAATGGCGGCAGAGTAAGTGGACGCTCCCAGGAACAAACTGGAATTACAACTAAAATACAGAAAAACTTGCTAAATAATCAATGGAAGACTCGCAGGAGAGAACCATGATACCCAAGGACCAAAAGTGGAGACTGCATAGAGACTAGTAGGAGGGGCACAGGGCGTGAAAGGGCTGGCCAGGTGCCCACAGATAGCAACTGAAGTTCCAGAGAGGTATCTCATCTGTGGGGGATGAGGGGTGCCACTGAGAACTCTGGGATCGAATCTCCAAGCCGCGTCCCACTGCCCCCCGGCTTCAGCAGAGAACACCAGAACTGAGAAGGGTACCCACATAACATCTGGCTATGAAAAGCAGGGGTTGCTGTCTGCCAGGGAGTGACAGCTGAAAACTCAGGCACCCTTTTAAAGGGCCAATGCACAAAATTCCCTGTGGAACCTCCCAACTTATACTCCAGCAGAGGGAGGGCGGAGTGGACTGGAGTTTTGTGAGTAGAAGCCAGGATTGGGGACTCAGGGGTTAGAGCTCAAAAAGCAGACACCCCCAGTTTCCTGTGCTGAGTCATTCCCTCACCCAGTGGAGGACATCTTTCCCACACAGGTATTTGCCTTGCCTGGGGGGAAGACAGTTGACACACCCTATTGGAAAATACCTTGCCCTGACACCACTTAAGAAACTAAAGCTAACAATTAGCCTTCAGGCAGAAGCAACTTCGCCACCCTGTTGAAAAAACTTCTCGCCACACCTGAGGATGACTACCTGAGGCAAATCAAGTCAGAATCCTATTAGTCTCTATGCAGAGGTGGTCTCTGGAGGCTTTAAGTCTTTGCCTGACCTAATTAGTCAGAAACAGTGTTTGACACTCTCCTGCACTAGAGATTGAGAGGTGTAGAGGATCCTCCTAATACATAGTCACAAACCCAAACAGACAGCCAAAATGAGGAGACAAAGAAACAAACCTCAAATGAAAGAAAAAAGAATTCTTCAGAAGAAGAGGTAAATGAAGCAGATATAAGAAATTTATCTGAAAGAGTTCAGAGCAATGATGGTAAAGATGTTCAACAGCATGAAAAAAGATATAGTAACTATGAAAAAAGAATAGTCTGAGATAAAGAATGACATAACACAAATAAAGAACACACTGGAAGGAATACACAGCAGATTAGGGGAAGCTGAGGATCAAATCAATGAATTAGAAGACAGGGTTGAAAAAAATCACTCAATCAGAGAACCAAAAATAAAAAACAATTAAAAAACAGGAGGACAGCTTACGTGAGCTATGGGACAACATGAAACATAACAATATTAGAATAGCAGGTGTGCCAGAAGAGGCAGAAAGGGAGAAATGGATAGAGAAGGTGTTTGAAGAAATAATGGCAAAAAACTTCCCTAACCTGGTAAAGGGAAAAGTCACACAAGTTCAGGAGGCAGAGAGAACCCCAGGCAAGAAGAATCCAAACAGGTCCACGCCTAGACACATCCTAATTAAAATGCCAAAAATTAAAGACAAAGAGAGAACCTTAAAGGTAGCAAGATAAAAGCAAACTGTTACCTACAAAGAAGTTCCCATAAGGCTGACACCTGATTTCTCATCAGAAACTCTACAGGCCAGAAGGGAATGGCATGAAGTACTCAAGGTAATGGAAAGCAAGGATCTGAAACAAAGATTACTATTTCTAGCAAGGCTATCATTCAAAATAGATGGTCAAATAAAGAGTTTCCCAAACAAAAAAGGCTAAAGGGGTACATCACTACCAAGCCAGCATTACAAGAACTGTTAAAGGGATTGCTGTAAGGGATTGTTGAGAAGAAGAAAAAGAAACAAACCTAGGCATACAGAACTAAAATGGCAATAAATAAGTACCTATCAAGAATAACCCTAAATGTAAATGGATTAAATGCTCCAATCAAAAGGATAGCTGAATGGATACAAAAACATGACCCACCTATACGCTGTCTACAAGAGACCCACCACAGAACAAAAGACACACACAGGATGAGAATGAAGGGATGGAAAATAAATTTCCATGCAAATAGGATAAAAAGCTGGAGTAGCAATACACATATCCAACAAAATAAACTTTAAAATGAAGACCATCACAAGACAACAAAGGTCACTACATCATACTAAAGGGATTGATCCAACCCGAGGATATAACCCTAGTAAACACATATTCACCCAATATAGGAACATCTAAATATATAAAAAAAACTTCTAGAGGACTTTTTAAAATGTATTTTTATTGATTTCAGAGAGGAAGGGAGAGGGAGAGAGAGTTAGAAAAATCAATGATGAGAGAGAACCATCTATTGGCTGCCTCCCGCAAGCTCCACAGTGTGGATCAAGCCCACAACTGGGGCATGTGACCCTGACCAGAACTGAACCCGGGACCCCTCAGTCTGCAGGCTGACGCTCCATCCACTGACCCAAACCAGCTAGGGCTCTAGAGGACTTTAACGGAGAGATGGACAACAATACAGTCATAGGTGGGAACTTTAACACCCCACTGATTTCCCTGGATAGATCTTTCAGACAAAAACTTAACAAGGAAACAGTGACTCTAAAGGACACACTGGATCAGATAAATTTAATTGACATTAATAGGACATTTCACCCCAAAGCAACAGAATATACATTCTTCTCAAGTGCACATGGATCATTTACAAAGACAGACCACATGTTAGGACACAAGTCTCTACAAGTTCAAGAAGATTGAAATCATATCAAGCATCTTCTCAGATCACAGTGGAATGAAATTAGAAATCAACTACAATAAAAACACCCCAAAACATACAAACACATGAAGGCTAAATAGCATGTTATTAAACAATGAATGAGTTACCAAGAAGAACAAGAAAGAAATAAAAAACTTCCTGGAAATAAATGAAAATGAACACACAACAACCCAAAATCTCTGGGAACACATCAAAAGCAGTCCTGAGAGGGAAGTTCACAGCACTACAGGCATGCCTCAAAAAAAGAAAAATCAGCATTAAACTTTTTAACTACAACTGAAAGAACTAGAAAGAACAACAAGAAAAGTCGAGAGTAAATAGAAGGAAGAAATAATAAACATTAGAGCAGAAATAAATAAAATAGAGACTAAAAAAAAAAAAATCAATGAAACCAAGAGCTCGTTCTTTGAAAGGATACACAGAATTGATAAACCATTACCCAGACTCATCAAGAAACAAAGAGAGAGGACTCAAATAAATCAGAAAAAAAAAGTGGAGAAGTAACCACTGACACCACAGAAATACAAAGGATTGTAAGAAAATACTATGAACAACTATATGCCAACAAGCTGGACAATGTGGATGAAATGGACAAATTCCTAGAAAAATAAAATCTCACAAAACTGAATCAGGAGGGAGAGGCAGCGGGAGCCCAGGAGTGTGCAGAGCCGGCCATGGGCAAGTCAGCTTCCAAACAGTTTAATAACAATGTCCTGCAGGCCCACAACAAGTACCAGCAGCAGCATGGCGTCCCTCCGCTGAAGCTGTGCAAGAAGCTCAACCGGGTGGCTCAGCAGTATTCGAAGGCACTGGCCAGCACGAGGATCCTCAAGCACAGTCCAGGGTCCAGCTGCGGCCAGTGTGGGAAGAACCTGGCCTGCGCATCCCACAATCAGCCAGGAAAGGAGGTGGCCGATAGATGGTACAGTGAAATTAAGAACTACAACTTCCAGCAGCCTGGCTTCACCTCTGGGACAGGACACTTCACAGCCATGGTATGGAAGAATACAAAGAAGATGGGAGTGGGAAAGACATCTGCAAGTGATGGGTCCTCCTTCATGGTGGCTAGATACTTCCCAGCATGGAATGTTGTCAACCAGGGCTTCTCTGAACAAAATGTTCTGCCTCCAAAGAAGTAACTTGCCAAATGTAATGGGCAGGTGGCAGACTTAAGAACATGGATATGAAGTCCCTAGAACATCAAAAACTCAGCTGTGTGTCTGTCTTTGTATGTGCTTGCGTGTGTGATGCATGTGCGTGTCTCTTGCACACACCCTAGGATATACAGTTGTGCATGAACTAATTCTTATCGAAGGATTGAACCAATGAAGCCTTTACTCTGATGGTTAGACCACAATTATTTGTACTTTGGGGGAAAATCAAGTTTTAAACTTTTTGGGGTTATTTTTAAAGCAAACTTCTTTTGTGCCTTTCTTACTTATAATATCCACCCCTGGACTTTTTGTACTCCAAATGTTTGTGATGCTGAGAAGTGAAGTTCATTTTCTGTGATCTTCATGCATTAGAATCTACTTGTGGTAGATATTGAAGACTATTAAACCCTCATTTAAATGTGTAAAGAAAAAAAAAACTAAATCAGGAGGAATCAGAAAACCTGAATAGGCCAATAACAACTGATGAAATAGAAGCAGTAATCAAAAAACTCCCAGCAAACAAAAACCCAAGTCCGGATGGCTTCACAGGGGAGTTTACATCAAACATTCAAAGAACTAACACCTATACTCCTCAAACTATTTAAGAAAATCCAAGAGGAAGGAACACTTCCAAACTCTTTTTATGAGGCCAGCATTATCCTAATTCCAAAACCAGATAAAGACACTACAAAGAAAGAGAATTGCAGGCCAATATCCCTGATGAACACAGATGCTAAAATCCTCAACAAAATATTAGCAAACCACATCCAGCAATATATTAAAAAAGATCATAAACCATGACCAAGTGGAATTTATTCCAGGGATGCAAGACTGGTACAATATTCACAAATCAATAAACGTGATACATCACATAAACAAATAGAAAAAACAAAAATCACTCATATCAATATATGCAGAAAAAGCATTTGACAAAATCCAACACCCATTTTTTATAAAAACCCTCAGCAAAGTGGGAATAGAGGGACCATATCTCAACATGATAAAGGCCATATATGACAAACCTACAGCCAATATCATACTTAATGGGCAAAAACTAAAACCATTTCCCCTAAGAATAGGAACAAGAGAGGGATGTCCACTTCCACCACTCTTATTCAACATAGTATTGGATATCCTAGCCACAGCGATCATACAAGAAGAAGAAATAAAAGGCATCCAAATTGGAAAGGAGGAAGTAAAACTCTCATTATTCACAGATGATATGAAAACCCTAAAGACTCCACCAAAAAACTACTAGATTTAATAAAGAAATTTGGAAATATAACAGGATACAAAATGAACACCCAGAAATTGATGGCATTTTTATACACCAATTATAAATTCTCAGAAAGAGAAACTGCTGGAGGCTAGGAACAGTAGTTAGCATAATAAATGCAGGAGGTCCATCAAAAGGTTGATGGACACCTTCAGCAGGGCTGAAGATCTGCATATGATTGCCTGCTGCCAGACAGCTGAAGGTAGTTTCCTCCAACCTGATGGTCCTTTATTGTTTACCAGGCCTTACCTTTGATATGTATATCTGCTTTGCTAGAGGGCAAAATGTGTGAATAAAAAGCCTTGGGGGCAGAGGTTTGAGGAGCTTAGTCACTAGAACTAAGTTTCCTTCGGGCCTTCCAAATTCATATTTCTTGTCTAGTATTATTCATTTATGCACAGCTCTTCTCCAGATTCCTGAACCATATAGCAGCTGCAGGGAAAGACAAGACTGCGGCAAGAAACTAAACAATCCCATTTATCATTGCAACAAAAAAAGTAAGATACTTAGGAATAAACTTAACCAAGGAGGCAAAACACCTGTACACGGAAAACTACAGGGCGCTGAAAAAAAGAGATAGAAGAAGATATAAACAAGTGGAAGAATATACCGTGTTCATGGATTGGTAGAACCAACATCATTAAAATGTCCATACTACCCAAGGCAATCTACAAGTTCAATGCAATCCCTATTAAAATACCAATGACATATTTCACAAAGCTAGAACCAACACTCCAAAAATTTATATGGAATCAAAAAGACCCCATATAGCTGCAGCAATTTTGAGAAAGAAAAACGAAGTTGGAGGAATCACAATACCAGATTTCAAATTATACTACAAAGCCACCGTAATCAAAACAGCCTAGTACTGGCACAAGAACAGGCATATAGATCAATGGAACAGAACAGAGAACCCAGAAATTGAAAAATAAAATTAGACCAACTTATACCATACACAAGAATAAACTCAAAATGGATAAAAAACTTAAATGTAAGTCATGAAACCATAGGCAGTAAAGGAATCCTAGAAGAAACCATAGGCAGTAAAATCTCAGACATCTCTTGTAGCAGTATGTTTGTTTACCGATACATCTCTTATGGCAAAGGAAACTAAGGAGAAAATCATCAGAGAGATGCAAATTAAAATGGCAATCTCACACCTGTCAGAATGGCTACCATCAACAAATCAACAAATGACAAGTCTGGCAAGGATGTGAAGAAAAGGGATCCCTAGTACACTGCTGGTGGGAATGCAGACGGGTGCAACCATTATGGAAAACAGTATGGATTTTCCTCAAAAAATTAAATATGGAACTGCCATTTGACTCAGTGGTCCCACTTCTAGTAATATATCCTAAGAAACCCAAAGCACCAATCAGAAAGAATGTATGCACCCCTATGTTCATAGCAGCACAATTTACAATAGCTATGATCTGGAAAGAGCCCAAGTGTCCATCAGTAGATGAATGGATTAAAAAAAGCTGTGGTACATTTATACCATGGAATACTATACAGCTATAAAAAAGAAGAATCTCTTACCCTTTGAGACAGCATGGAGGGACCTGGAGAGTATCATGCTAAGTGAAATAAGTCAGTCAGAGAAAGACAAATATCACATGATTGCACTCATATGTGGAATCTAAGTAACAAAATAAACTGATGAAAGGAGTGGATCCAGAGACATGGAAGCATAGAACAGTGTGGAATCTCAGAGGGAAGGTGGGGGAGGGTGGTGGGTGCGTGGGAGGTAATCAACCAAAAACTTTGTATGTATATATGCATAAATCATGGACACAGACAATAGAGTGCTAAAGGCCTGGGGCGGAGGGGCGGGGGCAGGCTGGAGGGTACCAATGAGGAAAGAAGGGGGCATATGTAATACTTTCAATAATAAAGTATTATTAAAACAAAACAAAACAAAACAAAACCCAGGCTGGATTGTGGCTGAGTGACAAGGACGCTGCTGAAATTCCAGTGTTCCTCTTAAGGAGCCCACACACAAACTTACACATCCTGCTTCTTCTGAGCTCCAGTGCCAGGGACTCAGACACACACAGGGAGGAACTGGCTTGTCTGGCATCAGGGCAGGAACTCAGGGGTGGTGCTCTCCCAGATGGGGGTGCTCACAGGGGTCATTGTTCCAGTGCTGGGACCTCCTCTCTCACAGGGCTTATTGGCAGCCATCTCTAAGTCTCCATCAGCCTGGAGCACACTGTTTGTTCCACCCTGGGGATTCCCTGAGACTCAATCCATCCAATTTATGGCCCCACTCAAGCTGTTTGCAGCTGCTTTTCCATATAAACAGCCTGTCCTGGCTCAGGCTTCAGACTTTGCTAAAATTTCTCAAACAAGCTGCAGCTGGTGACAGCATGCCCCAAGACCTGGCACTAACAACAGCCTGCCTTGCTTCACAGCTGGGCCTCACCTGGGCACCTCCAAGCCCAATACAAATAGCAAATAGCAGCCCTCTGCTGATCCCTCTGTAGCTCCTGCCGGGTGGCCCCAGGCAATGGCTGACTTTGCACCTCCCTGGAGGCCCTAGAGCCAGTACACCTGGTGGACAGCTTCAGACCATAACAGATTACAACTCTACACATCCATAAGCAACACACTCAATGGGAAGACTCAGTGAGCACCAAAGCCCCAATGAAGCAAGTCCTGCTCCATAGGAGTGTATCCTGCACAGCCGCTCTCCCACTGTATTTGCAGCTGGTCCTCACCACCAATTGGCCTGGAGGTCAACTCCTCCCGGTGATGCCAACAGCAATCAAGGCTCACTACAAGACTGTGCACACAACCCACACAGGGGTGCTCCTAGAGTGCCCAGCTCAGGTTACTGAGGAGGCTGAGGCACTGGGTCCTACAGGACACCTATCAATTCCAAGAGACATAGCACTCTACCTAATACATAGAAACAAACACAGGGAAGCAACCAAAATGCAGAGACAAAGAAGCATGCCACAGATGAAAGAAATGGAAGCAAGCAAACCACTAGATACAGAGTTCAAAACAATGGTTATAAAATTACTCAGTGAACTTTCAAGGATCTCAGTGAGAATGTCAAAGACATGAAAAAGGACCAGTGAGAAATTAAGCATACACTAACTGAAATAAAGAATAATTAACAGAGACTCAACAATAGAGGATTCAGAGAATCAGATCAACAATTTGGAATATGAGGAAGCAAAAATCACCCAATCAGAAGAGTAAAAAGAAAAAAGAATCCAAAAATATGAAGATAGTATAAGGAGCCTGTGGGACAACTTCAACCATACCAACATTTGCATTATGGGGGCGCCAGAAGGAGAAGAGAGAGAACAAGATATTGAAACCCTATTTGAAAAAATGACAGAAAACTTCCCCTATCTGGTGAAAGAAATAGACTTGCAGGTTCAGGAAGCACAGAGAGTCCCAAACAAGAGGAACCCAAAGAGGCCCACACTAAGACACATTATAATTAAAATGCCAAGGGTTAAAGACAAAGAGAGAATCTTAAAAGCAACAAGAGAAAATCAGTTAGTTACCTACAAGGGAGTGCCCATATGACCATCAGCTGAGTTCTCAACAGAAACTTTGCAGGCCAGAAGGGAGTGGCAAGAAATATTCAAAGTGATGAATTTCAATGACCTACAACCAAGATTACTCTACCCAGCAAAGTTCTCATTTAGAATTGAGGGTCAGATAAAGAGCTTCACAAACAAGAAAAAGCTAAAGGAGTTCATCACCACCAAACCAGTATTACATGAAATGTTGAAGGGTATTCTTTAAGAAGAGGAGGAGAAGAAAAAGGAGGAGGAAGAGAAGAAGGGATAAAATATTTACGAACAATAAAATGCCAACAAATACATATCTATCAACAACAGAATCTAAAAATCAAAATAAACAAACAAGAAATCTAATGAACAAAATAAACTGGTGAATAAAATAGCATCAGAGGCATAAAAGCATGGTACAAACTAACAAATCTCAGAGGGAAGGGGGGAGGGGGCAGGAAGAGAATAACCAAAGATCTTACCTATAGACACAGATAATAGGGTGGTGAAGGCTTGGGTTGGGGTGGGAAATGGGTAGAGGGGAGCAATGGGGGGACATCTGTAATACTCTCAGAAATAAAGTTTAAAAAATATACATCAGTGGAGCCCCTTATCAAGAAATTCTTAATCATTAGATCTGGAGGGATTGGAGGGTAGGTCAGAATTGATATTTTTCAAAAGTACCAGTATTTATTTATTGCAGCACCCCAAAATTTAGTGGCTTAAAATAATCATTTTATTTGCTCACAGTTCTCGAGGGTCTGTTGACTTGGTTCTTCTGCAGGCTTTGCTGGGGATCCTCATGTGAATGCTGTCATCTGGCAGCACAACTCTGCTGGATGCCTCTCTCACCTGACAGTGGCACTGGCTGAGGATTCTCCACCAGTCTAGTTCAGATTTGTCCACATGGTGGCAGCATCTAAGCATAAGAGAGAACCTGTAAGGTCTCCTGAGGCTTAGACTCATAATCACACAATTCTGTCACTTTCTATTGGTCAAAGTAACTCATATGGCTGGCCAGATTCAAGAACTGGGAAAATAGCCTGGCAGGAGCGGCTCAGTGGTTGAGCGTTGACCTATGAACCAGGAGGTCACAGCTCAATTCCAGTCAGGGCACATGCCCAGGTTTTGGGCTTGATCCCCAGTAGGGGACATGCAGGAGGCAGCCAATTGATGATTCTCTCTCATTGATGTTTCTCTCTCTTTCCCCTTCTTCTTTCCTCTCTCTAAAATCAATTAAAAAAAAACATTAAAAAAAAAAAAAAAGCCCTAACCGGTTTGGCTCAGTGGATAGAGCATCGGTCTGTGGACTGAAAGGTCCCAGGTTCGATTCTGGTCAAGGGCATGTACCCTGGTTGCGGGCACATCCCAGTAGGAGGTGTGCAGGAGGCAGCTGATCGATGTTTCTCTCTCATCGATGTTTCTAACTTTCCATTTCCCTTCCTCTCTGTGAAAAAAATCAATAAAATATATTTTAAAAAAAAGAATTGGGAAAATAGACTTCACTACTTTAGGGAAGCAGCTGCAAAGAATGTGTGAGGCTTTGGAGGGGAAAGCAGCAGCTCAGTGGGGGACATTAACCCAGCCACCTGTTAAATCAGAGCCTCTTTGAAGAAATCCTGGAAAGTACTTGGGTCACTAAAGTTAGAGATTTATGAAGCTCCAGCAACCTCAAGGTATCCTCCCCACCCCTTGACCATGGGAACAATAGCATCAAGATAAAGGATTGGTGTTTCCTGTCTCAGGGGAGGAAGAGAGCAGGGATGCTTCAGGTTGGCTCACAGAGATACGCCTGGAACACAGACAGAGATCCAATCCTCTCAAAGCAGTGATTCAGAATGAGGTAATAACAAAACGTGTGGGGCAAGTCCCATGCGAAGTGGTCTGAGGTGTCCACACATAGGTACTAAGGGCAGTGATTATTAATAAGAGAATTTTGCAATCTTAGAGCCAAAAGGGACCTCAGCAACAATCTAGCTCAAAACTTTTGTTGCCATGGGATTTTGTTTAAACAAAAGCTTCCATTGGAGCCCAAATACAAACCTATAAGAAAACAGGATTGCTCTGGGGGTGAGAGGCAAAAAAAAACTTTTTTATAAAATTGGAGACATTTTTTAAAAGCATCATGGGAGACAACATTTTTACTTATATTTACATCAGAGGCTAATGCAACATGGATCACAAAGAATAAAATTCCCCCAAACGAATACATTCTTAATTTAATAAGTGAAGAGCCTTTGGGTTTTAAGGGCAAGTTTACTTGGAAACATGAAAGCAAGAAATATGACTTTTAGTCATACGGAAATGAGCCTTGGATGGAAATTTTTTCAACTTGCGGACTGTGGTTTGGGTCAATGAGTCCCCAAATCCCACCAGGTGGCGCCCATGTTCGGCATTTGCTGAACACAGCGTTTGGTTCTTTTCATGAGGGTCAGGTGGCCTCGTGCGGTGCAGGTTTAGAAAATCCGATTAGATGCCACGCTCAAGAAAAAAACACTTGTGCTCTTCTATTTTAACATCTTTTCCTCTCACTTTCGTTTCAACTACCCAAAATCCGTTTAACACTGATTCCACACACACATGCCAAAGAAAAAGACAGGAAAAGCCTGTTTCCAAGGGCAGCAGGAGGAGGTCTGGGGAACTTGCACACTTCTAGTTCAGGTTTTGCCAATTAGAAGATTCTGGGGGAGCACGGCTCCTCTGGCCTCCGTTTTCTCGTCCCTAAAAGGGCTCTTTGAGACCTACCATCCGTAGCATCCCACTGCAGGGGACTCAGTCCTCCGTTTATATTCTGGAAAAGAGAGCTGAAAGCTGTAAAAGGGGGGCTGTCATCTGGTCTGGTTACTGAGATTAAATAAAAACAATATAACGTTCGAAAGCACTGGTAGTGTCACGAACTGAGCTTATTCCTGCTCTCCTACGTAACTTATGGCCCGGTGTGGGGGGGAGGGGTGGCCGCTCCGTAAGGGAGCCTTCAAAAGTTAACACATTTTTAAAAATTCATATTCCAAAGAGGTTTTTAGAACTCCAGGCTGCAACCTGTTAAGGGACAGCAGACTTCTGAGGCAGAAATGGGACTAAGAGCTACTTGCACAATCCTCCACCGCGGCCTCTCTCACCTCCGGGCCGCCGCCCTCAGCTCGCCGCCAGAAGAACCTGTCTGCCCGGGCGGCCCCTCGCGGTGGACCTCCTGGAGTCTGCGCGGTGGGCAAAGGCCTCGGGCCCCGCCCCCGTGCGTCATGCGTCTTTGCGCAGAGGCGTTTCCCGGGGCGTGCCCGGTTGCTAGGCGACCACACTGCTCCCCTGCCTGTCTGCCTGTCCTCTCCTCCCTCCCTGCCCCGCCAGTCGCGAGCGGAGGCGCGTGGAGCTGCAGTGTCTGCACGAGAGTCCCCGGGGAGGCATCGTGGCCCGGGAGGCGACTGCCCCAGCGCAGGTGGACGCTGCCCGTCGGGCCCTCCAACCGCCGCCCCTCCCCCCGGGGGTCCCGAGCTAGCCGATGGGAGGCTCGGCTCGCGGGCCCGGGCGGAAGGATGCGGGGCCGCCTGGAGCCGGACTCCCGCCCCAGCAGCGGAGGTAACGGCGCCGCTGGGTAACGGGCTGGGGGCGCCCGATCGAGCGGCTGGCGCTGGCTGGCGAGGCCGGGGGGCGGGGAAGGTCTGGACCCCCGCGGGAGGGACGAACGAAGGGATCTGACCCACTCCCAGCTGCCGGCCCACCCTCTTCCTCTTCAGCTCCCCTCCCCCCAGGCCACCGAGAGCCGGGGAGGGAGCTGGAGCGGATTTAGGGCAAGAGGAATTCCCACCCTCGGGATTGTCTCTGAAGCCCTAGATCGGGGGGTATATGGTAAGAAACTCTGAGAAGCTGGGACTTTTTAGCAGACTGCGGGAGACAGGGAGCAATCGCTTTCAGAGAAGCCCTGTTGCTCAGAGCAGATAACCAAGGGCTGAACTCTTGGGGCTCTGAGGGGAGGGGTGCGGCTGGCTTTGGATCTGCAGGTGAGGGGCTCTGCTGACGGGGCTTCAGGGGATCCTATTTTGAGAGATTCTCCTCCGTGCATTGTATTTTACACCCAAGTGGGGAGAAGGGCCCCCTCCTCGCTTCATTTGCATGGAGACTTCCTTTGGGTAATTTCCTCTGGGGATTTATGAGAAATCTGCAGATCTTCTGTATCTTTTTCTTTTTTAAACGTGGACGTCTGTCCCGTTTTGTTGGTTTTATTCTTACTGTTGGCAGACTGAGTCACATCCAGAATTTTTGGTTTTTTGTCGATGAAACAGTTTTTGTTAAAGATACAAATGATTCTGTCAGAATGCGAGCACATTTTAAAAAGAACATTTCAGAAATATTTGTAGTGTTTTCTGTTTTATTTTTTTTACTGTGTATATTCTTACAACACCAATTAAGAAAACCCTAGAACGAATTTTACAAAACAGTTTTTAAAGGCAACTGAAATATTCTAGCATATTTTAAAGATTATTTTTTTAAAAAAAAGCTTTTTTCCCTGCATCACGGTCATCATCATTGTATATCATATAAAAATGATATAATGAAATGCTGGCGTGTGTAACTGGTAAATCCACGTTCTTGGTGGCAGATGAAGTACATTATTCAAGGCCATCTTGTGGACTAAATAAATCCTCTTCATCTTTTGTGTTTCCTTACCATGGTGTAGGCACAGTGTTAAAAAAGAGAGAGACCATCCTTAATCATTTAGCATTTAGCTTCCACCAACAGAAAATGGAGTGGATAAAAAGAAGTGAAATTTAGTACTTTTGTAATTTAGAGGATTCCTTAGTATTTGCTTTCTACAAGTTAGGTTAAATGCTAAATAGGTACGTTAAAAAAAAAAAAAAAGCCCTAAGAAGGCCTTTTATTTCTTGCCCGTAAGACCCAAAAGGTGTAGACTGGAATTATTCTCCCCATTATGGCATGTGGAAAACGGGATCAGAGGGATGCAGTGCAGCCAGTGGTAGAGCTGAGATTACAATGCAAGTCTTAGAAATCCAGTAACTTTTGTCTTTTTTTTTTTTAATGTTCTGGTTAGTTTTTAGGCTTCAGAATTTAGGTAGTAAGTTAAATGCAATCTTTTTGATATCTCCTCTTTTTAGCAACATCCAGAAAGTAAGACTTGTTTTAACTATTTCAAAATACAAACCTAGAAATGCTATCTATACTTTTAAAATTTAGGTTTCCTTTCTTCCTCTGCCAAACATCCCAGTGCAGTGTAGACATTTATTTGTATTCATTATTCTTGTGGCAGATCTGAAGAGTTAAGACACAGGATGTTTTGGAAATAAAAATGTGTGTACTTCAGTTACTAACAGATCTTATCTGCAATTCTTTCAACTAGATTGGGGGATGGTGTCTATGATACCTTCATGATGATAGATGAAACCAAATGCCCACCCTGTTCAAATGTTCTCTGCAATCCTTCTGAGCCATCTCTGCCTAGAAGATTAAATGTAAGTACATGAAGTCATTCTTTGTGCTGTAATTGTCTTGGAAAGGAGGAAGTGCTACTTAATGCCCAAGGTACAGTTACATCTCACTGGCAACCCAGACTTTGTTTCCTTTTGGCTTTCTCTTGACTTTGGAATAATAACTTCTGTTAGCCCTGGCTGGTTTGGCTCAGTGGATAGAGCATCAGCCTGAGGACTGAGGGGTCCCGGGTTCGATTCCAGCCAAGGGCACATGCCGGGTCGCAGGCTCGATTCCCAGTAGGGGGCATGCAGAAGGCAGCTGATCAATGATTCTCTCTCATCATTGATGTTTCTATCTACCCCTCCCTCTCCCTTCCTCTCTAAAATCAATAAAAATATATTTAAAAAAATAACTTCTGTTATTCACCGATTCCTTTTAATCACTGGGAATAAATCCATGGCCTTAGGAAGAAAATAACATGCTGCTTTTATCTAGGGGATGTTTATTTTGTTAGGACATGATATACGCTGTATTCAAAGGCTCCATTTAACAAAAACAAGGAATAGAAAATATCCCTGAATTCATAGATCTACAGGTTTTTCCTCTACAATGATAGAAATGTAGTTTTAGCTTATTAGTATGCTAAAGAGAACCATTTATTTTAGTTATACGTTTTCTTTTTAAAATTTATTCTTAATTATAGTTTATATATTTGTACACATTTATATAACTTACAAAGTGATGAAAGTCTAGTATCCACCTGGCACCATGCATAGCTACGATATTAACTATATTCCCTGTGCTGTACTTTTCATCGCATGACTTGTTTTATAATTGGAAGTTTGTGCTTCTTAATTTCCTTCCCCTTTCCTACCCCTCAGGCAACCATCAGTTTGAAAACACCCATTTTATAGCTCATAAATAAAACATAACAGCGCAGTTTGGTTTTTGAGGCATTTAATTATTTTGGAGACTGCAGAAATTTAGCTTTGGACACTATTTTACTTAAGATAATAAAAAAATTGATTCATATGCCCTCAGTGTAGCAAGGAGAGCAGGGTTTGGACAAGTTCCATGATAGGGAGAAGCTATCCTGTCACTTTAAAATTTGCTGCATCTAATGAGCAAATTGAATAATTGAAGAGACTAATTTGTAATATTTCTTCTTCATATTTCTGTGTTGAAGACCTAAAATTGTTTCTATATGAAAAAAATTACTTGTATTTTTCATAGTCCTTCCCAATGTTTTGCTAATCAACCTTTTCACTACTTTCAAAGCTAATAATAATACAAAGTATGGGCTAAATATATTTGGAAGGCTGGTCACCCTATTTTTAAACTCTGTGTGGAGTGAAGTAAGATTCCTTTCCATTCTCTGTCAGTTTATTTCTTTAATACGTAAAAACCTCTGAAAAGTCCTTGTGTTGACCCTCTGATTTCTTGATGACTTGCTGCCAATTAGCACCGTTCTATAGGAGGCTGGTGCATTACCATGTGACTTAAAGTTCATTGTAACTTTAATTCAGAGTTGGCTAATGCTAATCATCTTCCAGTAGGTCAGTTACATTGTATATGTCAGGACCGAAATTAATTTCTTACTGTATGGTATTTAGAGTAGCAATTTTGGGGAAACACAAGATTTTAGATTCTAACCCAATGTCTTTGCAAATTTTGCGGGAAAATGCTTTTTGACTTCTTGGCTACACTTATAGTTCATGATGCCATGAATCTGTCTCGACACCCTATTACTGTTTTCACAAAGTCTTTTAGCGTTGTTCTTTATCCAAGGTGCTCTTGCATTCTCATTGTAAACTACACTTTATCTGCTCATGGGCTTTTATTGGGTTAAGTGTTGTGTTGCAGAGATTTTAGGTCAAGAACTTAGGGAGGGTAGCGTTTTCTATCCGGGTGAGAAGGCTAATTTTTTTCTGAATTTCTTAACAAGATCTTTAAGACTTGATTAACACAGTAGAAGATTCTATTTGAAATGTCAAGAGACCTCCACATTAATAGTATATATGAAGCATTCTTAAATAAAACATAATTCATCTGGCATTATCTGTTTCTCTGTATACAATTACATAGTTAAGATATTTGAGATAGTTGATCATGTACATTACTTGTTTATTGTGATTATAAACCCAAGACTGGGGATATACAGTGGTTTAAAACTGTTACACTGTAACATGTGTGAAAACTCTAGATCTCCTAGAACTGTGGAAGGGACATTTTATTTATAGCACAGCAGACTTGATACATAATTGATTCAGGCCCATATTTGAGATATTTACAGGAAAAGAAAGAAAGCTAAGGAGAAAACCCCTCCCTGTATGGAAAAATTCCTTCCTGGAATTCTTCAGATTCACTGGAAATTGGAACCTTGGTAATCCATGGTGAACTACACCTAAGCATCATGTTCTGTTCTGGGAGCTACACTTGAAGAGAGACAGACGTAAAGTGCAGCCTGTATTGAGAACGTGAATAGGATAGTAAGGGAACCTGACACAGCCGTGGGAGGTTGAGAATGTCATGGGGATGACATTCTAATGTCATAGAAAAAAGTGGTGGGGGCAGGGCAGCCCCTTGTAAGTATCTGAGAGCATTTACATGAAATTGGGATACTTCTATGTAGTTCCAGAGGGCAAAACAAGACTTAATTTTGAGGGGGAGAGATTTAGGCTCACTTTTAGGAAAAACCACAAGTCAGGAAATCAAAATGACCTTTTTAAATCTGATTGTAATAATTCTGTGGAAATTAAATTTCTGTTATATATCTGTTCTTATTCATGTTCTGAACCTGAGACCCTCTTTTTATCGCAAACAGAGACGAAGACCTCCAGAGCCAGCGCAGCCTTACATGTAGGCAGAGTAGGTGAGATGCCCAGGGATGGGCCCTGGACCACAAATCCCTTTCCTACCAGCAGGTCATTGACGGCTGCAGTTCCTAGAGAGGCATTCCTTTGAGTTAAGGCACTGATCCTCCGTTAAAGTTCAGATATCTCTGGAGAGGTAACACATTAAATTGTATAGCAAGCTGAAAGCAAGTTTTATGTGGGGGAGACAGTGGGAGAGGTGATTCTGTGCATCCTACGGGAAGGCCTGTTGGGGCTTGATGGAGCTGGAGGCATGTTAGTGCAGACGTCTCGTGGAGGGAGACTGGAAATATGGAAGAAGGCCCCCCAGAGAGAAGAGATAAACTGAAAGGGAAAGGGGAGAGTGTTTAGGAGTTTAAATCTTATGTATTGAGAATTATTGTTACCAGTGTTTTTTTAATGTTTTGTAGTTTGTGAGAGTCTTTCACATATATTATCACCATCATCATTTGAGTCACACGTCAGGTATTACTGTCCACATTCTACAGATAAACTGAGCCTAAGAAACTGGGCTAAAGGTTAAGCAACCTGCCCGGGGACTTACAGCTTTTAAGCAGTGTAGACAGGACCCCAACCGAAGCCTTCTGACTTCACATTGCTTCAGAGTGGGTCCCCAAGACCAGTGGTAAATATTCAGATATATTTAAGTTAGAGAGTAGAAATTTTAAAGAAAACTGGCTGAGATGTATGCAGATGTTCATTTTGTTATGTAAATCTACCTAAAACCAAACATTTATAATTCCCTAGTTCAACGGAAGTCTCTCCTAATAGATGGTTGTTCCTTGAGAATGCCTGTTTTTTCGTAGCATTTGTAATAGTGAACAGTAAATGTTCACGTGAATGTCGGATGGAGAGATCGGACCCTTTTCTATTTTTCATCCTTAAAAACAGGAATAGTTATTTGACTTAATGACTGACGAGAAAAACCTTGCATTATATTTTCTATCTTAGCAAGGTATTTAGGTTCTGTCTGCAGGCCTATTTTAGTGTTTTGACCAGTGATAGTTATCTATTTAGGTATAAGGGAGATTTTTCCTGGTCCATGTCTCGCCTCCTTACTTCAAAAGTAAATGCCAAAGTGTGGCTGTCGTTGTTCAGGCTGCTTTTGGGTAAGACTGTGTAATAATACCTCATTTCTTAACTGTAGTACTCTGTAAATGTTTCAGTTGGTTAAAGGACCTAAGAGGAGGAGGCAAGAACTAATATTTTGCTTTTATAACTTAGATTGGGAGCTGTCCTTAAAAGAGTATGTCAACACTCAAATACTTTCATCCTTTTTTTTGTTGTTTATATTTTCATCTTTTATATTTTGTTTATTTAAGGTAATAAGCCAGGTGTTGTTTCTTTAGTTTATATTAAAGTTCTATTTTTTAAAGGCTTGGCCATTTTCTGTCATTACCTTTAAATTTTATCATATTTTTTAGGGATTGTGACTGTAGTCAAGAGCTCCCCTGGAATTACCTGTCCTTGATCACAGAGGCTGTCAGAAATTATCAAATGATCGGGAATACAGCTCTTCAGGGTTTATTAAGAAAAATAGATGTCCTTTAAAGTGTCCCATTACTTTTTTAGCGACACAGTTAACATTTTTTTTCTTCTTCTAGCACCTTTTTACATTTTTCATAGGTTTGGTTTTGGTGTGTGTGTTTTTTCAGTTTTTGGATTTTTTGCTTTTCTTCCATCTAATTTCAAAGAATCTTGTCTCATTTCAGAGGAGTGAGTAGAGCTTTCTTTTGTGGGTTACTGTTTTTGAAGGCAAAGGTTAAGCAAAATCACGTGAAAAGGGTAGTAATATGTCTTCATCACCAAGGCTCATGCTGAGGAAGAGTAGGTGTATGTGTATGTGAGAGAGAGAGACCCTTTATCTCTTCAGGAGAGTGTGACAAGAAGCACGGGGTGTTGGTTTCTCACTCGTACTCAGGTACATAAAGAATTGGCCTGGATGGTCTCAAGAGTTCTCTTTGGCTTAGAACTTTTGTGATTCAATGAGCTGGGCTAGAAGGCTGCAATAACTTATTCAGGGACCTGAGAGTAGATGATGAGGCCTTGGTTGGTTCCAGACCATGGTCAGCATTCAGCCCTACTGGAGAGCAGTAAAACAGGCAGTAGGAGAACCTAGTGCCAAGATATGTTAATGGGAAGGGCACTGCAGATAGTCAGAAGACCTGGGTTCAAATCCTGCCTCTATTCTTTAATATTTACAGAACACTTGAATGTACATTGTTTTGATCCTGCGTATATGCCTTTAAGATTTGGGAAGGTACTTGACACCATTAGTAAAAAATATAAGAGTGTGTGTGTGTGTGTGTAAAATCAAGTGCCAGATTTGGTGGTTCAGACTAGAAAAGCTGTAAGGTTATTTAGTATGGGCTTAGAGTAGTTCTAAGTGGAAGAGAGAGGACTCGAATTGGGCTTGAAAGACTGTAGGATTTGAGTGATTAGGACGAAAGGACTCTCAGTAGAAACACATACCTATTAGAAGGAACTAGAATGCTTAGGGTATGGTAAGAAGACCTTGTCTTGAACAGAACAAGGCACATATAGGCGCTAGGGGTGGCTAGAATACTCGGGGTCTGAAGATTAACATAGCAGTTTCTAGAGACTCCTACTTTTCTTACCTCACTTTTGGGTCATTTTACTTAAACGACTGGATATGTTCTGTTGTTGTGCCAGGGAGGATTCTTTCATCCTTCCGCTGTTTTTGTGTAACTCTCACATTATATTCATTTCCCTTCTCCATAGATCACCACTGAGCAGTTAATAAGAGATAATACCCAGCGCTTTCTGAATGGAGGTGAAATGAAGGTAGAAGAGCTGTTTCAAGAATTTGGCAACCGAAGAGCTGATACTTTCCAGTCAGATGGCATTCACGACTCGGAAAAGTGCTCTCCTGTCTCTCAGGGTAAAAGCTCAGATAGCCTGAATACGGTAAAATCTGGCAGTTCACCCAAAGCTTCCAGAGTGGTGCCTCTGACCCCAGAGCAGGCACTGAAGCAATACAAGCACCTGCTCACAGGTTACGAGAAGCTGGAAATCCTCAATTATCCAGAAATTTACTTTGTGGGTCCAAATGCCAAAAAAAGACATGGAGTCCTTGGTGGTCCCAATAATGGGGGGTATGATGACGCAGAAGGGGCCTATATTCACGTACCTCGAGACCATCTAGCTTATCGATACGAGGTGCTGAAAATTATTGGCAAGGGGAGTTTTGGACAGGTCGCCCGGGTCTATGATCACAAACTTCGACAGTACGTGGCCCTAAAGATGGTGCGCAATGAGAAGCGTTTCCATCGTCAAGCCGCCGAGGAGATCCGGATTCTGGAGCATCTCCGGAAGCAGGATAAAACTGGCAGCATGAATGTTATCCACATGCTGGAGAGTTTCACATTCCGGAACCACGTTTGCATGGCCTTCGAATTGCTGAGCATAGACCTGTATGAGCTCATTAAAAAAAACAAGTTTCAGGGTTTCAGCGTCCAGCTAGTACGAAAGTTTGCTCAATCCATTTTGCAATCCTTGGATGCACTCCACAAAAATAAGATCATTCACTGTGACCTGAAGCCAGAAAACATTCTCCTGAAACACCATGGGCGCAGTGCAACCAAAGTCATTGACTTTGGGTCCAGCTGTTTCGAGTACCAGAAGCTTTACACGTATATCCAGTCCCGCTTCTATAGAGCTCCAGAGATCATCTTAGGAGGCCGCTACAGCACGCCTATCGACATGTGGAGTTTTGGCTGCATCCTTGCAGAACTTTTAACAGGACAGCCCCTCTTCCCCGGGGAGGATGAAGGAGATCAGTTGGCTTGTATGATGGAGCTTTTAGGGATGCCACCACCCAAACTTCTGGAGCAGTCCAAACGTGCCAAGTACTTTATTAACTCCAAGGGCCTACCTCGCTACTGCTCTGTGACTACTCAGGCAGATGGGAGGGTTGTGCTTGTGGGGGGTCGCTCACGTAGAGGTAAAAAGCGGGGTCCCCCAGGCAGCAAAGACTGGGTGACAGCTCTGAAAGGGTGTGATGACTACTTGTTTATAGAGTTTTTGAAAAGGTGTCTTCACTGGGACCCCACTGCCCGCCTGACCCCAGCTCAAGCATTAAGACACCCTTGGATCAGCAAGTCTGTACCCAAACCTCTCACCATTGAGAAGGTGTCAGGGAAACGGGTCGTAAATTCCGCAAATGCTTTCCAGGGACTGGGTTCCAAGCTGCCTCCGGTTGTTGGCATAGCCAATAAGCTTAAAGCTAACTTAATGTCAGAAACCAATGGTGGTATACCTCTGTGCAGTGTGTTGCCAAAACTGATTAGCTAATGGACAGTGATATGCTCAGAGACGCACATGTATGTATTTTTAACTATCTTGCAAACCTAAAAAATGGAAAAAAATACAAGCCATTGGTGGATATGTTTTTCTTAGACTAGATTTCTTTTTTTTTAACAAGGCAAAACATTTTTATATAACTAAAAAGAACTCTTCAAGGGCTAATTACCTAACCAGCTTGTATTGGCCATCCTGGAATATACATTAAATGACTTTTTATAGGTCAATGCGTCTTTGTTATTATTGTCAGATGTACATCAACCTGTGTGTTATATTGGTTTAAATCTTTTCTCTCAAGATAGAAGGTATCCCAAAAAGTCTATTCGGACCATTCCTCTGGTAGTCTCCCTCGGCATCTGTTCTGGAAGGATAACTTGGGACATGGCCACAGTTATGGATGAGAGCCAAAGCTAGAACTCTTGCCCCAGCAGGCCATTCTGGGGTCATTCTAGGTGAAGGGGCTCACAGCAGAGGACAGGGTCAAGGAAACTTCCAGTAGCTGTTGGTTACCTGGGGAACTGATGTTTCTGCTTCTCAATGACTCATTTCGATTTTGTGATTTGCAGCTTGTTTGTTTATTTATTTATCCTCACCGGAGGATATTTTTTCCATTGATTTTTTTTTTTTTTTTTTTTTTAGAGAGAGAGTGGGAGGGAGGTGGAAAGACAGAGAGAGAGAGAAACATTGATGTGAGAGAGACACATTGAGTCGTTGCCTTCCTCACACGCCCCTGTTGGGGCTGGGAATCGAACCTGCAACTCAGGTACATGTCCTTGACTGGGGATTGAACCCGCAACTTTTCAGTTCATGGTCTGATGCTCTAACCACAGCCGTACCGACCAGAGTTTTATTTTGTGTGTTATTATTACTTACTTATTTTTTTTTTTCTTTTTGCCTCTGATTTGTTTCCTGGGCACTCAAAGCATTTTGCAGACAGCTTACCCTTTACCGAGTACTGGTGTTAAAGCAAGTCCGATGCCTCCTCCCCCTGGTCTCTAAGGAAGAGGATGCAGCTGCTTTGCCCCAAGTGACCCCGATGCTAAGGTGGAGTCGGCGGCGTTCGATCTGCAGTTCGCTCTTTTCTTGGAGCCCCAGGACCAGCCTACTTGCTGCGTTTTCCTGGACTCTCCCTTTCAGGTAAACCTAACTTTGGTTTCGTTGCTTTCCTTTTTTCCCAGCTATGTGCCACAATTGTTCCACTTGCCATTTAAACCGCAGACTCCCTAGATTCTGAATGAACTTCAGTTATAAGAAGAAAATCAGAAACGTAGTAATCCATTTCCTTTCTCTTCAACATTCTAGGATTTAGTGTGCAAACTCCCTAAGAGCAGGAGGCTCCTTTCGTTGGACAATTCAGTAACAAAAAGGAGAAAAATGTCACCCTGGCAGGCAGCTCCGTTGGTCAGAGCATTGTCCTGATACACCAAGGTTGCAGGTTCATTTCCTGGTCAGGGCACATACAAGAAGCAACCAATGAATGCATAAATAAGTGGAACAACAAATCAATGTCCCTCCCTAAGAATCAATCAAATGTATATAGAAAGAAAGGAAGAAAGAAAAAAAGGCATATTATTGAAGGAACTTTTGCCTTATCCCCAAAAAAAGTATTCCTGATTGCCACAGCACAGGCTATGAAAACAGTAAGCACATGACCAGAGCAGGGCCTCAACCCCCTGGCAGGGACGAGTTCAGACTGAGGCTCAGCCTCCAGAAGAGGGATGTCCTGGTACTTTGGGTGACTTACAACCTTCACAAATTCCTTTGCTCCTGGTTTACAAAAGGCAATGGAATATAGACCTCCCCTAGGTCCCTCTACCTCCTGCTGAGTTCTCCCACGTAAGGAGAAGCTGGGTAAAATCTCCTGTGTTATCTGGGCAGAGCACATGTGGAGGTGGTTTGGCAGTTGGTATCAGTGTGGAAGACGTGCTCTTTTAAGAAAACTGTTCAGAGAACTCTGCCCTAAACACCCGGTGGGCACTGGAGGGCACATGATCTCCATGTTTGTGTTTTTAGGGAGCGGTCTCCTTGGTCGGTCAGCTCTGTGTGCGACGGGAGGGAAGCGAGCCTGTGGCTGAGGTTGGCACGTGGTCTGGTTCTGTGTGTGGAATGGACGGTGAGGTTATTGAAATGGGGTCAAGTGTCAGGATAGAGACAACCCGTGACACTAGACAAGTTCTAGAAAGCCCCAAGAATTTTGAAAACATGCACTATCTGACCATTTAGTCAGAGGCACTGACCTCTCTTCCCTTAGGTTGCCAAATAAAAAGGCGAATGATGTGTTTGCCTACATTTGGCAAGCTGGGGAGTGACGCAGGGCAGAGTCATCCCAGTTGGCAGGTCTCTGCAGGCTGATTCGAGTTTGGGGAGAGTGGGCTGCTTTCACGCGCGGCAGTGGTTGCGAAGATGGGTTTGGGGAGGTTTGTGAGTGGGTATCAAGTTTGGGGACAAGTTGTGGTTTTTAGAGGCTGTCACCCTGTGCCCCCTTTTCTCAGCCGCTTAAATTTTTGCTTGGATCTCTTCCCAGCCGTAGCAGTGTGTGACCGAATCAGGCCAAGAGTTATGCAGAGATTCAAACTGTGTCATACAGTTACAGGGTTCTTTCGCCATTTTTGTTCTTCAGGTCATTTCAATAAACTGACTTCTTTTACTGATTTTGAAATTGACAAAAATCAACTGAGTTTCCAAATTCCCACTGACACAGATTTGTGTAGAAATTTTTGTTTTACTTCTTTCCTGAAACTATTTTTGTGGAACGTGGGGAATTGGCTGATGTCCCTAATGCCTGCTCATCTTATTGACTCTGTCCCACCTTCTGCCCTCCAGTGATTGAGCTGTTTGTTTGTCGTGTGATCACGATTCCCCCTCCTATTAGAATGTAAGCTTCAGATGGGCAGGCCCATGTCTTCATGATGCTCCAAGTCAGCGCTTCCCAACCCGTGTGCCGTGGCAGGCACAGTGTGCCCCAAGAATTTTGAAAACATGCAATACCTGACTATTTAGTCAGGGGCACTGACTTCTTTTCCCTTAGATTGTCAAATTAAAAAATGACAACAGCCAACACAACAGTAGCTGTCCGGTGTGAATGAACCAAAAGTATACCTTTTATTTTTTTCTCAGATCGGCAAAAAAATATATGTTTTGATGTGCCACAGAGTTTTAGTAATTTATGTGCCGTGAGATGAAAAAGGTTGAAAATCGCTGCTCTGAGTTAACGGGTTGTGGTGCTTCTTCTGATCATGGGCAGGTGATGGAGGTGCTCCCTCCCGTGCACCAGGAGTGTGCTCATCTCTTGTCTTCTTTTAAATTGATCCACACAGTTACTCTCTGATCTCTTTTTGAGAAAAGATAATTGGATGAAGGTTCTATGAGACCACCTTCTTCTGGTCCAGTATTTGACACCTTGATAATAATGAAAAGAAAAATGCAACCGGAACCTGGCTGACATAAAGGTCTGCTTCTGTCCCCCCGCAGGGGCTCTGTGAAAGAGGAGAGAGTCCAGCTGGGTGCTCTTCCCAGAGGAAATGACATGACTAGCGTAGGAGGATTTTAGGTGTTTTAAGGGGGTTTGGGACAGACAGGTGAGCTGGCCAATGTCATCATATTTTACTTTTCATAACATTTAATCTGTTAAGAATGGAGCTTATTGTATGATCATAAAAAATACGCAGAACAAAACAAAAGATTAAATAAAAATGTCAACTGTGAAGCAGTTGGGATCTGGAGCAGCTGGTCGTGTTGAAACACTTTTTTCTTTTGCTTAATTCCAAACTAGGCATAATGAAGTCAAATGCTAAACTGTAGGTAGCAGCTAATAAATGGTTCTGAGCTTTTCTGACTAACAGAATACTCCTACCACTTGAGTGAATCATGGAAAACTCTCGTTTATTTTTAATTATTTCTCTGGCATCTGTCATTTGATGTCATCAACACGGAAGTTGGAAAGGTGACAATGATTGTTCCAGACTGTGCCGGGATGTCTGGTCTCCCCTGCGAACTGAGGATAAGCTCTTGTCCTTCGATCCAGGTGGACTTGCCAGAACATGTTTTCCCCGTCTATTCAGGCTCGTCACAGGGGCCACTCTCGCGTGCTAGAACTTACTATCCACAGAGCAACTGCAGACACCCATCATATGGACAGGGAGTGGCAGATCAAGAAAGAATTGTCCTGTGCCAGGGATCAGCCTCCCAGTTCTTATAATTTTAATTTTGTATATTTTTAATCCACACCCAACAATATGTTTCTATTGATTTTAGAGAAACAGGAAGGGAGAGAGATAAACATCGATGTGAGAGAGAGACATTGATCGGTTGCCTCCCATATGCACCCCGACCAGGGATCGAACCCACCAAGGCACCAGGTATGTACCCTGACCAGAAAGTCGAACCCACAACATTTTGGTGTATGGGACGATACTCCAACCAACCAAGCCACCCAGCCAGCGCAGCCTCTCCGTTTTAAATAACATTTTTAATATCCTCTTTCCAACATGTACCACTTCCATCTTCAACCTGTACTTCCTAAAGCCCAAGATTTTAAGAGAATTTACTTCCAAACCTGGCCTTCAACCAAATTAGGGGTAATCCTCTCCCAGGGTCTGTCAAAGTACGCCTGCTAATTTCAGGGGGACCTTTTTCAGAGTCACAGCGAATCCATCCATGTAAGGACTGAAAGCTCTCCGGTCCCTGAATCCGTAACCCCTGAGATAAGCCAGAGCTACAAATACACTGTCTAGACTTTGAAGGAGAGGATATGATTCTTAATATAGCTCACCCAGCACCAATGGAGCCTCGCCTCTCTTGATTTTCCTATAACAGGAGAACTGCCTGACTGGGGACTAGAAAGTCTCCCCTTCCGCCACCACACAAATAACTAAAAAGAAAGCGCCCGCCCCAAAGTGGGCCAGATGGTGCCCCGTGGCTATTTCAGCTCAGGATGTCAGCCTCGAAGCATGAGGTGGGGTCATTTTGGTGCCGTGGGATTCTCTCACAGTTCGTGTGAGTCTGCTGACACGCTTCCCCTGGAAAGCACATGTCGGTGTGGATGACTCAGTGTTGTTGTTTTTTATTTTGGGGTGTTTGTTTTTAAAAAGTAAGGATGACATGCTCTGAGCATTTTTCAGCATCTCATGCTTGCTTCAGAACCAAAGCTGGCAACTTGCCCCAGCCCAGCCCTGCGTGCTGTGCCCTGCAGTGTCCCCAGTGTGTGTTGGGGGAGGGGGTGCCACCCACCAGGGAGCATGGTCTCCGCTGTGCTGCAGGTACAGCCTCTCAACCGCTGGCAGCAACAGAGGAAGAAAACGCTTGAAAAAGCAAACCCTGGGACGGAAGAAGGAGCAGACTGAGAAACAGCCTTGCAGAGATTCCGCCTGTAACGTCCTCTCAGTTCCCAGAGCTTCGGTTTAAGCCCCGCACTGGTGTGAGAGGGAGCTGGGAAACACGAGGTGGGGAGAGGGGTGCTCAGGGATGGCCCTCGTCCTGGGAGCCTGACGGTCAGCTCCCATCAGCCGTGCCCACTGTTCCATGTGCCGGGGCCCAAGGTTAGCTCCAGGATGCAGCCTGGCACTCAGCTCCTTTGGGAAGTTGCGCTGTTTCTTAGGCCCAGGCCTTGGTTCCGGGGGACAATTTAAAACGAGAGGGAACCAAGCAAAAGAAGGAAAGGGAAACATATTCTTAGGGGCAACTTCCCTCCTGCCTGCTTCGGGTCTGGCCCGGGGCCATCAGTGCCCTGGCCCCTGGAGCTAAGTGGGCACTGAGCCAAGGACTGCTTTCTGTTCCCAACAGGCTTTCTGTGGCCTATGGCTGCCCACGGCGGCCTGGCCTACAGCTAGAGAAGGGCTTCCCGGTGTTCATGAAGCAGCTGCATGTTCAAGACCAGCTGCTAGAGAAGCTGTGGGCTAGGGGAACGCACAAGAGCACCAGCCTTCAACAAAGCTGTTTAAATTTCCCCATGGCCCAGTGCGCCCTGAAGCCAGGACACGCCCGTGGCTTTTTTTACATGTAGGGCAAAAACTCCCAGAACCCAGGAAAGGCAGTGAAATGGCGATGAGGGCTGGAGCTGTGCCGTCCATCGCTTTTCCACCTCCAGGAAGGAATTCCTGTCCAGAGGCAGAAACCTGAAGTGACGCAGCTAGACCGTGCCCGTGCTGAGATGGGACCGCGGCCCTTCTGTAGCATGACACGGGGCACAGCGTGGCCTTGTTTGCAGAGGCTGCCCGGCTGTTTGCGTCTGGATGCTGACCAGCTCCTGACGAAGGAGCAGACCCAGGATGCCCAGTCTGAACCACTGTGGAGAATTCTCCATCGTTCCCAGGGTGTAGCGCTGGCCCACGTGCTCACCTCTGCCCTCCTGGGGCATGTCCCTGCAGGCCTTCACTGGTGCATTTATTCTTTCAACGGTGACTTATTGAGCAATTGCGGTGTCAAAAGCACTCTGGTGGCGTTTGCCAGGGATGGTGGCAGCGACAGCATGCAGGCCATATGTCCAGAATTTGACAGAAGGCAGGCAGTGGGTCCAGTTGTCTGCACTCAGCCTTGGTTTTAAACTGTGTATAAACCTGCAAGTGAGTGGGGTGAGAAGGGGAGATGGTTTCAGAAGAGAATGTGTTGAAAAAAAGAAAGAAAAATGACTACGATCCTTGCTCCCGCGGCCCTCAGTCAGACCTGGAAGATGAGATGGGGACCCCCTGGAGTTTCTCTGACTTGATTTCAGGTCAGGGCATTGACTTCTGCGGTCCCTCCTCAAACATCAATCTACCCACATAAGCCACCCAGGCAGATCGATCTCCGGGATCGCCCGGGGGGAGGCCAGCGGGCACCAGGTCCCCTGCCTCCGCTCTCTCCCTTTCTTCCCTCAACAATGGTTGGCTTGGGTTGCTGTTTTCTCTGGTGGCTAAATCAACATTGTTTATTTCTGTCCCATCATCAAACCCGGTCGGAGCCCAAGACGCAGGTGATTACACAGGATGGATCCTGGAGCTTCATCCCCCAGCTCTTTCCCTACAGTTCTGAGCAGCTGCCCCACCTTGTCCTGGTTCCAGTCTCCTTTCAAGAGCCCTTCCTCTCCTTGGAACCCAAAGTCACGATCTACTTCAAAAGGCCAGAGAGACGTTTAGGCAAGGCAGACGGGGCCAGGAGGCCTCGGGGGAACGGGGGTGGAGGGTGGGGGGAACTACACAGGTGCTTCCCCCAATTCTGCTGAAAGAACAGGGCCAAGCGCTTCCGTGGTCGTGGTCCGGCTTCCTGCAGGGACAACTGCTTCCTGACTGCTGTGTCACTCGCACCACCCCTTGGGCCCCCCCAAGCCCCACCTGGCCCCAGGCAGCTGCAGTTCAAAGAGAGAGAGTAATCCCTCGGGTTCTTTATTTGTTCCCCAAGGAGAAAGGTGCAGCTTCAGCTGGGAAAGCCGGGGGTGGGGATGGGGGTGGTGTGGAAGGGGACTAGAGGAGGAGACCACAGGGTGTTAAGTTAGCAACGGGGCAGGGCTGGGAACAGCTGCCCCCAACTGCACGTTCTGCAGGCTCCCCCAGGGGGCGGCAGGGCCCACCCTGCTCTGGGACCTTCTCTTCCTTCTGTAGGCGCTGTGCCCAGCAATCCCAATATGACAGGACACGTCCTCACTCCAGAATGCAGTGGGGTAAAGAACTGAAATACAATGGCATACACGTGGGGGGTGGGGGGAGGTGGAGCATGGACTACGTGCCCTAGGGGTCCGCAAAAACCAAGGGGAAGGCCGGGGATGGAGGGCAGCACAGGCTGTTTGTGGCGATTGCCTCTTTCCTTCACTGGCCATGACCATTTGCCCCTGACCACCCATTACCCACAATGCCTCCTGCCTCAGGGCTCCTCCCAACTGAAAAAGCAAGGGGGAGACTGAGGCCCAAACTGGAGACAACAAACACCCTTGTCCCTTTGGTGGGCAGCCGAGCCAAGGTTTGTAGGCAGATTCTCCTCTGCCACCCCAAAAAGTGCCCCCCTCCATGCCGGGGAGGGGGGGCAGTTATTTTTGCCTCCAGGGTTGGGAAAGGGGCAAAGGCTGAGGCTGGGGCAATTCAGTGGCGCCAGCTGAGGCTTAAATACAATGAGGAAGCCCCACCCTGCCAGCTCTGCCCGCGGAGAACCGAGCAGGAAATAAATAGCGCTGTGTGCCCTGCCTGGAGGGCTGGCTGCGTGTGTCTGCCTGGACCCCAGCCAGTCACATGAGCCCGGCTGGTTAAAAAGAGCTCCGGTAATCTCCCAGCTACAGTGTCTCCTCTGGCACCCAGAGCTACGTGGGCGAGGGTGCCAGCTCTTCTCTGTGGGGCCTGGATGGACAGGGAGGAGCAGTGGGAAGGGGCAACTGGGGCCAGGGAGGGAGCCAGCCAGTCGGACTTTACTCCGGGCAAGACTACCAGTCCCCAGGTGCTGGCACTGGGCAGTGGCGATAACTCTGGGGCGGGCAGTGTGGGCAGAGGAGCTGCAGGGAGAAACAGCTTGGCCTGAGTCCCATGACCAATCTTAACTCAGCCAGAGCTGTTGTCTGTTGTTTCCCCGCACACCCCTGCCCCTGCGGTGCAAACTCACACACACACACACACCACTCCTATCTTCTCTTTCTCGGAGCTTCGTTCCAACCCTCCCAGCTCAGAACGCCAGCATCTGTCTACCTTTTTTTTAAAAAATATGTTTTTGATTTTTTTTTTGAAAGAGAGAGGAAGGGAAAAGGATAGACAGACAGAAACATCGATGAGAGAGAAACATCATCTATAGGCTGCCGGCTGCCTCCTATCCCCCTCCCACTGGGGTCCGAGCCCACACCCTGGGCATTGAACCGGCGACCTCTTGCTTCCTAGGTTGACACTCCACCACTGAGCCACACCAGCCAGGCGCATCTATCCAACTTCTGCAGTGCACCTGACCCCACTCCCTCCTCCTGCCCAGCCTCTTATGTGACTCAGGGCAGTGGCTGCTTCTCTCTAGGCCTCAGTTTCCCTTCAGGAGGCATGTTCCAGATCTGGCACCCAGGGTCCTCCGGGCAATCTAGGGCAGCAGGCAGAGAGGAGCTCCTGGGAGGAGGGTATACACTCTGAACTAATCTGTCTGCTGAAGTGCCAGAACCGGGTGGAATGATTCAGCAAGCTGAAGCTCTCGTTCAGATCTGGGTGCCCTGAGATGTCGGGGAACCTCGAGCTGAGAGGCTCATTTGCTCGGATCCCCCTGGTGAGAACATGTCACCTGTATTAGGGTTGGAAGGGTGCAATGCCAACCCGCTCGCTGCGTTGGGTGGCTGGGGAACAGTTCTGGGAATCACGAGGAATCAGAAACCCTCCTCTCTGTGGGATGACACGATGCTATGGAGTGTGTGTGGGGGTGGGGTTGGGGGGGAGAACAGGGACTGTTGGAGGAACTGGGGAGATGGCCCTGGGTGAGATGGCCCTGGGTGGAGAGCATTGATTAGGTGATTGGTGGTTTAAGGGAGAAATTGGCACCCCCCCCCAAAAAAAAAAAAAAACCCTCCCCCACAAAGAAACACTCCACATTTGCATACCTAAGTGGTCCAAAAAACACTAAATATATAGGGAGGGGGCAGGATTATTTGTGATTCCAGGAGCTATTATGAACTTCACACTCCATGGAAATTACTCCTAAGGTTGACAAGAAATGCCCATTTTCTCTGATTGGAAAATGTAAGAAATCACAGGGGACTGGGACACATGCAGAACATCTGAGATCCTGAAATGTGATCCTCAGATGTGGAGCAGGCAGCTGAGAACCCTGACAGGCTCCGAGCTGGACTTAAGGGTTACAAGGTTCCTATGGCTGCAGTGTCTAACCCTCACTCAGAGTGGAGGAATGGGAGCGTCTGATGAGGCGGCCATTTTCCAGGTGTGGGCAGTTACAGGGGACCATTAAGGGACAGGGAGGCCCACAGGGATAGGCACTGGGGCCAGGGAAGGGAGTGGTTGCTGCCACCTTTAAGAGCATGGCTGTGGGTGAGCCTGCAGGAGAGGGTTGCCCGCCCCCCCACACCAGATGCTGTGGCCTTTAAGTAGGCGAAGGCAGGCACGGCCAACCCCTGGCCAACAGGAGGAGCCAAGGGGATAAGTATGCTGCCATCTCCTCTTCCTCCCAGGCCTCCCACGGGCCACACCTATAGCCAAAAGCCGGAAGACAGGAGAGGCTGGCTGGTGCGGTCCCCAAAGGCCAACCTCCTGGGGCACAGGGCATGGTGGAGAAGGGTGGGGAGTAGATCCAGAGTGGGTACGGCACAGACTCTGTGATCTTAGGCAGGCAATGTTACCAGCATCAGTAAACCTTCTTTTGGAGCACAAAACACACACCCACACCCACACCCACACACACCAGCATTGTGTTGTCCACCCAGGATGAAACTTTGGGAATTGTGTTCCCAGCTGGGGACACAGGAGCAGGAGTGTTGAGGGAGGCCTTCTTGGAGGAAGTGGGAATGTGAGATGGGCTCAGAGGACAGGTGAAAGAAAGGCTGGGAGTAATTTCCTTCACTGGAGCGGAATGCCACTTAGCAACAGGATCACATTTCAGATCTATCCCTGAGATTTTACATAATAGCCATGGCCAGAAACACCCATCAGATGCTAGCTATCTAACTCCATGCATTACTTCTCACCACACCTAAGAGGAGCAACTTGCCAAACTGCCTGTATCCTCTCTGGAGGTCAGGTTTCTCCAAGCAATTCATCATAAAAACTCCCTGGACTTCACACTGGGAATTCGGGCTATACGAATGATTAAACACGCTCCTTGCTCTCAGGGAGCCCACATTTTACATAGGACAGACATGTTTTGTAGGAGGTGTGCTGGAGATATGATCAAAGTTCTGGGGAAGCACAGCAGAGAGTGACTAATTCCCAGAGGTGTTAGGAAGGCTTCAGAGGGTAATGTTTGCAGTGCAAGCCCATGAATGAGTAGAATTTGCCAGACAGAAGGGAATTCCTGGAGGAGGACTTGAAATGTGTGGAACGGCAAGAGGTGGAAGGGGCAGTGAGCAATTCCAGACTAGGATGGCAGGAACTGAACCTGGTGAGAATGGTTTGGGCCACTTTATCTTTTTATTATTATTATTTAATATATTTTTATTGATTTTAGAGAGGAAGGGAGAGGGAGAGAGATAGAAACATCAATAATCGGCTGCCACCTGCATGCCTCCTCCCCCGCCCCCGTAACTAGGGATCGAGCCCGCAACCTGGGCATGTGCCCTGACCGGGAATCAAACCATGATCTCCTGGTTCATATGTTGATGCTCAACCACTGAGCCACACTGGCCGGGCTGGGCCACATTAAAGGGACACTATAGGTCCATTTAAGGAGTTTGTCAGTTGAGCACAGAAATAAGGAAACAAAGGATTTTTTTTTTAACAGGGCAGAAACATGAGTTTTCTTTTTGAAAAGGAAGTAATTTTCTGGGAGGAAACAATATTTCTTCAAATGTGAGTAATGGAATCTGAGATTGGGATCTGTCCCTCTGCTCCATCTCTGCCCCCCACCCCACCCTCCACACCCTGCTCCTGCCATCTTTCTCCACAGAACAATTCTTATGCCCAGGCTGTGGCTGCTCTGACTTTGCAGCAAATAACAAGGCAAAATAAATGAGTTTGTTCCTCCTTCTAAGACTATGTGGACTGAGACCACCCAGAGGATATTTCCCTTTCAGTTTATGCCCCACCCTCAAATGTGACAGCCAGAGAATGGAATAGAACCAACCTTAAGTGACCAGCCAGCCTATAGGATTTAGGAGCTGTCAAACCTAGAATAGCCAACCAATCAGAGCTTTTTAGTGGGGGGCTTGGGGGGGGGGGTTCTTTCCACACGTTGTGACTATTCCTCCAGGTCTTCTCTGAGATACACCAAAAATAGGCCAGCTCTTTTTAATTTAATTAGCCATTCCTCCGAGAACAGCAGATGGAATGAAGCAAAGACAGATGCATTGGGGGCAAGAAGTGGTGGGAGCACATTCTAAATGGGGTTGTCTGATGAGCCCGCACTCATCTCCACAAGGAGTGTCTCTTAGAGCAAGTACTCAAGAGGCAGACTCCCAGGCCAAGGCTCTGCCTGTTGCTCTCAGCATGGTCTGTGAGGTGGCCAGAAGGACGGAAGTAGGTACCTGGGGCTTCTGGGCAGGAGATGAAACCCCAGCTCCCTCCACAGTGGCTGATGCACAGTTACCAGGGTGGGGTGGGGGTGGGGTATCTGCCCTCACTTGGCTCTTGTCTCTGGGGCTGTGGGCAACCAGCAGCCCAAACTGACAGCCTTGAGACAGCAGCCAAGCGAGGTGCTAGAATCTATTTCTGGAGCTCTTTAAGAGTGGGGAAACAGCCAGCTGCCTGAGGCCAGATGATCCCTGCAGAGCCTTCCGTATCTACAATAGAGTGACATTTGTAAGTACCTGACAGGCAGTACTTGGGCAGGGGAGAGCTCAAAGGACCTCCATGGCCTTAGGGGTCTCTCACCCTTAGCAAGTACCTGCTCAGCGCTGCGAAAAGACCACCGATGTGGAGCAACTGCCCCCTCTGGTGGTGAATATCGGGATAAAGTTACACAGGGGCAGCTTCTTCACCCTAGAGACCTTCTTACTGGGTCCATGGCAGTTTCTCCTCCAAAGCTCCAAAAAGGAGATGACTGTGAGTCCAGGCTTCCAGCTTCCTCCTTTTTCTCCCGACTGCAGCTCTGGTCCTGAGCCAGGAGCTTCTTTCAATTATATGGGTGGACACATTACAGTGGAAACAGCACTAGAGCTATGCTCTGAATAGGAGTCTGCTTCCAATGAGAACATCTTGTGAGTTGCTTCTCCTTTTCGCTCTATGGAAGAAAAGCAACGACCTGTTTGAGTATCTTTATTCAAGACTAGCTGTTTCCATATATGTAACGTGGAGATGACAGGCACTGCCTGCCCCATTGCTGTGCGTGGGCAGTCCCAGACTTGGAATGGGGAGCATCTGTATGTGTGGGGAAGTGGGGTGGGGGTGGGGGGCTCCTGGTCCTGGGACCTAGTTAGTCTCATTGCTGGGGTTGTCTTCCCTGTTGAAAGCTGGCATCACTGTCACTCATGCCTGGGCATGAGAAACCCCACATGGCTCAGGCGGCTGCCAGGCTCCTTCCATCTTAGCCAGGGGGGAAGTCACCTCTTCAGTGCCCAGGGCTGCCTCCAGGGAAGATCAAAGTGACTGTGGCCCTCAGCTTAGGAAGACATAGGGCTGGGCCTATTTTCTTGTTGTTATTCTCAATTAACAGTCTTATTTATTGATTGATGAGAGAGAGAGAGAGAGAGAGAGAGAGAGAGAGAGAGAAAGAGAGAGAGAGAGAGAAAGAGAGAGAGAGAGAGAGAGAGAGAAACATCAATTTGTTGTTCTCCTTGTTTATGCATTATGCATTCATTGGCTGCTCCTTGTATGTGCCCTGACTGGGGATCAAACCTGAAACCTTGGTGTATCGGGTCAATGCTCTAACCAGCTGAGCTACCCGGCCAGGACTTCTTTTTTATTTCAATTTCCTTTTAGACACCTTACCGGAGAGTCCTTTTATGTGCACTGTGACTCTATCCGACACAGGATGCTACTGGCGGTGAAACAAGTCGTAAGAACAAATTCTTGTTCTTCGTTAGGGAAATAGTTCTAATATGATGGTGACTCTTTCCACACATAAATCAATGGAGCTTTTCCTCCCTTTCTTCCTTGTCTCCTTCCTTCCTTTCTCTTTTGTACTGATAGCTTAAAACCAAAATGAACTGAATTGTCTAAATGGTCTGAATGGTTAGTTCTCTGGGTAGGTGTACATCGGGGAGCAATGTTGTACGGTGTGTTGCAAAATTGTTTTCAAGAGTTCATCCTGCTAAGTGTACCTTAATTTTTTTTTTATTGTGCTAGGATGTATTATCTATGGTATTTACCATGTTAACCATTTTAAGTGTATAATTTCATGGTGTAAGAGTACATTCACAATGTTATGCAACCATCACCACCATCCATCACCAGAACTTTTTCATCATCCCCAGCAGAAACCCTGGGCTGGGCTCATTTTTAACACAGGACCCTGAGAGAGACTGCCGGAGTCCGTTTTGACCCTCAGACTTCCCTCTGGCTTCCCCTAGCTCTCCCTAGCCTGGGCAGCAGGGAGCTGTGGCGGCCTTGGTTTCTTACAGTGGCTAATTCTGTAGCTAGAAGGGACTTCTAGGGACCCTTGGAATACCCATCTACAAAACATTAGCATCACAGCTAACCCTGACATATAGTACCAGGTAAACATTCAACTACGATTTGTTTAATCAGGCCTGGGTAACTCAGTTGGTTGCAGCAGCAACCCGATATGCCAAGGTTGTGGGTTCGATCTCTGCTCAGGACACATTCAAGAAGCAACTAATGGCCCTAGCTAGTTTGGCTCAGAGGATAGAGCGTCGGCCTGTGGACTGAAGGGCACATGCCTGGTTTGCAGGCGTGATCCCCAATAGGGGACGTGCAGGAGGCAGCCAATCAATAATTCTCTCTCATCATTGATGTTTTTTTCTCTTTCTCTCCCTCTCCCTTCCTCTCTGAAATCAATAAAAATATATATATTGAGAGGAAGGGAGAGGAAGGGAGAGGAAGAGAGAAATAGAAACATCAATGATGAGAGGGAGTCATTGATTGGCTGCCTCTTACACGTTGGACCGAGCCTGCAACCCAGGCATGTGCCCTTGACTGGAATCAAACCTGGGACCCTTCTGTCCGCAGGCCAATGCTTTATCCACTGAGCCAAACCGGCTAGGGCAATAAAAATATTTTAAAGAAAGAGAAAAAAAGCAACTAATGAATGCATAAATAAGTGGAACAACAGAACAGTGTTTCTGTCTCTATCTCCCTTCCTCTCTTTCTCTCTAAAATCAATCAATAAAATTGTTTAATGAATGAATGAATCTGGACAGAGAGATCACTATTCCTGGGAAGGGAGGTGTTCTGGCTGGCTGCTCATGCTCATAGGGAGGTGACAAGGATGTGCTTTGGGGTCAGAAAGATCTCTGGGTTCCAGTTCTGGCTCTGCTGCTTACTGTACATGTGGCAGGTTTTTCTTTGTTAATACACAGAATGGGAACAATAATTCTTACCTTAAGGTGTGAGACTTTGAATGAGGCAATGTGCATGAGGCACTTTACCTTAGAAGTCCACTTGTACTAGATACTAGTTCTTTCTCCCTTCCACCTGCCAGAGAATCTCACAGATGCATCCCTAGAAATGACTTCTCCTTTTTAACTCCAGTTCCCTTTCCTATTGGCCTTTTGTGTGTGTATGTGTGTGTGTGTGTGTGTGTGTGTGTGTGTGTGTGTGTGTGTTTGTCCAGTCCTAAAACAGAGTATCTTTCCCATTGTCTGAGCTCTGACCTTGGCCTTTTGAAGTTGGGATTCTAACACGGAGAAAATGTGAAAGGGAAATGTTACTTGGCCTTTATCTGAAGTTGAGCCTTCCTATTTCTATTTATTGAATGTGGTGTTGGGACTGGTTTATTAATGTTGTATGTCCTCTCCCTCCTTTCCTTTCCCACCCAATACACCATCACCCACATGGGCCACGCCTCTCATTTTCTAAACTGGTTTACATGTGTCTTAATATCTCCAAATCCAAGAACTTGGCTGCATTCCCCTGGGCCAGAGGACATCCAGAGGACATTGGACTTACTGTGTGCATCCAAATGTTAATAGTAACCAGGTCCTATCAATCATTCCCCAAAAATGCCTTTCATCCAATCCCTTCATTTCCAACTACTTGGTACATTTATTCTCAACTCCAAATTCTAAGATAAGGCTACGGGGTAAGTAATTTGTGGAAATCTACGGGCTGAGGTCTATGGACTATATGACTCTGTCTATCACGTAAAGGAGTTGGAAAAGTTAAAACCCAAAGAAAAGTAATACATTTCAATTTCAAATCAATATATATTCATTGGGCATGTGTGTATTCAAGGAGTCTGGGGGCAATATGGGCTTACCAAGTCTACACACTTGATGTAGAGATTTAAAAACAGTATTTTAGGCCTGGCCATTGTGGCTCAGTGGTTGAGTGCTGCTGACCTATGAACCAGGAGGTCACGGTTTTATTCCCAGTCAAGGCATATGCCCAGGTTGTGGGCTCGATCCCCAATGGGGTGGGGGATGTGCGGGAGGCAGCTGATGGATCATTCTCTGTCATCATCGGTGTTTCTCTCTCTCTCTCTCTCTCTCTTTCCCTTCCGCTCTGAAATAAAAAAATATATATTTCAAAATAAAAAATTATAAAACAGTATTTTAGAATAGTCTCTTCACTAATTTCTCTGTCCCTACCCATCCCCTCTTCTAACTAACCTACACAACACTTACAGATTAGACTGTTAAAGGTAGTGCTCATGACTTTGGGACCAAGACTGTAAAGATCCCATGTGCTATACTAGGGAATTTGGCCCATTTCTCTAGGCTCTGAGGAACCAAGGTCTAGAGTAATGTGATAAGATTTGCATTTTAAAAAAGTTATTGAGGTAATATTGGGAGAATGGATCGGGAAAAGGAAGACCAGAAACCAGGTAAGAGCCTGTGTCATAATTCATATGAAAGATGATGAGTGCCTAAAGCAGGGAAGAAGTATGAGAATGGAGAGGAAGGTAACTGGTAGTGGGGAGGTAGGATTAGCAGGAATTGGCCACTGATTGAGCATTGGGGTTTAGAGACAGTGAGGAGTCGAGGGTGACTGCCAGCATCGGTCTTTGTCAACCAGACAGATAGTGGTACCTTCTCTGAGCAGCTGAATGAAGTGGAGTGTGTGTGTGCGTGCGTGCGTGCGTGCGTGTGTGTGTGTGTGTGTGTGTGTATGCATGCATGTAATGAAGTAAGTTTTGTAGATGATGAATTTAGAGTGTCTGGGAATACTTAGTAATGGAATCCTCTGTAGGTATAGATTCCAGAGAAATGTTTGGGTTGGATTTGTAGAATTGGGGGTCATAGGTATAGAGTTAGCTGGCAGTTGAAACCTGGGAAGTAGTAGAGAAGACAGTCAAAAGACAGTCAAAGAAGGGGCCTTAGAATGCCCTAACATTTTAAGGACAGGCTGAGAAGAGCCATCGAGGGAAACTGAGAAGTGGGCAGGGATGTAGAAATAGAATTTGGGCTGTGATGTCCTGAGAACAAGATGAGAAGGAGTCTCGAGGAAAAGGGGATGGTGCACAATGTCAAACCCAGTAGAGAGATCTAACTGAGGGCGTGAGCCAAGACAAGAAGCAGATGGAGGAGTGGCAGAGACAAAAGCCTGACTTGGATCAAGTTTAGGAGTTTAGGAGTGATGAGGAGGTGAAGCCCTGGAGGTGGACAATGCAGTCACACAGCCCTTGCAGTGAGTTTGCAAGGGAAGGGAAGAGGAGAAACGGGTAAATGTAGGAAGAGGCAGGATGGAGGGCCAGGGATGCTTCAACATGTTACAGGGTCAGGGGAAGAGGCAGTTGAGTGGGAGCGGGACATGCTGTCACTTACCTACTTAAAAACATCAGCCTCTTTTTTCCCGTGTGCTAAGTTCCTCCCCACCTCAGGGGACAAGTCCTGGGAATTCCATTTCCTTCATCCCATGATTGGTTTTGGATGGGCCTATGGCCTATTTGTGGCCAATGAGACATGAGGGGAAATCTGCTGAGGTTCTCTGGGAAATAGGTTTTCTCTTGATAAATAAGATAGTCACAGGAGAAAACACGCCCTTAGAATGTCAAGTTCTGTTTGGATTCTTTGTTTTACACTTACCTTTTCCTGTGCTCTGTTGAACCATGTTGTATGGGAGGTGACACTTAGAGCTGCTACAGTCTCCCTGCCACAGTGAAGGGATGAGCTGAGCTGGAAGGTGAGGGCCAGCCTGCTATGAGGATGGCAAGATCCTTACTGGGACCTGATGACTTCATTGAGCTGCTAGACAACCTGAGATCACCTTCCTTCAATCTCATGATGAAACTGTTAGCTTCTTTCCGGTTTAAGTCACTGCTGGCTCCTGGCTGAATGCATCCTCACTGAGGTGGGCGGTTGCCATATCCTGGACCCAAGGTAATTGAGTTTGTTCTTCAAATGAGATCAGAGCATCACAAAGACTTTCAACACTGTTAAGCTCAAGCATCTTGGATTGGGGCTTCTTTCCCGAAGCAGCAGTCAAGGCCACCTCTTTAAAACAAGACCCTGAGCTGCCGGTTACGTTGTGATGGGCACTGAAAGTTATGGACATTGGGCCTCTCTGCCTCTCTGAAGTCAGGTCAAGTAAGCCCACACCTACAGTGCCAGCTTCTCACCGTTCGCACTCCTATTGATTCACGGGCAGGCAGGTCTTCCTGTCTTTCCAATGCGCCATATTGTGATGTGATAGGAGATAGGACTTTGGATGTCATACCTCCCTCTGGAATTTCAACAGAAGAGCAGTGCTCTCTCTCTTTTTTTTTTTAAAGTATGTTTTTATTGATTTCAGAGAGGAAGGGAGAGGGAGAGAGAGATAGACACATCAATGATGAGAGAGAGTCATTGAGCAGCTGTCTCCTGCCCGGCCCACACTGGAGGGATCAAGCCCACAACCCTGGCATTTGCCCTGACTGGGAATGAAACAGTGACCTCCTGGTTCATGGGTTGCCCCTCAACCACTGAGCCACATGGGCTGGGCTATGTGCTCTCTTGATTGAGACTCCCGGAGGCTGGGCCTGAAGGAAAACGAGAGATGTGCCAAGGAGATGTACCCACAAGGCCCACACAGCTCTCCTCAGGGCTACTGAGGAACGCACAGGAGACTGGGAGTAAAGAGCCGCCTGGAGAAGTTTACAACCAGGGGAGGGAAAGTCCTGGGACAAACCAATAAAAGCCTAAGTGTAGCAAGCAGAGTGAAGGGCTGATATGGACACTCCCGGGGTTGAAAGCAAGGCATCTGGCTAGCCAGTTATTGGAATATTCTAGGTGAGAGAAAACTAGGGCAGTGGCAGGGAGAAGCTAAAGAGGGCAGGAGACGGGAGGCCTTGCTGAGCTAGAATCAGCAAAACTGCCAGCCAGGCAGATGTGGGCCGTGAGGAGAGGGATGGGTGAAAGGACAGCTCTCTTTGGCACAAGGAGCACTGGGTCCTGCAGACTACGTAGGCAGGCCTGGGCGCCGTTCCCGCTGGGAAGAGAGGCAGAGGTGCGTGGCTAAACACCCGTCCCTCCCATAGGCCCCGAAATGCCGAGACAGGGTTGAAATGAATAGGAATGATAATGTCATGGTAGCAGCAGCCTGTTCCACAGGGTTTCTGTGGCCATGAAATGAGCAAGTATATATAAAGGGTGTGGACCAGGGTCTGGCACATAGGGATTGCTATGTCAGTGTTTGATATTATTCTTATTCCCCCCACTGACTGAAGACCTGACAGCCCGAGGCTGATTTTTCACAGTTAACTTTCCATTTTCACGTTTTTAACCCTCCACTCACCATGCAGGCCCAGGCTTATGATGGCACTTTAGGGGAAAAAAAATTCCACAACAATAAATATCACAATGAACGAAGGTGTGAGATCACATCCTCTCATCCTCCGTATAGCTAGACAATGCTTCAGGGTGCGTGCGTGTGTGTGTGTGTGTGTGTGTGTGTGTGTGTGTGTGTGTCTTTGTGTCTGAGAGGAAGGTTTTCTTTTCTTTTAAAAACATCTTTAACTCAATTAATTAGGGTCTCTCTGGGGTGATTTTCTTTTCTTTTCCTGCCTTCTTTGTTCTTGTAGACCTCCCTCCCTCCCCTTCTCCTCAGACCACCAAGGGAAGGGCAGGATCTACAGGAAGACTGTCACTGTGGACATCAGGATAATGGCTCCCTCCCCCACTTCCCTCCACTCCCTCTGAGTCCCCAGAGCCTGTAGAGGGCTCACCTTTGTCCTCCGAGTACAGCTGGTCACTGGCGATTAAAAGAATGAAAATACTGGCTTGACACCTTCATTCCGTGAACCCTTGTTCCTGACCAAAGTCTGGAGGCTAGAGGCAGCTTCTCCTACCCCCTCCTAATCTGAGATATTATTCCCAGCACATTCTGAGAAAGAGCTCTCTCTCTCTCATTGTCCTCGGGTTTTCAGTCTGCAGGGACTGCATATTTTTTCCTTAGCAGAAATAGTTGTGGTTTTTCCTAACAACTTTGCAAGTTCCCCCATGCAATTGGAAATTCCCTTCTTGGTTACAACTCTTAAAGGTTGCAGCAGAAGCCGGCCTGGTTCTATGTTTCCTGTTGACCTGCTGTGTGACTCTAGGAAATCACCCCTAAACCTTCTGGGCCTCGAATCACAAGGACTTCCTTGATTGGGGCAGGTTGGAGGATGGAAAGGTCTTGGGAGGATTTATTTTTGGAGGACCTTGGGGGAAGAGATATGCAAACATCCGTAGGGTGAGCACACCCATTTGGGGGAAACTACCAACCCATTTAGATTCCTCCTCTTGGAAAAAACTATGAGGTTAATAATTTCCATTGTTAATTCCTATCCCCCACCGTCACCTCCATGCCTGTCTCCACCCCCAGCTGTTGACTGATAGAATAGATAAACGGCACTGTCCCCCTCCCACTTGTACACTTACACACACTTCTGGGAGGCCCTAGATAAATAGGAGGCAAAGGCAAGGCAGTGGAATTATTATTATCATGATGATGATTACTATGCTTTCAGCATGAGAAACAGGAAGTGAAACTGACTAAAATGCCCAGTGATAATGCCTGGCCCCATCCCCTCAGCCAGGCCTAAAGGCGAGAAAGCCAGCCAAAGAAAACTGTGTGTTTGTGTGTGTTCACGTGTGTGCATGCATGTGGCACACATGTGTGCGTGCGTGTGTATTTTACAATGTCCTTAAACAACTAGTTTCCAGGACTTGTGGTCATTCAACCTGACTCTAATGCCATGCTTCCTCCTTCATGTGATATCCTCTGGGTCCTTCCTTACTGCTTCCTTCCCCATTTCCTAGAGAGAGCTTCCTCGGCTGTCAGGAGCCCGTGATTCATTGCTTCCTCTCCACACACCTTATCTGCCGAGGCCAGGTCCGACCCCCAGGTTTCCTCGGGAGCCCGTTTTGTCCCCCACAGCAGAGCCGTCCCCTGGATCAGGAGCCTTTCTTCCCTCTCCCTTCAGGGGAGCCCTGTGTTCTCTTCTGGCCCTGCCGCCTGACACGCCGTCTGCTTGGCTGATTATTCACACCCTTTGTCTTTTCCAGGAATCCATGACGGGTGCGTGGTAGTCAGACAACAGGCGTCAGGGCCAGAGTAAGGATCCCACGTGGGCACTTATTTCCATCTGCAGCGCCGCGGCCTCTGGGAACCCTGAGGAGCAGCACACCGGCCTGATTGCCATACTACCTTGCCAGCTCCACTTCCCAGGAAGCAAAGAGCAGACAGCTGGGTGGGCAGGACAGGAGCCAAGCTGGTGTTTCCGAAACACCTCCTCCCTTGGACACTGTTCTGAGAGACACAAAGGGGACGGAAGAGAAAAAGGCATCAGGAGAGACAGCAAAGAGAGGTAGAGCGGGAGGTCGGGATCTTGTCCTGGCCCCTGGGCCCATGCCTTACAGACCGGGATCTTGAGCCAAATGAACAGATGATTGGAGTTTTGGTTTGGGAAAAGCCGAACCGTCTCAGTCTCATTATGATTTTTCTGAGCCTAGAATCGGGGTCCAGGGCAGCCCCCCAGGGGTTGGGATGGAGATGAGGTCACAGCCGGGTGATTGATGGAAGAAGAAAGACTCTAAGACAGAGCTTTATTCCACGCTGCAGCAGCTGTCTGTCTTTGGGTGGTCCCTTTCCAGCTGGCCCTGTTCCCTGCTCAGGAGAGCATGGTGCCGAAGAAGACAGTGTTGGGTCCTAGCTTCCTGCATTTATTTATTTTATTTTTTAAAAATATTTTTATTGATTTCAGAGAGGAAGGGAAAGGGAGAGAGAGAGATAGAAACATCAATAATGAGAAAGAATCATTGATTGGCTGCCTCCTGCACTCCCCTTACTGGGGATCAAGCCCACAACCCGGGTATGTGCCCCTGACCAGAATTGAACCCGGGACCCTTTAGTCCGCAGGCTGACATTCTATCCACGGAGCCAAACTGTTCAGGGCCTAGCTTCCTGCATTTAAATCCTTACTTCAAATTACTTAAATTCACACTGTGTCTCAGTTTCCTTATCTGGACTCCTGGAAATATATTAGTAACACCTACCTTGTAGAGTTGTTATGGGGATTGATTAACACATGGAAAGCACTTAGAACCATGTCAGGAACATAATAGATGCTCAATTAATGAGAGCTATTATCATGACTTTTATTTCTTTTTCTCTGGGTGCCATCTGCCATCCTCCCACCCATCTATTCAGCAAAACTATGTCAAAACGATGTGTCATATGCTGTGACAGACATTGGGCAAGTCACTCAGGCTGGATGCAACGTTTGCAAAACATAAATCTCCTTAGAGGCTTCATTCCCTGCCCAGGTTTCTCCGATTTCTTACCACAGCGCCGAGCATACAAGAATCCCATTCATTCTGGTCCCCGAGCTGTTCCCGGCCTGTTCTCCTCCATATGCTTTTCTGCTTCCCTGTTCTTCCTTTCCCCAACTTTCTAGGAAGGCATGTCCCAGGTGTGTCGAGAGTCCCAGCAGGCCCTTCTCCTTCTCCAATTTGTCCTGGCGAGGGAGCCTGGGAGGGGCAGGGTCCCGGAAGCTGCAGGTCTTCCCACTCAGCACTCTCCCTTCCCAGCGCTGGGCTCCTCCACATGCTCTCCGGGGAAGCTGGAGGAGGGCCACCAGCTCTGTAATAACCGCGCTGCTTCGTAGTAAACAAGAACCAGATTCCTGGGGAGTGACGTGGGTGAGAGCTACGCGGCAGGCGGCTGTGATTACACCAATGCTGGAGAAACTGCTCTGCTCAGCCCTGACCTGTGTGTGTGTGTGTGTGTGTGTGTGTGTGTGTGTGTGTGTGTTGGCAGGGGCGGGGATGGTGGTGGTGGTGGGAGGCCGGGGAAGGCTGCCTGCACGTCCCGCTGTGCTACCTTTCCGGCATTCTCTGCCTGAGTTACAGGGCCTTTGCAGACACAAGTGAGCAGCCAGCCAGCCCCAGATTCGACCTCCTGGCTCACACTCAACCAGGGAGCACCTGCCCCCATCTCTCCTTTTTTAGGATTTGTCCCACTCTCTTCCCTATTCATGCATCCAGCTCCTACCCTTAGCTGTCATCCCCCACTTCCCATTGCCCCGTGAGGAACTGTATGCTTCTCTCACAGGTGCCAGGGGAAGCAAAAGTGTCACACTCCTGGGAAGACACGTGCATCCCAGGTACCAGAGCAAAGGATGAACTAGAAGTTGGTGCTGGCCCGCGGGGTTGTCCAAGCTCTGACATCGTGTGGCCTGGTTGGTCCAGGGCCGCCTCCTCCTCCTCCTCCTCCTCCTCCTCCTCCTCCTCTTCCTCCTCCTCCTCCTCCTCAATACATTTTTATTGATTTCAGAGAGGAAGGAAGAGGGAGAGAAAGATAGAACCATCAGTGATGGGAGAGAATCATTGATTGGCTGCCTCCTGCACGCCCCCTACTGGGGATTGAGCCCACAACCCAGGCATATGGCCTGTCCTAGAATCAAACCATGATCTCCTTGTTCATAGATCCACGCTCAACCACTGAGCCAAGCTGACCAGGCCAGGACTTTCCTCTTGACAGCATGCCTCCTAAGTTTAGGATCTGATGTCCTGGGATTGAGCCCAAACCCAGTCCCTGCCGGTTCCTAGATGAGAGGTTGGGCTAGCTGGGATACCTATAGAAGTTACATGAGAAACTGGGAGGCGAGGGGTGAGGGCGGGAGGGAGCAGTATCTCCTTTGGGCTATTGCATTGTGTATCCTGTGAATGTGTTAAAGGTTAAAAAAAAAAAAAAAGAATTCTGTGACCTTGTCAGTCTCCTACATGTTAACATAGAGAAGAGTCCTTTCCCTCTCCTTATGGCAGAGGGGACAGTGAGACATCTGCATTGGGGTGGCCTCGTTGGGGCCTGACTTCAGGCTTAGAAGAGGCTGTCAGAGGCAGGTGGCTGCTCAGGATTGAGATTTCCCCAGTGTCTAAGTGACTCAGATTCTTGCTCTAGAAGGGCACACACTAGTGGCACACACTGGTGAGTGCAATGGTCCAGGAGGGAGTAGGATGGCCTTGCTGCCCTGTGGGGTCAGGACCCTCTCATCTAATGGACAGCAGGAGCCCCCCGGCCCCGAAACACACACACACACACACACACACACACACACACACACACACACACTGCAGAAGTCAACGGGGGCAGGCCACTTGTGTTGCTTGGTTACCTGTGTATTTGGGAGCCAGTAGGAAGGAAATAAGCCAGGGTCAGCACCCTGGGGACCCAGCACCCTCCCTGGAAGCTGCCAGAAGCTGCCTCCATTTTCCAGGCATTGTGTATCGCTCTGTAGCACCTTTGTTTCTTTAAACACATTTCTCTCTTTTTCATCCTAAAGTCTTACATGTATACTCTATGTTGAAGTTTGCCAGGCACGTTCGCATACATTACCTATCGCTCCCTATTGCCCAAAGGCCAAAGCCTTAGTGGAATTTCTAGTCCTAAAGTGTGCCTCTTGCCTCACATCTTGACACTTTTCCCTACACACCCTACATTCCGGCCCATGCTGACTGCCTGCTGCTTCTAACCAGGCCATGCCCTTTCTCATCTCACTCCATTCCCCATTCATTGTTACCTGTCTCCTCTGCCTGGAGACTTCCTGCTCATCGTTAGATGGCTGTGTTGAATGTCTCTGTAGTGGGGCTGGACTTTCTGATGAATCTTCTCTGTTTCTGAGCCCTGGAACACCATGCTTACATGCTCGCAAGGCTACACCATTGGGATAGCTATTACCAAAACCAACAAACCCCCAAACCTGGAAATAACAAGTCTAAAATGTGGAGAAGGGCCCTAGCCGGCTTGGCTTGGTGGATAGAGCATTGGCCTGTGGACTGAAGGGTCCCAGGTTCGATTTCGATTAAGGGCACATGCCTGGGTTGCCGGCTGGTCCCCAGTGGGGGGCGTGCAGGAAGCAGCCAATTAGTGATTCTCTCTCATCATTGGTGTTTCTATCTCTCTCTCTCCCTCTCCTTTCCTCTCTGAAATTAATAAAAATATATAATTAAATATGGAGAAGGCCCCGCTGGTGAGGCTCAGTGATTGAGCGACGTCCTATGAACCAGGAGGTCACGGTTCAATTCCCTGCTGGGGCACCCAGGTTGTGGGCTCGATTCCCAGTGTGGGGCATGCAGGAGGCAGCCAATCAACGATTCTGCCTCATCACTGATATTTTGATCTCTCTCTCCCTCTCCCTTCTTCTCTGAAATCAATAAAAATATATTTTTTAAAAAGGACAAATATTGTATGACTCCACGTACATGAGTTTCCTAGCAGAGTCAGATGTATAAAGACAGAAAGTAGAATAGTGGGTGCCAGGGGCTGGGGGGTGGTGATGAAGGGTGGGAGTGGGGAGTTATGTTTAATGGATACAGAGTATCAGTCTGGGGAGATGAAAAGGTCTGGAGATGGTTGTGGTGATGATTGAACAACAATGTGAATGTGCTTAACGCCGCTGAACTGTACACTTAAAGACGATGAAAAAGACAAAATGTACGTTATGTATGTAAGGCACTCAAGCCCAGGGGGCCTCGGGTATTTCCACGTGAGCACAGTACTTGGTACTAACGGGTGCTCAGTCCTTGCTAGTTGATATAAAAGGGGGCGCAAGGTGGATGGTGGGGAGGCATGTGCAGGTCTTGGGCTGACCCCATGCCAACTTCCCTCTTTCAATACATCCAGTTTTCTCCTGTACCTACTGCCCTGTTGGAGGGGGCTCTAGACATCTACCCAGCACTGTGGGCTGACCTCTCACCAGCATCACGGAGTGAGCTTTCAGAATGACAGGCACGGACTTGCCTGCATCCTGTGTTATATGGGTCACACAAAAGGAAGAACTTCCTCTGTGCAGTGAGGCCCTGGAAGGTCTGAGAGTCTAAGGTTTTAAGGCCACGCACCTACCAGTCTATACGATGATGTGGGTGTGGTCTTTGGAGGAAGGAGAGAGATCAGTGGTTTGCACAGGCCCTTTTCCTCTCTACAAGGTAACGGTGTTCATCACCTAATGAGGAATGTAGGGGGGAATACCGGTTCCTACCTCTATCATGGAATGAGCAAGAGCAAAAACGTAACATGTACCACATATACTTTCCATATTTAGGTCCTTTCTTCAAAAGCTTATGCATGCTAGGGTCCTAGCTATGAATGCTCAAAAAAGTCTCAGTCATTGCCTGGAACTCTCTTAGAGAGTCTTTGGAATCTGAGTAAGTTGCAGGTCACAGGCTGTTTGCTTCTCCCCAGCCATGCACACAGGCTGGGCTGGCCTCGTCCAAGAGCACTTAAGAACATGAACTCTGACGTGTGGAAAAAGCCAGAGTCTGAATTCCAGCTCTTCCCACTCCCATGTGATAGACTTCGGCCAGCCGTGTAACCTTTTTGAGGCAGAGTTTTTTAATGACCAGAAGAGCAGAAATAATATTACTTATAGCCTTGTGGAGAAGATGGAAGGAGAAGATTGGTTTGGAAGTACCTCCTGCGTAGTAACAGCTCACATTTCTAGAGGCCAATTACTATGTATCATTAACAGTTCAAACTGTCACCTGTGTATTGAATCTAGAGAATAGCATCACCCCTTCATTACAGAAAGAGACGGCTGAGGTGCAGTTAATACAGTGGTAAGCGGTGGAGAAAGAATTTATACTCAACTCCAAAGGGGTTGATTTCACCATGCTCTGCTGCCTCAACATTATCTTCTCATGGGAAGCTGTTTATCATTATACCCTTAGGGAACCAGTACCCATTCCATACACACACTCTACACATACTACACCTTTTCTCTAGCTTTCCTACCCTTCCATTTACTTATCTGAAGTGATGAAGGGGGAAAAAAAATCCAGGGGTCACTAGGTCACCAGGTAAAGACCGAATGACCCTTCCCGTTGTGTTCCTGGAGGCAACCCCCCCCCTTCCTTTTTTCCCTTCCCCAGTTCACTCTTCAGGCTGAAGACTCATCTGAGTTGCAATGGACATGGCAGGTATAGGCCAGGCAGGAGGGGCAGAGCTTTTAAACAGGGACAGCAACCTTGGCCAGCTTAGCTATGGCGGAGTACTTCTTTCTTTTCCCTCTGGTTCCCACACTAAGCCGCAGGATTTATAAGTAGGCGTGTTATAGTGCTAAGAGTCCCATCTTGTAGTCCCTTTGGACCAAGTTATGTCTGTTGATGGGCTAAGGCTAAGTTTCTGTTCCCCTTTGGGTACTTCCTTCTTTCTCTTTCCATTCCTATTCTTCCCTATTGTTCCAGCTGCTCCCTGCTATGGTATTACATGGTCAAAAAATGGGGTGCAGAAAGGGCATTGAGGTTGGGAGAAGGGCAGAGCACTGTCCTCTGGGTAGTGCATGACTGACAGCACCTGCGTTGAGTCAAATTTCTTCCTGTGGATCAGACTTTAGCACTTGCAGAGATTTCAGAAAATTTTGTGACCAATGGTTCTTATATAGCTGTCATTCTTGTTTTGGAGAATTTCTCATTGCATGAAAGAATCATTAGTCTATGACATGAAGACTGCTTCTGTCTTCTCGGCCTAATGTCATCTTTCTTTCCAAGTGTGAGCTTTCAGTGGACAGAGTTTCCCCCTGACTCAGGGTGTCTTCTGCATCATTTTGTTTGCTGTAGCAGCAGTAGATACAAAGATGGCCCTCTCTGTGTGCAAATGCATATCCAACAGCCTATGGATAACCCTATGTCATCAAGGGTACGCCATCTGAAAACTTCCAAGAAGTTCACCTCAGGAGAGTTCTAGCCTCTGTCATCATTCATAAGGTCAGATCATAGTAAAACAGAACCTTTTCGCTGCCTGATGGTGCAAAGCCAGAGTGGGGAAAACTTCGAGAAGAGAGGTTGTCACGGGTTGGTGATTTGTCCTACAATATAATCCAGACATTCCAATCAACACAGGCTTCTACTTGAGGATTAATGGAATTTGGGATGTGGGAGATTTAAAGTTTATCTAACATGCAAGTATAGCTCATAGCTCTTTAGGCTATTTCTGCCCAGAAATGGCACATACTTTATTTCTGACATCAAGAAGAATATGTGGGTATATGTCTGCTCAGGATTCAGAGTGGGGGGCATTGAACATGGACTTTGGGTCAGAAAGAACTGAGTTCTGTCCTTTGCTAGCTGTGTGACTCTAGGAAAATTATTTAGTTTCTCTAAGACTCGGTTTTCTCATTTATAAAAGAGATACACGAGGATAACACTACATACTCCATAGGTTGTGTACAGTAAGGATAAGGTTTGTCTGTGAATGGTGGCAAAAAGGACATTAGTTACTGTAACAAGAAGGAGATTTATTTCTCTTTCTTAAAAGTCTGGATAAGTGGTTTAGGGATGATAAAATGAATGCATGTTCCCTAGGAATAAGCTCCTTCTATTCTTTTGCTCTATCATCCTCAACTTGTGGCCTCCACTTCATGAACCAAGATAGCTGCTCATGCTCCAGCCATTACATTTTCATTCCAGCCAGCAGGAAAGAGAAGAGAGGAGGTGAAGAAGGCCCTACCTCTCCCCTTCAGCCACTTCCATTTACAAGTCATTAGCTTGAACTTAAGCTCATGAGCACAGCCAGCTGCAATGGAGGCTGGGAAATGTAATTTTTATTCCAGTCATGTGCTTAGTTAAATATTGGAGGTTCTTTACTATCATAGGGGGGATGGGTGGGAATTGGTGCAAACAACTAGCAATCTGCCACAGTTCTTTTGAGATTTAAATGAGATGATGCAGGTGGAGGGCTGAGCAAAGTGTTGGCTACAGAGTAAACATACCACGATCATTGTCATCACCATCATCATCACCACCATGAGAAGGTGGGGAATACTCTGAAACTATGACAAGATATTTCCTTATTTGAACTTCATCTTGCTGCTAAAGTCACCCTTATCAATGTCTCTTTTAAGACACTATGACTTTCATCTCTTATGGGCCTTTAATGTGCCCTTATGAAACAAAACTATATAAAAGGAAAGCAAGGGGCGCAGCCAGCGTGGCTCAGAGGTTGAGTGTTGACCTATGAACCAAGAGGCCACAATTCAATTCCTGGTTAGGGCACATGCCCTGGTTGTGGGTTCGATCCCCAGTGGGGGGCGGGGGAGGCGTGCAGGAGGCAGCCAATCAATAATTCTCTCTCGTCATTGATGTTTTTATCTCTCGCTCTCTGCCTCTCTAAAATCAATAAAAATATATTTTTATTAAAAAAGAAAAGAAAATGCAGAAATGCAAACATTAAGAAAATAAAAGGAAAGCAAGGGTGACTTTAATTTTAGGTAGTGGATTTGCAGATGATTATTAACAATAACTAATAATTAAATAAAAGCAGAGATACATGAGCCAATGATCCAATGAGAGTGTGTCACGAATCAAGGGTTATAATTAAACCGATACTATGTACTTGAGGTCTTTAAATTGTCTTTATGTGTACAGTTTTGCATGACATGTGTTTGCATGTAAATTACAGACACAAATAGCAATTTTCTATTTTCATAGACTTTTAACTTTTAAAGGGCTTCTGCACATCCAGAAAAACTGTTCAAGTAGCTCATTATATATGGTTGAGTTTGAGGTTCCGGGACGTTGGACTTCTGTGTCCTGAGGGAAAGTATTTTATTTAATCCTTACAGTAGCTCTGCAAGGTGGGCAGGACAAATGTTATTATCACTGTTTTGCAGATGAGAAAGAGGGAACTGAGAGGGCAAGGGGCTTTTGAGAGGTTTCATAGCTAACTGGTCCTGGAATGGAACTTAAGACTCTGCATCTCTTGCCTAGTGCTTCTTTCTTTCATCCATCTCACTCCCCAGTTATTCATCCACTATGCATTTATTCCGTGTCTGTTACCTGTCAGTAACATTGCGCTTAAGTATGTGTGTTTATATATGTGTGTGTCTTCTGGGCCTTATGTGCGGTTCATGTCATCTCTATACAAGCCCTTAGAGTCCTTGTATGCCCCCAAGCCTACCAGCCCATGCTGGGGTTTCAGCTATCTTGTTATTCCTAAGTCACTGGGCTTCAGCACATTTCCTAGAGCCCCAGCAGGGGAGGCAGGCAGCTTTGGTATCAGGGACAGATCCCCAGGCAGCGGGCACAGAACGGAAGAGCAAGCCAGCAATGCCTCGGTAATGATAATGACTGTTTCATGATCCTTTATAGTTTATGAAGGGGTCTTAAAAACACCATCTCATTGCATTCTCACTCAGCACTAAAATCAATTTTATTATGTTTCTCAGTTTTCTTCAGGTGCAAAGAGAGGATAAATGACTCGCTCAGGGTTACTCAATTTGAGGACAGACTTGAATTCAGGTCATTTGTCTCTAAATTCTGTTCTCTTTCCATGGTGCCCAGCTGCCTCTGTAAAAGCAAGAAGAGCTTATGGTCTTTCTAGCCTTGTGAAGAGAAGCAGGTGACAGCTCAGTGGCAAGCAGCAGGAAGCCCCCAGTGACCCTCTGCAGAGGGAAAAAGACCAACTCAGATCCCTGAGCGGCCCCAGACCCTGAGCCAGCCTCCTATCAGCTGAGAAAGACACGGAGCAGTTGGAGGTTTCCACCCGCCCCCATCCCTGTGTCCTCTCTTATCTCAGTCCGTGGGCTTCTCCCAAGTGTCCTTGGGGAGGTGACAGCAATACACAGAACAAGGCAAAGGTGTCTTCCAATCTCTATGGCCTCTGGCAGTCTCTTTGTCTTTGAAGAGTGAGGGGTTTGGGGAACTGTCTAACCGCATTCATCCTCTAGCACCGGAGGAAGCTCTGGTTCCTGCTGCTGGAGGCAAACATCCTCGGCCTGGTCTCCCCGACTTGTGTCTGTGCCCCTCTCCGGATGCTGTCCACTTCTCCCTGTCTGTCTTCTTCCCCACAGATTAACCGCACCTGCCACCACAGGGCTGCGTGTGGCACCTTGTACTCAGTCAATGTGTGCACCACATTAACTCCGCCTGAAAAGAGCAAATATTTGTGTCAGGGGAACTGTTTCTCTCCTTGGCCCATGGAGTGAGTCCTGTTCATTCCACCCTTCACTACTTCCTGCCTTGCCTCAGTCCGAAGGGCCCCTATTTTCCCGATGTTTCCTTTTCTCTTTCTTCCTAAGCAGGGTCTCCCTGGACCAGGGGGCTTGGTAGTGTTGGGGGGAAATATTAAAAGCCAAGTGTGGTCCTAGGTCATGCCCCGTTCTCTCATTTGGCCTTATCAGTAATTAATATGAGGTTTTGTCGTCACCTGTCTGGTTCCTTTGTCTTATTTCTCAACTGTTATACTGGTCAGAGGAGGGAGTAGGCCAGTAGGGATGTATTTAATGAGCATCTGCAAACCTCATCAGAAATGTGTACAGAGGTGGGGGGCAATGGTAAGATATGTACACATATAATACCTTAATAAAAATTTGAAAAAAAAAAAAAAGAAATGTGTACAGAGGCCTTCTGGCCACTTATACTAGTATTTATGGCCTCCCTAGTCCCTTCTACCCTACAGGTCCAGCTAAATCCTCATTATCTTCCCCAGAGATATAGGGCTCACCTGGACTGGAACGCCCCTTCTTCAAAAACACCCACTTCTTCTCAAGGCTGTGGGTTCAGGATCTAAGTTTTCCACATTGGACATTAGAACCCATTCACTACACCTTCCCATTTGTTACATTGTCTTATCGAATTCTCTCTGCAACCCTATGACAAGGTGTCTATCCTTCACACAGTCCTGGTAAAGCTCCCTGGATTCCGGCAGTCTGCATCTCGATCCATTCTCTTCCCACCCTGTAATATATACACTTTTAATTGATTTCAGAGAGGAAGGGAGAGAGATAGAACATCAATGATGAGAGAGAATCATTGATTGGCTGCCTCCTACAAGCTCCCTACAGTGGGGGGTGTGGGGTTGAGGATCCAGCCCGCAACAGGGGCATGTGCCCTTGGCCGGAATCAAACCTGGAACCCTTCAGTCCACAGGCCAACAACGCTCTATCCACTGAGCCAAACCGGCTAGGGCTAAAGCAAATTGACATGAAACAAATGTTCAAAGGAATAATTATTAAATTGTTCAAAGTTACTTAAGTATTTACTGATAAACAATTTATGAGGAAAAAAATGCAAAAAATCAGAGGAAATAGCAAAACAAATACAAAATTCAGAGTTAATATTTGCTTCATACCTATTCCTACGAGGACTGGCCTCCAACTCCAGCCCACCCCTGAGGTCTCATCCAGCCCATATTTCCTAGTCATTCTTCTTCAAAATACACCCCCATCTCCCAATTGGCTGCTGCTAAGAGCCAGACAATTGGAGAAAAGTGGGTTGTCTATCTGGACTGTGCAGCTACTTTCATACACCTCCCCCTTCCCTTTGCGTGGCCCAGATTAATGAAGAACTAGGATTTCTCAGTCTCCCACTCCCAGTCTCCTGTCCCCCAGCCCCCAGCCCCGCCCTCCCCGCTTCGGAGGCCTCTTGTCCTTCCCTTTAAGGCCAGCCCCTCCCCCACGCCCACGCCTCCCGGCCCCGCCCCTCCTCCCCAAGCCCTGCCCCCTCCGACCCTCCCCTTTAAGGACCGGCCCCGGACGTAGACAAGCCTGTGACGCGGCCGCGGGCCCCCGGGCAGGGTAGTTTGTCGCGCGGCCGCTTCCCCCCCGGCTGGGCCCCCGCCGTCCCGCGTTCCACCGAGCGCCAGGCCCCCGGGGGGAGGGTGGGAGCAGGGCCGGTGGGCACCAGCGGAGCACGGCGGGACCCACGGAGCCCCGCGACCCGCCGAGCCTGGAGCCGGGCCCGGCCGGGGAAGCCGGCTCCAGCCCGGAGCAAACTTCGTCGCCGGGCGGGGGGTGGCGGGGACCCTGTCCGGAGCCGGAGGAGGGGGCGGCCGGGGGCCCTCCCGCCCCTGCTCCCGCGTCTCCCGGCACCATGCTGTCCAACTCCCAGGGCCAGACCCCGCCGGTGCTGTTCCCCAACCCGCCGCCGCCGCCGCCGCCGCAGCCCCCCGCCCCGTCCCAGCCGCCGCCGCAGCCCCCGCAGCAGTTTCCCCAGTTCCACGTCAAGTCGAGCCTGCAGATCAAGAAGAACGCCATCATCGACGACTACAAGGTCACCACCCAGGTCCTGGGGCTGGGCATCAACGGGAAAGTTTTGCAGATCTTCAACAAGAGGACGCAGGAGAAATTCGCCCTAAAAGTAGGTTCGGGGGCCGCGGGAGGGGAGGACAGGCACAGGGGAGCTCCCAGGGACCCATCCCGGTGCCGGGAGCGGCCGCAGCGCACGATCGCTCAGCGTGACCGCGCCGACCCTGTCCCGGACCGGGCGTCCGGGCCGCGGGGCAGTGGGTCGGGGCGCCGAGGGTGCCAAGTGGGCGGCCGGGGCGCGGGCAGCGGGAAGGTCAGGTCTGATGAGCAGACGGCGCTGCCGGGATCGCGTTTCCGGTCACTTCGGGTGTGAGTGGCGGGGGACTCGAGAGGACTCCTGAGGACTCTGCCATTTTGGGGTTTGAGCGGGATCCAGCCGAGTCTGAACGGTTGGCTTCGGGACCACTTCTGCTAAATTTCACCGCGTCTCGAGGAAGTGATTTTCCGGGGTTGTGGTTCCCCATCCTCTCTTCCCTCCTTCCTTTCTTTCTGCGGGCACAAAAGACCCATTACTCATTGAGCTGGTTGGTCGGTTGGTTTGGAGAAGTCGCATCTCAGAGGTTTATTTAGCCTCGCTCCTTATTTGGGAGCCGGAATGTGTGATTTCATTTCCCTGGGCCTCGCGAGTGCGGCCGGGCCTCCTGGGCGCGCGCCGTCCGGGAGGTCGTGCGAGGCTGGGGATTCCGCCGGGCCACCTCCCGCCCCCGTCCACCTCCCCGCCCCTCCCCCGGGGAAGGAGGGATTGTTTTGATCTGAGAGCAGGCGCCCTCCTACCTTCCGCGCCTGTGAGGCTCCAGATGGGAGGCCAGCGGGCTCGGCGCGGCGTCTGCTGTTTCCATAGCGTCATTGATCTTTGGAAACCGGGTTTGGAAACCACGCTTGGCCCGGTACTGATTCCGCAGATCGGATCGGAGGTGGCCACTTGAGTGCTGGACATGCATTGGTGGACAGTGGGAGGGAGCGTTATCCTTGAATTGGGGAAACCAAACCTCTTTTTTTTTTTTTTTGAGGGGGTGTGGTAGGAGGAAAATGGGGATTTCAGAGAGAATACCTACTTCAGAAGTTAACCAGAATGGACTTGGAGGTCTGGTGAGATGGATGAGTCTCCAATGTAGTCCCAGTGCAGTGGGAGCCAGTGTTCAGAGTCATTTAAAAGGTCTTCTCCTCAGAGGGTTTTCATATCAAACCGCATCTCTAAAGGTGACACATCACCCCTACTTCCCCTGGGGGGGTGTTAATGATTGGAGGAGAAAATTACTTCCTGTGTTATATTTATCTTTTCCTCCTCAACCCCCACTGCTAGCTGTATTTCAGCTATTCATACAAAACTCAGATATGTGTGTGTTATGGGTGGGACTGTTGGAATATATAATTAGATGTAATAGAACCCTGGTATGTATTTCAGGATTGGAGAGGGCAAGAATGTCCAATTTCCAGATTTTAGGCCTCTATAAATTATTTTTTCTTGCTCCTTCCATCCTCCTTTTTGGGGGAGAGCTTTCAACTAGCTCAACACTGTCAAGATTTCTTTGGTTTCTACTTTAAGGTGGTGTTGTGGGCTTCTGATTGTTGTTCAGTGTTGGACGGTGGGAGAAGGAATATATCAGTACGATGGACACTTTAATACTTTTTATGCCTTAGACCACTCTTTCCATACTCATAACTGGGGCTGGGAGGGGAGTGGTTGTTTGACCATGGCTCTGACCTTGGGGAATCGAGTTGAGTGAATATTGTTTGACCACATTTAACCTGTACCATTGAGGAAGTAACAGACTATTCTTTCTAGCAAAGTTTTGTCTCCTCTGAGATGCCATCTGCCTTCCCCCATCAGCAGTTTGGGGACACTGGCTACTCATTTTCTTGGTAAGTTGGAATATTGTATGGAGACTTTAGAACAAAAGCTCTCAATTTCTGCTCCTTTTTCTATTTAATGGGCACAGAAAACCACCCTCTAAAATGCTTTTGGGTGCAAATTAAGATTTCTGTTGTAATTAATAGGAGAGGGATTTGGATATTGACCCTCTTTGAATAGCTCAAAGAAAGGGAAAATCCAGCAGTGCTTTAAATAACACGCATCGTTTATCCTTCTCAGGTTAGCAATGCGTGAAGATTGAAGTCAGAGTCTGTTTTGACAGGTAGTCTGCTCCAGATCTTATAAGTTGACTCAACTGTTAAATTGTAGATTTCCCACACATCTTTGTGAAAAGCTTAATAATAGAGGAAGAAAGCAGGGATGAGGCATTCAGAGACTGACAGCAGTGTCAACAGCACTTCTATATCCAAATATTGGCCAACACATAATTACAGCTGTGGGGGAATTTGGTTCAAAGCATCCTGTGCCAGACATACACCAAAGAGATTTCTAGATCTTGACTCTTGATTAACTCAACCTTAGGTGCTGAGTAGTGAAGTGATTTTCAAAACCAGGAGTGCTTTGTATATAGCAAGAGAGGAAGATGGGGGTGGGGCAGAGTCAGGAGGGGTTGCCCCATCGGGATGGTGCCTACAGAAAAAGGGAAAGACCTCTACCCTCCACAGTGTGTCACACCATTCCTGGGGATTTGGGGCAGAGAGCAGGGCCTCTGATGAAGGTTCTGATGCCTGCAAATTTATGGGAGGTGGTGGCTGTCCAGATGCCCTACTCGCTGTCTGTGGTCTGTGAACTCTTAGCCTGATTAAGTGAAATCACTGCTTAAAATTTAAGTCTCAACTTGCCTGCCCTGCTGCTTCTCTCTCCACCTGAGAGATCTAACAGGTAAATGCTTTTGGTGGGTGCTATGACCTCACCTCACCATCTCTCCTGGCTGCTTCTGCTGAGTTCAGAGCCAGAGGGCTTTTAGAGGTCATCGCATCTAACCCCCTCATTTTGCAGATGAGAAAAGCAAGGCCCAGAGCGAAGACGTGCTGGAGGTAATATAGCCATGCGCTTGGCAGCGTCAGGATTAGAACCCAGGACAACTGACTCTGGGTCGCAGGCCTCTTCACACGTTGTACCTGTAATGCCATCAGCAGGCTAGTACCTGGACTGGCTGCTGCCCCATGAGGAGCTACACTGTCACCCAGGACCTCCTGGACCGGGCGAGGGGTGCTGGGTGGGTATTCCTCAGCAGTAATCCCTGAAGTTGGAGTTTATAAACCAACTCAGCAGCTCCATGCGTTTTGAATCTATGGTAACAAGCATTTTCACCACTCCTTTCCTTTTTTAGGGAGTGCTTGATGGGAATCTTATTTATTATTGTTTTTTGTACAAGAATATGGGACTTCTATGAACTGTTTCTTTGATAGGGACACCTAGTCTCAAGCCACTTGAGTAGTAATTGGTCGTATTCCCTGTGCAGTTCCTCAGCTGCTTCCTGCTTCACTGTGTCATGGTGGCTCTTGGTTATTAGCTGAACAAATTTAATTAAAGCTGGCATGGTTGTCCCTCTCTGCTGTGTGGCTCAGATTAGGTGAAACATGTTATCGCTTAAAAAAATATAAGATGCTGTCATCACTTATCTCTGTTTACCTTTCCATTGCACGGGTTAGAGAAAACAAGGCCCTTGGTGTCTTCTCCTTTCCTTTCTCCAGCGTCCTTTCTTCCCGGATCACGCAGTGTCACGGCAACGTGGCTGCCTTTGGTGTTCTGGAGGGGAGTTGACTGAACCTGCCATGGTTGGTCTGGATACTGTCAGAGGGAAGGCCAGAGCTCCCACATCCCCCGTACAGGCGGCATCTTACCCAGCACACCTCATCATACCTGTTAGGGAGCAAGATGGGAGTGTGGCTGGGTGAAGGGCAGTGTCCAGCCTGGGGTTTGCTGGATAGGATCAGAAGGTGAGGCAAGTTTCATTGACCAGATCAGCCTCTTACATTCACGTTGGTTACAGGTGGTTCATAGTTCACTGAGCATCCTACTGTATGTTGTATGGAGGACACAGGCATATAAAGTGGCCTTAAAATTTGAGGGGTCAAGAAACCGATTTGGAGAAGGTGAAACTAACAAATGTAGTCTAGGGTTTTACTGTTCAATGTGGTAACCAAGCGCCAAGCATGGCTATTAAAATTAGAATTAATGAAACTAAATTAAATAAAAAAATCAGTTGCTAGCCACTTTTCAAGTGTTCAGGAGCTACACGTGGCCAGTGGCTATTGAATTGAACAGTTCCGAAGAACATGTTTATCCCCGCAGAAAGTCCCACTGCACTTTGCTGGTCTAGGCGTTAAATCGTGTGCTTGGGAATAGAGGAGCTTTGACACAGGGGAATCTGTAAGGATCGGAAGAGCTGAGAACAGCTCATTACTGGGTCCCTGGGGAAGGAGCAGACCTGCAGGAGGTGATGGTGATGTTGGCCCTGGGTAGTGCAGTTGAGGGGAGAGAAGGAGGTCCAGGTGGTAGGGAGCAAGAGGGGCTGGTGTCTCAGAATTGAACCTAAGCCATCTTGCTATTAAAAGCAGGTTTTAAAGTGTTTGAGGGTCATGAAGTAAGTGAGCAGGATGTTATAAAGAAAGGTTAGGAATTGCTGAGGTTGGGGCTTGTGGCTTTTTTTTGAGGGCGGGTTTCAGAGACCCTGTCTCTCTCCTGCGGCTCTGGCCCCTGCAGACTGCAGCAGGGTGCTTGGCATCCACTGAGCAGGATCAAAGCCGGTTGACTCATGGTCCTTTTTCATTTGTGAATTCTGGGCTTTGATGGAGCTTGAAAATAATCTTCAGCTGAGGTCTGGGATCATCGGCTTACAGAAAGTGGGGGTGGAGCAAAGCCCCAGGCCTCGGGACCAGGTGTTGGTGGGTGTCTGGAAAATGTAGGGGCTCCTCTTCAGGAGGGGGAAGGTATTGGTATCCATGATTACCATGTTTTGATGCTAGGGATCGGAGGAGTTGGGCCATCATCAGGTGATAGTTTTACTTAAGAAGCAGGTGCAGGGGATTCAGGGTGAGGCCTGGAGGAGCCAAGCTTCAGGCTGCTGGAGGCAGTTTTAAGCCCTGACCCAATCCTGGGGTTGGGGGAGCGCCAAAGCTCTGCTCACTGTGGAGTCTGTGCCAGCAGGAATGTCAGCCACAGGGGAAGGACAGCACGGGCATCTGATTCCTAGCCCTTGCACGATCCCAGGTGGTCCTCCGTGCTCTGACCCAGGATTCTCCCCTGGTTTCATGTCTGTGGCAGAGTCTTCCTTTCCTGCTCCCTCTCCTCGTCAGGCCCTTCCAAGGGCCAAGTGGGCTCTCTTTCCCCTCCTCCCTGTACTGCGTCTTCCCAGGTGCCCCAGAGTGGGTGGGTGGGCAGGGCAGAGCAGAATTGTTCTTCGTGTTTGAAGGGGCTGCCGCTGCTCTCGGTAATGATTTAAGGCCCCGTGGTGAAGGGACCCATACCTCGAAGCACCTCAGAGCTGACCTTACTCCCCTGTCATCTTTCTTGACTCCTTCCAACTCACCGAGGAAAAGGCTGGAGCCGTCCGCAAGGATTGAGTGGTATGTCCAAGGTCCTACCTGGTGTCAGCGCAAGGGCCATGTCTTGGGACCTGCTTCCCCTGAGACCGCTGCTTGATTTGCTAAAGGCAGCATTGCTGGGGTTGTAGACCTGACAGTGCAAAACTGAGCTCCCCTGACAGTCACTAGGATCTTTCAACGTAGGTCACCTTATAATGGGGACACTGGTAAAGAGAAGGGACCACACAGCTGTGGCAGCTTGCTGGATACCAGATCAGATCTTCTAGTTTTCAGGGGCATACTGATACTTTGTATTTTAAGATATGTAAGGATGGAAACATCTAGAGATGAGGCCATTGTGATGGGTTATGTGCTAGCTTAGAAAGGGGGGAAAAAGACCTAGTCTTTGTGTCCTGCTAGCTAGTTATGTGACCTTGAGCAGGTCAGTTAAACTTTCCAGGCCTCATTGCACATATCAGCGTGTCAGGCAGGCTGTCAGTGGCTCCTTGAGCACTTGGCATTGTGAGACAGTGGACGGCTGCCCTGGAAGAAGAGGCTGAGGGCGGGCAGGATAGCTTGCTGACATGCCGGACCATCAGCAGTATGTGGGCCAGCATGGATGCCTTTTTGATAGGACAGCCTGTGTCCAGTTAGTTACCATCACTGAGCAGCTGGTAAAGGGACCCATACCTTGCTGTGTGAACACTCAGAGGTGTTTCAGTTAGAGAGGATGGGCTGTGTAACTCCATGGGGTGTGAATCTACTTCCTTGAAATAGAAGAATCGTAGTGCGCTGGTGAAGATGGGAATTTTTTTTTCTTCCTGTCTGAAACCCTGTTCCCATTTGAAGTCATGGGGCCAAACGTGACTGTGAGGGGTGGTGCAGGGGCACCTGCTGAGTGAGGGAGTGAGGCTGTAATCTAGCACAGTGGTCAGCAAACTCATTAGTCAACAGAGCCAAATATCAACAGTACAACGATCGAAATTTCTTTTGAGAGCCAAATTTTTTAAACTTAAACTTCTTCTAACGCCACTTCTTCAAAATAGACTCGCCCAGGCCGTGGTATTTTGTGGAAGAGCCACACTCAAGGGGCCAAAGAGCCGCATGTGGCTCGCGAGCCGCAGTTTGCCGACCACTGATCTAGCACATTGTTGCGTCAGGCTTTGCCTCAGGGTAGCTGCATCCATCCATATGTGTGTCTTCTTCTCTTTCACTCAGAGTTACAGCAGGGACTAGGCCTATTCTGAGGTGAGAGTTGGAGACTGATTCCCAGAGCTGATGGGAAGTTAGGATTTCCATTCAGATGCCATTCCTTCCCGAAGGACTGGGTAAGAGGGATATCAGGAGTCTGAAGAAGCAAGAGGAGAGGTGGGGTGCCCGGTGAGTTGTGTTCTTTTCTCTTCTTCCTGCCCATTCAAGGCTAAAGCAATCGTTTCAGGCCTGGAGCTTTGGACTGTCGGGTCCTGTGTGCGGGGCCATCAGATTTGGTGGGAGGAAGAAGAGACACAGGGGAAAGGGGATGAGGTTGTGCTCAGCCGGGCAGTACAGAGTTCTTGGGATCTTCATTCTCTGACCCAGAAAACACCTTGGTGTGCCACTGCGCCATCCAGCAGGTAGTAGAGGCTAGGCCATGGACTCAAGGTCAGTCCCTATCTGTAACTGATCTTCCCTCCAAGACCAGCCAGGCTGTGTGTTTGTTCCACTAGGAACCCGAGCTTCCCAAAGAGCCAGAAGAAAGGTATCTTACTTTTAAGGGGCATTTCCAGGCATCTCTGGCGTCCCTCCAGGACTTATCTGGGGTGCAGAGTGGTGACCAAAGGCTAAGCTTCATGGCCACCATTGGAAGCTTTATTTGTCTCAGAAAAGATGAAGGGAACAAAGGGAACTGCTCTGTCCAGGTCTTTTCTCTGTTTAGCTTTTCTCTACGAAGATGCTTCTTTTGAACCTGAAGCAAAGGTGAAATCTTTCTAGTCTCAGATAGGGGAGGGGACGTCTCCTGCTGGCAATACACCTGCCAGCTCTTCCACCTTTGTGTTCCTGGGGGCTCCTTCTGCACCCTTCCACTTCCTCAGGCAGGTGACTGAGTTGGTCACTTTGCTGCCATTATGATTATCCATACTGTTCCAGGGCAACCTGGACTCTGGCCCAGGATCCAGCCCCTCTGTCCCAGCAGCTAAAAATAAACCTGCCACTGCTGCAGTCTACCCTCATGCCAGGCCCTGGTGTCTGTCTCAGGTCTTCCTGCCACGCTGAACTTCTCTCTTGTCACTCTCGCCCTCTCCATTTGCCGCTTGGCTCCCAGCCTGAGCTGGGTAGGTAGTTTGGGAGCAGACGGTGGTCTGAGTGCTGGGAGTGAGCCGTGGCTGGTGCTTGTCCAGGTAGCGAGCTGTATGCATGTGCACAAGGGCTCTGGGGAGCCACCTTGCTTGCTTCCCACTAGGGGAAGGGTGAGACACGGAGGCGGGTGGACGAGTTCATCAGAGTTCATCAGACTTTCCGCTCTTTGCCTACAGCTCTGGCTCCCTCCAAGCTCCACCTGCAAACAGCTCCCTGCCAGAAGGTGTGTGCGGGAATGAGGCAGAAAGGCCTGCCCTGGCTGTCCCAGGCCCTTACCGCTGCCCTGGGACTGAGCATGCTACCTGCCCTAGGACTCCTGACCGTTGCTAAGCGATACTCTCCACCTCTGCAGCACGGAGGGGAGGGGAGGTGCTTCCAGTTACCACATTCAAAAGTGTGACCTCATCTCCTTAGCTTCCAAGAATAGAGGCCCTGGCTGGGCCTCCTTCCTGCGTCAGGCCATGGCCTCCTGGCTCTCCCAGCTCAGCCACCTGCAGGGGGTCCCAGAGAGCATGGGTCTCATCTACCTCCTGACTGTGGGGATGGGGATTGGTGATCTGTTCCATTGAGGTCCATCAAGGTGATCTCTTCCCTTGCCGCCCATGGCTCCTGGGGACCTAGAGCCAGGAGGTGAGGGAAGGGGCTCAGGTGGCTGGGACACCTGTTGAACTGATGGATACTGGTTAGAATATTTGCCTTGGGGATTCTCTTCTTTCTGATTTTTCTAATCCTTGGACAGGTGTTGGTGCTAACCATAGCACAGGAGGGGGAGGGTTCTGTGTCTGTGTTCTGAGATGAGGGTTCATTTGGGAGAAGGATGAGTGGGGAGAGTGACAGAAGCCAAGGTAGGACTTTTGCCTTCAGCTAGAGTTACATGCCCAGACCGTGTCTCCACGTCTGCCTCCTCCTGTCCGCCTTTCCTCCGCAGGGAGAGATCTGTTTGCCGAGGCCCATGGGCCTCTGCAGAGGAGGAGTTGGGTGTAAATTTCTAAGAGTTTATTTTTAACTCTGACAGACGGAGCCCCTGTCCTTGGGTAGCCGTGCTGTTCCTCTCCTCTCCCTACCCCAGGCCTGGGCCTCCTTCCCTGGCGGCTGTAATTCTTAGAGGAAGGCTGGTAGGTTCTGAAGGCCCGGCTTCCAGGAGCCTGGGAGGGAATCCCCTCTAAGCGAAGAATCTGCAGAGCTCTAGTGCCGTGGGGCTGGGCAGGGAGAGGGTGGCCCTGTGCATTTGAGGCCACGTGTGGAACTTAGAGCATTCCAGGAATGCAGGTGACGGGGAAGAGACTGTGTGTCTTAGAGCTCGGACTCTGTGCTCTGTTGTGCTGGTGAGGGCAGCAAGGGGTCATCTTGTACCTTCCACCCTCTCTCCTTACAGCACCTCTCTCCTTACAGCACCTAGCTCCGAAAGCCACAGGGACTAACTGAGCATGTGCAATAACCTGCTTTGTAAAGGCTTAGGTAGGTTTATACTATTCCCCCTGGCTGCCAGGCTCACAAACATCGCATTCTTTTCACAGAGCCTGTGGGAGTCTCAGGGACTTCATGCTCTTCATGTCCCCTGCCCCGGGCTGTGCTCTTAGGGAGGAGGAAGGGGGGGCATGGGTGCCCCTTGCATGTGTCCCCTGATTTCATGCAGTTATTTTGGTTACCTTGCCTTTCAAAAGAGCACAAAACTGGGTTTAAAATGTAATTGGAGAAAGAAGGACTAGGGAATAATGGGGGTGGGAGTGGGGATAGGCAATAGAAACATGGCTGACTCTGAGACCCCAGCCATGGGAGGAAGGTTTTGGCCCTCAATTCCTTGGGGTACATGGAGGATTAGTTTGCCGAAAGCCCAGCTCTGATCATGTAGCTTCCGAGCTTAAACCCTTCAATGGGTTCCCTTGCCTAAAGAAAACAGGAGATTTCCAAATCCTTCCCTGATTGGACCTCGATTTAAAAAAAAAAAAAAATTAAGGGTCTTATCTATGCTGTTTCCTTAATAGGACTCTGCTTCCCTAGCCCCTCACCTTTGCCATAGTGTGTACCCCATCTGTCCATCTGTAGCTCATTTGCCTCTGTGCCCCAGCCCCATCTGTATCTCCCTATTCTCTCCTGTACAGATGCTGCTGCATTCACGAAGCCTTTCACACCGGAAGCGGGTCCCCCACCCCTCCCTGTCAAACTCACCAAGACACTGGAAACTTTTTTTTTTTTTTTAAATATTTTATTGCTTTTTTACAGAGAGGAAGGGAGAGGGATAGAGAGTTAGAAACATCGATGAGAGAGAAACATCGATCAGCTGCCTCCTGCACACCTCCCACTGGGGATGTGCCCGCAACCAAGGTACATGCCCTTGACCGGAATCGAACCTGGGACCCTTCAGTCCGCAGGCCGACGCTCTATCCACCGAGCCAAACCGGTCAGGGCGACACTGGAAACTTTTATTGCACGTTTTAAATATCTTTCTCCATGTGCAAGGGGCTCCCCAAGACATTGGATTCTACATTCCTTGAAGACCTCCTTCTTCATTACTTTTGTATCCTCTTATTTCCATGTGGTGACTGAATGCCATTATTAAATTCCTAGAGTACTTCAGCACTGTGCATTATACCTGGCTGCCTAATAAAGGTGTGATAACTGATAACAATGAGTGGATGCTTCCTACATAAATGTAAGGTACTAGCCCTGATCCTCAGGGTTGAAGAGGAGGTTCTGGGAAAAGGACAATATTGGGCTGGACTCTATGACTGACGCTGGTGTATATTAAGGTCCCCGCAAGTGTCTGTCCCTGTTATTCCTCCTGTCTACTAAAATGCCACTCTCAGAAGAGTATTCTGGGCACTTCTTCCCTCCACCCACTCGGATCTGCTGACTCAAGCTGGCACCTTCTGCTTCTGCTAACAGACTTCTCGTTCTTGTAAGGGACCTGACCCCATTTCCCATTGATGCCTCTTCTCCTTGTTCCAGAGCCCCTCCTTTTCCTGTTCTGCTGTGGAGACGAACCCTTCTGCCTCTCGGAAACTTTGACCGAGGGAGGGACAGCTGTGGAGCTTGCCAGCTTTCCTTCAGCTCTTGGCCTCTTTTAGCTAGCTTCAGACACAGCAGAGACACACAGATGCAGTCCAAGGTGATCTCTCTGCTGGCCTTTCTCTGTGTGTTGCAAGAGGACCAGTGTTGCACACCAAGTTGCCGGGATTGAGGTTAGAGGTTTGAACCTCGTGGGGCCGCTCAACTCCATGCCCCAGATTTCCTGGGGAAACCGAACTGAGAGACCTGGTGGCGTGGTCCTCAGCAAGTCCCAGAACCTCTCTGGGCCCCACTCCGTTTCCTCATTTGTAAATTAAAGGACTGAAACGTGATCTGGAAGGACCCCAAATTGAAGAGCTTTCTTCATTTATTGTTGTTGCAGCCCCACTACTGAGAAGACAACCAGATGCTGGGAAAGAGGTGGTCAGCCAGGTTCCAGGCGGCAGGTTCCAGGGAGCCTGGGGCCTAGGAGCCCTCCTGTCTGTCCTCACTGTCTGCAGGCCACTGTTCTTTCACCCTCCTCCTGGCTGTAGTAGTTTTATTCAGTCAGCCATTCAAGCAGTGTTTACAAACGTATTCTCTTCCTTGCCTGCCTCCTGTCTTCCCTGCTGACTGGCCATCAGGAGGCTCAGATGGCAGAATTGGCCTAGAATGAGCCCCTTTAATTCTTCTGCTATATGAGATGAGAGGAATTTTGAACAATGAGGGTTGATTTCTAGCAGCTTGGACTAGACCCCCACTTTTCTAAGCAGGATTTGCCTTACATGTCTTCTATCCCTCTGAGAGCCAAAGCAACTTACTACTCAAGAAAATCAATTAGCAGAGCCAAGACTGACGTTTACAGCCTCCCTAAGGATAGATCAGAGCAGCAGGTTGACTTTGATACATATACCAACCTTCTGTCTTCTGCCTCATTAGATCACTGTTGAAAGTTTAGCAACTCTGTAAAAGGCTTCCCAGATGAATAGCAAGGCTTTATTGAGCAGATACTACGTATCAGGCATTGTGGTGGGTGTTTTACTTACACTCTGTTGTTCATCCTTAAAAATAATACTGCTAAGTAAGAGTCTTGAGGAAACATTCAGAATAATTCACTCATTAGCATTTATTTATTGAGCACCTACTAAGTATTACTTTAGGCTCTGGGCATATATCACTTACCAAACAGGCCAGAAAAACAAAACAAAATACAAATCCTACCTGCATGGCGCTTGTACTCTAGCAGAGAGACAGACAAAACAGTTAGTGATACAGCTTATTGGATGGTGATAGGTGTAAAGGAGAAGATAAAGCAGAGGAGGAGGCCCTGGAATGCTGGGAGTGTGTGTGTGTGTGTGTGTGTGTGTGTGTGTGTGTGTGTGTGTGTGTTGGTGACATTTTAAATAGGGGCTCAGGCAGGGCTTCACTACAAAAGTGACATTTGAGTGGGCCTTGGAAATATTTGGAGGGGGAGGGTCTGCAGGCAGACACAATAGCCAGTCCAGAGCCCTGAGGCTGTTACTGATGGAAGCATCTAACTCTAAAAGGGGCTCCTTAGAGCTTGTATTACTGCCTCTCTAATAGTTCCTCCATGGCTCCGTTATAACTCAGTACTTAGTTCACCTAGCAATTTATGTTTTACCATCAAATATTTATGGATGCTTATTTTGTGCAAATTGCTACAGTGATAAATGTAGGCCCTGCCTTTGGGAACTTAGAGTTTAGAGAAGGAGTGAACACCTATGTGTGTATAAGGAACGAGAGGAGTGAAGAAGACTGCCTCCTAAATCTGGGCTGTGCCCTTCACACAGGCTCCCACTTGACACTGACAGGAGTACAGCAGGTCCTCGAATAATCACGTCATTCCATCATGACATTGATAAGATGCTGCTGTGGAACTGAACTCTTGTTTCTATCATGAGCCTACGCTAAAATTGGTTTCATGATCCATTGTTTCACTTAAAGTCGCAGAATCTGCCACCAACAGCGTTGAGGACTTACTTTACCTCTGGCAGGTCGGCCAGGTGGTCCGTTCCAGGTTTTACACAGGAAGAAAGAAGTTCAGGGAGGTGGTGCTGGAAGTGATGAGTCAGGCAACAGACTGGCCACAAAGGATACAGAGGCATGGGATGGCTCCCTGAGGCTGGAGGGGTTAGAGGTGGGGTCACTTTAGCCTGGCACTGACAGGGACACCTCATGGACTCACCCCTGTGACACCCAGGAGATCGTGCAGACAAAAGTTTGGCCAACAGAGGCACGTCACTGGGAGCTCTCACCTTCTGTGTGGCCGAGGGGGAAAGAGGCTTGTTTCCCCATGGATCTTCCGCTGATAGGACTTGCTGGGATGGGGTGTTGCCTGACCATTTCTCAGAGCCAGGGTGGGAGGGGGCAATGACAGGAAATGACCAGGCTGGCACAGTGGCGGGGTTATTTTTACTCTCCTTTGGGCTCTCGTGGGGCTTCTCTCTTGCTCTGAAGAGTCACATCCTTCGTGTGTTCACCTCCCAGGTGGAGGAGTGGCAGGCGGCAGGCAGGTGCCAGAAGGCTCTCAGCTCCTGTCTCTCAGGAGCTGGGCGAGCAGAAGTGGGGGCTCAGGATGGGGCGATTGACCGTTAGTGCAGATGGGAAAGTGAAGCAATGGGTCGGGCCTGTTTTTTCCTGAGCATGTGCGGTGGCAGAGGAAGTTGCAACATGTTGTGTGTTTTTTTTCTTCTTTCTTTCTTTTTATAGAGCAAGAAAGGGGGGAAAACTTCCAGTAAACTTCAGAAAAAGTATCTGGTCTTTGATGGATGGTTATCGGCCCTCCCCCACAGTGCTTTCTGTCCCTAGCCTTTCTTCCAGCCCTGCTCCCCATACATGCTTTCCAGTGTCCCTCTTCTCTGAGGGCTGTCTCTGCAGCAGGCCAGCTGCCTCCCCAAAGAGAAAGTGTCCATAACCTGGGCCCAGGGAGCCTTGAGAAAGCATCTTGTCTGTTGTCCTCCAGGTGAGAGACAGGCTGCATGCCTGGCAGGTGGCGGGTGGCCTCTCCTGGACAGTGACAGCCGTTTAACTATGACACCCACCTGGCCGCACTTGCTGCAGCGTCGGTCTGTGTTCATTTGGCATCGCAGAAGGTTGAGGCAGTCCCTGTTCTCAGCTCAGATAACCACACTTTTTGGTAGACACTTCAGAGCACGTGTCTTGGCAGATGCTGGGGAAAGGGGCCTGAGAAGTGGGAGGCAGGAGTCCAGGCTGGAGACCACACATGTGAATCTGGAGTCCTCGGTCAGGTTTGAATCTGGCCTTTGTGCTGTACCTGGGCAGGGATCCAGTTGTGTTTGGAAGTGTTCAGACGATATCTTTCCCTGATGAAAACTTCTGAGGTCTGGAACTTTCTCTGGTGAGATTCCTTTCCTTTCTCTTGGATTTCTGTACCCCAGTACAGCCAAAAAGTGCCAGTGCAAACCTGCTTTGAGACCCCAGCTTTTGTGCACTGGGGGACGAGATGGTCCCCGAGGATGAGGTCTGGTCTGCTTGCTCCAAGGAAGCCGCGGTGATGGCTGCAGGGGCTCCTGGTGTCCCTGCTTCATTGGCAGAGCAGGACCAAGCCCGCAGGGCTGAGCTTCTGTTCAGGCTCTTTGTTCTCTTACCTGCTTCCTCTGGTACAGCCGACACAGAGCTCCCCCTTCCTGCTATTCCCTTTGCATTGCATCTCCCTGTCATCAGGTGGGTCTCCTCAGGCTGGGATGAGCTCCAGGCCGTGGTGGTGGAGGGAATGGAGTCAGGATGTGCTCATTTGCCTGGAACGCACAGTGAATACGGACGGGCTTTCACAGAAGCTGCGCTGGCCAGTATGGTAACGATAGCCACATGTGGCTATTTAAAGTGAAATAATAAAATGAAATCAGTACCGCTGTGGCACTAGCCACCTTTCAGATGCTCAGTCGTCACCGTTTTGGCCAGCGCAGGCAGAGAACGTTCCATCGTCCTGGCAGGCTCTTAGTGCTGACTCTGAAGGAGATCGTTCTGCACCCTGGTAAAGGCTTCCCTAAGCTGGGGCGGGATTTGTACAAGAGCCTGAGGGAGGTTTTGAGGTTCAGGCCAGAGGATCAAGAGACAGGGACCTTAAATAGTATTTAGTTTGTCTTGTTTATGGCTCATAGCCATCTAGCCCAGTGGCTCCCAAACCAGGTCGATTGTCAGAATCACCTTGGCAAACATTTGAAAATACAGATTCTGGGCTCCACTCTTCGTATGTTATTGAGTGCAAGACTCTACAGGGTGATATTCAGGAATATGTGTTTTTACCTGACTATTATCAGGGTTTGGCCACCTTTGATCTGTGGAACCTACGCTTAAATCCCTTCAAGTGATGGGGATCTTACTTCTTTTTAGAGACTTAACCATCACAAAAATTCCTCTTGTTAAAGATCAGTGTTTATTAAGCTCCAGATTTAGTTTCCAGCACTTGTAATGCGGCTCAACGCTCGCTGTTGTTCCCGAGCCTCACAGATGCTTGGGCACAGCCGTGGTGTGCTCCCTGCCACCTGGCGTCACGGCACATTTTCAGAGTACACAGCCTGCCAAGGGCTCTCAAGAGATGCAGAGATGGGACCCCGTCCCCAGGCTCCTCCTGACGGTCAGGCCTGGCCGAGAGATGGGGAAAGGTGCACCTCTTGTGGACCCTGACAGTGGAGCCCCAAGGAGTGCCCGTCTGCTGGGGAGCACGTGTACCTTCCATCTCTCGGAACTGTTCCCTGGGAGAGAGTCCCTGATTCTCCTCCCGGGCACTTGCTTTTCAGGGGCACTGGTCTGGTTTTCTTCAGAGACTCAAACATCCTCCCCAGTCAGATAGGACCATAAACACCACTTCTGTTTAGAGACCTTAGTAGCCTCCCCTCCCCTCCAGCGAAGGGCTCCGACTTCTAAACATGGTATTCAAGTAAGCTGGCTTTGGCCTTCCCTTCCACCTCTACCTCATCGCGCGCAAACGCTCATCCTGCCAGGATGGATGACTGCTGCCCGCTCTGCAGTGTGTTCTAGGCTCCCATCGCGTCTCCTAGGCCTCCATTTGTGCATCCTTTTATGTCCCGGTAGAACTGAGCTGTCCTTCAAGGCTTAGGTCGCACCCTCAACTCTAGGCAGGATACCTAACTACCTTTCTTATCCTAGTGGTGTTGATATTCGCTGTATGACTGCCATGCATGTGACTTCAGTCACTCCCATGTCCTCTCCTGCTAGACTCTAAGCTCCTGAGGCCAAGGACTGGCTTGCTGGGATCTCCCAGTGCCAGCGCAGGGCTGGGTGCTCAGCTGGGGTGCAGCGCCTGCCCACAGGAGTGGGTCAGTGTCCTCCTTGTTTGCCTGCTTTGGGACTCTGATGAGACTGCCACAGGGCATGGGAGCCCCTTTCCAGCACCAGCATTGTATCCCCAGTGGCCTCAGCCTCATCAGCTCTGATGAGAAAGTGACGAGAAAAGTGCTGTTTAGCAGCTGATAATTAACAAGCAGGCATGAGACCCTGGCTGCCTCAGAGGCAAACTGGTGTTTAAACAATAAAGTTTTTAAAATCAAGAATTAAAGTGTCAGCTTCAGAAGCAGCTACATCCAAACACAACCTGCCCTCCCCCCAGTTAGAGGAGGTAAGGGGGATAATGAGTGAAAGCAAAGGATTCTCTGGCCTTGAGGGTCCAGGGGAAGAGGCTGGGTGGTGGGGAGCCAGAGCCGGGAAAGAGACTTGTGCTTCTGTCTCTGGGGTGGGACCTGGGGCTGCTTGGGGACTGCGGAGGGGGCTTCCCTGGACAGGACTGTCCATGTTCCCTTTCACTCCCAGTTTCTATAGGCTGCCTAATATTTGCCAGGTGGACAAGAAGAGAAATTTAGTAGGAATAAATGCGGCTATTTCCCAAGGCGGTAAAGCACACAGTTTGTATGCGGCGATGAATAGAGGTAGTTGGGTGCTGCCTGGTGGAATGTCATCTTGTTTTCTTCCGATGCTGCTGGGGTGGGAGGAGAGCTGACATCGGGCCTCCTCCCCTTCTAGGTCAGAACCAGAGCACAAGGAATTCCCCAGCCTTTGGTGGTGCCCGGACGCTAACCACAGCCTCCCTCTCTGCTGAAGGTGTTCTAAGAAATCTAACTGTTCCAGGAACCAGCCGTGGCTGCAGAGCAGGGGCAGCTGCGAGAGAGGCAGAGACTTCCTGTGGGGGCCCTGCCCCTGCTCACTGCAGAGGCCAGCGGGGAACACCCTTCCAGAGTCTCCTTCATTCCCAAAGACTAGGAAGCCCGTGGTAGGAAAACAGGCTGCCGAAGGGTCTTCCTCAAGTACACCCCGGGCACACGCCTCTTTCCAACCCAAAGTAAAGGTCAGTCTGAGAAACAATTTCTCTAAGAGACTTGAGATATGTAGCTTGAATATGAAAACTCTGGACCCTGGGAAATGTTGACCATCAATACTGTGCCTGAGTATCATTGTTACCTGCCCACTGGCGCCTGGCCCTGATGGGAGGAGGGTTGAGTGACAATCTTCGCTGGTCAAGCTTGGTCAGCCTGTTATTCCTCTTAGGTTCTCCGTTGGAATTAGTGGAACTGGTGCCTCAGCTCACTCAGACCTTGTGTGGCATTTCTGGTGGTGACCTCTCACCGACCACAGGTGTGTACATAGACTGCGGTCACCCATACCCTTATGGCCAAATGCAAAACAGTGGGGAAGGCTAGGGGGAGACTTGATGAGGGAATGAAACCAGCTGGCTCCTCTGGGACAGAACCCTTGTCCTTGGGGACATAGCACAGGTGATTCACAGACAGGGTTGGCTAGAGTGTGTGTGCAGAGGTTGCGTATCTTGCATGAAGTTCCGATGGTCCTTGCAGAAACTTCACTCCAGTTGATTTGAATGGTGAAGATACCACCAGTGTGTGTGTGCTCATGAACCTGCTCATTCATCGGTTCACTGGACGCTTATTGAGGGGAGAAGTATTTCCTATTCGCTCCAAATGGTAGAAGAGCAATGTACCGAGAGTTGGTGAACATGGAGGAAAGAGCCACCCATTTCTCCAGACACTGCAGTCTAGGAATGTGTTGGTGGAATGCCCATTCTCAGATGCTCTGTGATCAGGTAAATCTGGGAAACATTCTGCAGTGCACTTTAGCATCTTAAAGGCTCTGAGAAGTCCTGTAGTAAAAGAATCTATTTGACTTTGTATAACCTAGTGCTTGTGGCATATACAGGACCCTTTTTTTGGCTTATCACTTGTTAACATCCTACAGAATAGGTCTGAGAAATGGCAGTACAATCCCCCTGCTCTGGAAGAACTGTCCAGTGGTTCAGAGAATTCACCTGACTACACGTCAACACAGGTTTGAGAGGCTTAAAAGAGAGGGTGTGTGTGTGTGTGTGTGTGTGTGTAAATGCTGGGGTGTGTGGCAGAGAAGGGCCCCTGGCAGGTGGCTTCTATTGAAGTTGGCCCTGGCTGCATCCCTGCTGGCTTTGTGCTTCTGCAGGAGGCTTTTGTCCTGACTTGAACATACTGAATAATACTGAATAGCAGCTACATCTGTCGTGCTTGGGACGCGGCAGTTTGCAGCGTGGGGGGTGAACAAGCAGTGAGCAGCACCCCTGCTTCAGGCCCAGGCTACTGAGAGCTCCCCAGTGTCAGAGAAGGGAGGGGCTGGTGATCCCAAGGGCAGCTGCTCGCTAATCCTGGCAGTGGAGGGGAGCAAGATTTAGCTCCCTTATCTCTGCATTCCCCTGTCCAGTGGGGGAGATGTGTTGAACCTGGAGGTGGCAGCTAGGAAGAAACAGGTGGGCTGGGTGTTTGCTCCCTTCTTCCCCACCCAAAGGGCCTCTGGAGGGAGGGTGGACCAGGGTGGAGAGGCACTTGGCTCTCCATCACTCAGGGAATGGAGATGAAGGTATTTGCTGCTCTGTAGAGTGGGTTTACTAAAGTTGGTGGAGTTTTAAAATTTGAGAGTCCTGGGTAGAATTGTTGTCAGGCCATTGGAGACGGGAGGTGGGTGTGGACGATTGGTCCCCCAGATGGCCAGCTCCCTGAGAAAGGCCTGGGAGGGCCCACTAGGTCCTTCACTTGGAGCAAGCTCAGGCCCAGGGAATCCCCGAGCCTGTTGCAGGCCTCAAGCCCTCCCGACACAGCTGTGGCAGGAGGTCACGGTGATTTCTAAGGAAATTGGCCACTGGGGAACACATGAGAATGTGGTTGGGAATCAGCCACTCTCGCTGGGGAGCACACACTTCCAGTGTGAGCAGACATCAGTGTCATTAAAACACGCCCAGGATTTCCTGTCTTTGTACGAGTGCATGTATGTATGTTTGGTTACGCGGCTTTTTCTCTTTTGACCTTCCAAAAGGGAGGGGTATTAGTCTGTCCTCAGGAACTAGGGTGAGATGTCTGTCACCTCCCAGCTCCTCTGGCTTCTCTCTGCCTTCCCTCAGCCTCAGCCTCAGCCTCAGCCTCAGCCTCAGCCACGGCCTCAGCCACAGCCACCGCAGCCGGTGCCACTCAGATGGGAGAGGAGTACACCCAATCCCTCTGATTGTTGCCTGGGTCAGTAGAAAGGGCAGATCCCGGCTTCAGTCCTCCAGTTCCCCTTGAGCAGGAAGTCTGGGTGGACCAGGCTTTGGTTTGGGAAGCAGGAGTATTATTAGCTGCTGCTGCCAACTGGGGCTATGTTTGCAGACTCCCAGGCTCCAGCGTCCCGGGAGGGACCAGCAGCTCTGACCCCTGAGGACTTGCTGTGGCCCCCAAGGCAGGGAGCCCTTGCCAGGAAGCTCTGAGCTCACTGAGGTGGGTGTTGGGTAAGGGTGGAGGGGGACCTGGAGTCGGGGAGGACAGGGATGACTCCCTCCTTCCCCATCAGCCGGGGATGCATCACCACTGCCGGGAGTGCATTCAGGACACTTGTAGACAAGTCGGCCATTCTGGGAATTCTTTGTTACCAAAGGGTGGGGCTTTACCGCCCTCCCCACCCCACTCCCCCCGCCCCCCTCCAAGAATGGCGGGAAGGAAGTTCTGCCAGAAGTTGCTTTTGGTTTGTGAGATTATGGTCTTTGGTTTGAGAAACACACATATTCCTTTCCCCTTTAAGATCTGAGGACAGGAGCCCTAGACTCTTGAGTGGGTGAGGCAGAGAAAGAGAGGATGGTTACAGGTACTGAAATGTAGGAGGGGCTCTCCAGGGCTCCCGGGGTCGCCAGGGCTTTTCCAAGGAATCTGCGTGGTCTACTCAGGGGCCTGGGTTTTAGCCCTCACGGTGTCACTGACCAGCTGTGGATCCTTGGCAAGCATCCTACTCCCTGAACCTTGGTTTCCATGTGCCTAAAATGAGGGTCAGGTTGGACCCATCTAGATTGCAACTTTAAAGGTGATCTTATACACAGAAGGGCTACCTATAATAATAAAAGTGTAATATGCTAATTAGACTGGATGTCCTTCCGGACAGCCTTCCGAACGAAGCCAGGGCTGCGAGGGAAGCCCGGGTCCCAGGTGCCAGAGGGAAGCCGGTGCCGGTGGGGGGGGAGGAAGGCCTACTCTTGCACGAATTTCGTGCATTGGGCCTCTAGTAGAATATATAAAAGCTAAACAAAATTTAAAATTAAATTTATTGAAGTAACATTGGTTAATAACATTATACATTTCAGGGGTACAATATTATAATTCCATATAACAATTCCATATTGGATAAAGGGATTTACCCTCTCTTCACCCCTTCTTCTCTGGTAACCACCATTCTGTTGTCTGTATCTATGAGTTTGTTTTTTGAAAACTAAGCAAATTTCAAGGTCATATTACTTACCCAGGGACAGAGAATGATGTCGAAGAATTTAGAGTTGGAAGAAACCTTAGACCTCAGGTGGGCTAGGCATATATTAGATTTTCCAGAGGAGTGGGCAGCGGAAGTGGCTTGTCTGCAGGTACTTGGCAAGTTAACTGCAGAATGGGCATTAGAACCGGGTCGGCCCGCTTTCTGGCATATCCTTCTATCACTTGGTATACTCTAGGATGCATGTCCCTTGGGGTAGAGAACTACAGAGTAGATAGATCAGAGTACAGAAAGACCGACAGTTTGCATGCAATTCAGTTTAAATTATCCATGCCATTGGGGGTGGGAGAGGGAGAGATAGTGGGGTAGATAATATAAAAATTATTGAAATTGGACGTTTCAAAATATCAGTGCATTTTTTATCTCCTAATTCTCTTGGGCTTCCATAATGTTCTGTGTCCCAGAAAACCGCTGTGTGTTGGGAGGAGGATACTTCTGCTCATTGATTCAGTGTTTGCCGCTCTGTAGAGTGGATAATCCACACGCAGACACTGGAGAGCTAGCTGTACCCAGTCCCTTTCTTTGAAGACATACTGACACAACAGCAAGCTCCGTGCCTTTTTGTGTAGGATGCTGGCTGGAGCTCGCTGAAGCTGGAACTGCATCTCTGCATCCTTTGGCTCTTGTCTGGAAATGTGGTTTGCACAGATGCAATGAGTGTAGACTGTCAGAGCTGGAAAGCTCTTTAAGGATCCTCTAAACTGGTCCCTTTAGTCCAAGGGAAGGTACTAAGGCCAGAGAGGGGCGGAGACTTGTTCTGGGTACAGAGTAGGATAGTGATGGAGCAGGTCCCATGGGAATAAAAACTACAACCACAAAGGTCTGGGCACCAACCTCACATGTGCTCCATCCTGGCTAAAATCGCCAGTTGCCAGGTCAGCCAGGCCTCATGCAGCTTGCAGTTCTGCCCTGGACAGGCTGCTGTATTGGCCGAGACGGTCCCTCTTCGTCCCCTTGCCCTCCTCCCGTGACCTCCCAGCCACCTACTCTTTTCCTTGTGCTCCCTCCTGGCTGTTACTCCCCTCGTACTTCCCCCTCTTTATTAGAAAACACATCAGATATGCAGCAAACTTGAAAGCCTTGTGCGGTGAACACTCATATACCAACCACCCAGATTCTGCCACTAACATTTTACTCTCCTTGCTTTGTCACATCTTGCTCCATTTTCCCATCTCCCTATTCAGTTATCAGCATATCTTATTTTTGGGGTGTAAGTTGCAGACATCAGTACACTTCACCCCTAAACATTTCATTGTGCATAGGTTTTAATTAGAATTCAATATTTGTTCATGCATTTTTGTGTGTGTGGTAAGATTTATATAAAGTGAAATGCTCAAGTTTTAAGTGTATCTTTTATGAGTTCTGATAAATGCTTCCATCTGTGCAACCCAAACTCTGCCAAGATATAGAATAGACATTTTTATTACCCTTGTAAGCTCCGCTATGCTCCTTCCCAGGCAATCAGAGTTCGGTGTTTTTTCACCATAGATTAGTTTGACCTGTTCTGGAATGTCATATAAATGGATTAATCAGTATTAACTCTTCTATGTAAGGGCCATCCACATGGTTCCCTGTGTTGGTAGTTTGCTTCTTTTTATACCGAGTAGGATTCTGTTGTATGGATATGTTATAATTTGCTTGTCCGTTTTCCTGTTGATGGATAGTTGGAGTATTTCCAACTTTTGGCTATGACGAATAAAACTCCGATGAACATTCTTGCTCAAGTCTTTGTGGACATAATGTTTTTATTTCTCTTGGGTCAAAACCTAGAAGTGGGATTGGTGGGTCAAAGGAGACTGTTACTTCTTGTTCCCGACTCTCTGCCCTGCTAATCTCTCAAATTCTGGACCCAAGATTGTGTTAGAAAGTGCCTACTGTTCACCTACGGTTCTCTTACTTAGTGTAGGAGTTCCTGGCGAGCCTACCTGACAGCCTCTGCTGGAATGTTCCCAGGAGTAGAGAGCTCTCCCTTCCAGGCCCCTGCTCCTGGGACCAGCTCCTTGTAATCTGTACCGTGGGGAACCAGATAGGACAAGTCTGAGGTAGCCCTCTTCTCTCTGACAGTCCTGTAGAATTTCAGAACTGTTGCTACATCTCGGCGGGAATTACTCCTTCAGGGTTTCTCTTCTTCAAGCTAATTGTCCCAGTTTATCGAACCCTTCCCCATGTGACATGATTCTCAGACCTCCTACATCCTGGTCATGATCCTTTGGAATTTTTCAAACGTATTGCCCAGAAGTGAGCACTGGATTCTCGATGTGGGATGAGAGCGTGGTTGGGTCTGGACTCCTATCTTGATCCAGGTACTTGGTCTGTCAGGGAGTTGAAGGTGATGTGAACTTTTTGGCAGCCACATCCTGGCGTTAGAGAGTTAATGTTTATTAAAAAAAACACAAAAAACAAAAAAAACAAACCACAAGTCTGAGGTGGTATTAAGATACTTATTCAGCTTGAAGTCATCTAGAGCCTCTAATATTAATAGCATTTATTGCATTAATTAATAAATAATAGCAATATTATTTACTTATACTTGCCATGACCTCACTTAATCTTTGCCATCACCTTATGAGAAAGGTGCTATTAAAAATAACTTAATGTAAACTGTTTGGTTTAAAATAGGGCTTGTCAGCTTCGGCACTGTTGACATTTTGGACCAGATAATTCTTTGTTGTGGTGGATCTTGTGCTTTTTAGGAATTAGCAGCATCCCTGGCCTCTACCCAGCAGACCCTAGTTACACCCCTTTCCAGGCCCCCAAGTTGAAACAATCAAAAATGTCTCCAGACTGTGAGGGAAAGTAATCTCAGGCTGAGGACCATTCCTAAGATGTAAACCTTAGCTCGGCCAGCGTGGCTCAGTGGTTGAGCAGGAGTCACAGTTCGATTCCCGGTTAGGGCACATGCCCGGGTTGTGGGCTTGAATCCCCAGTGGGGAGCATGCAGGAGGCAGCCGATCAATGATTCGCTTTCATCATAGATTTTCTATCTCTCCCTTCCTCTCTGAAGTCAATAAAATATATTAAAAATAAAAGATGTAAACCTTAGTGAAAAGAATTGAAGTAATATAGCTCTTCCCACTGTTATTCTTTAGCGGATGTACTTGTGTATTATGTCCTTTGTACAGACAGTTCTTGCTTTTTGTGGTTCCAATATGCATGGATTTCAGTCGTCACAGTTTAGTTACATAGCACCAGTCCTTCAACATCATGGCACACAGTCCCGTTGCCATGGTATATTACTCCACTGATTGCTTGGAGTAGAAACTTTGCTGCTGGCTCTTCAGTCCACAAATCTCCATGTACGTACAGATGTTTGGGATGACCAGTGACCATTCATGTCCCCTCTTTCAGAGTCCGCGGGTGGGCCACTCCCCATATGTTCTTGACTTCACATATAGACAGGAAAGTGTGCCGCTGTGCTGCCTCCTTGTCTCCCAATGGTAAACTCATGTGACATTTTCTAAAATCAGATAGTCAAAGAGGGACTCGGACAAAAAGATGAAGTGTCAGCCAAGAAATGAAAAGTGGTAATGCTGGAAGTGAAATTTGAACTGAGCATAATGGAATTATAGAATAAATAACTGATTGTAGGAATGTTGACATTGTCTCCGTTCAAGACTATATGTATAATGCAGCCCTGGCCGGTGTGGCTCAGTTGGTTAAGCGTCTTCCATGTACTGAAAGGTCACTGGTTTGATTCCCGGTCAGGGCACATACTCAGGTTTCGGACTCGATCCCCAGTCAGGGTATGTGTAGGAGGCAGCTGATCGATGTGTCTCTGCCTCTGTCTCTGTCTCTGCCTCTCTCTCTCTCTCTCTCTCTCTCTCTCTCTCTCTCTCTCTCTCTCTCTCTCCCCCCTTCCCCCTCCCTCCCTCTCTCTCCTTTCCCCTCCCTCCTTCTCCCTCTAAAATCAATAATAAAAAAATATTAAAAAAAAGAAAGACTACGTATGCAGCCAGAGGAACTCAGTGAAGGCAAACTCATTGACTTGAGTGGTTGTGCTGGGAAAGATGAAGTAATCCCAGAGGAAGTGACTCTGGGAAAAAACTTCATGTTGAGGACACTCTTGGAGGTTATTTTGCAACATTGAAAGTGCAAAGGAGGAAACATTGGAAACTGATCCAAACAGAGAGGAGTAAGACAATCTGCAGACACAGAAATGATGCTCCATCTGCATCGCAGGTGGCAAGGCAAGCGCTGTTCACACCAGATAAGGTTTTTACAAAGAAATAAAACTCATTCTCAGTCTCCAATACTTGTTTATTACAGTGTACTAAATAAATATTAGTTTTACTATTTTTTCATGTCTCTTCATTTATAACTGACAGTAAGAAAGTTTTTAATGTTTTGGCAATAATTTTTCAAGGTCATGGAACAATGTTATTTTTCCTTATTGATGATTAGATCACCAGGGCAATAAAAACATAAAAAAATATATAGTTTTTTGGAGAAATTTTGATCTCAGTATATATAGATCTACCTCATTCTTTTTTATAATTGCATATTATTTTATGCACCATTATGGATATACCACAATTTACTTAACCCTTTTCTAGTAATGGACATTTAGTTTATCTTCACTTTCCCCCCATTTGAAAGGCTGCTGAAGTGAATGTCTCTGACAGATCCTATCATTAGCCCCATTTAATACATGAAGACAGTGATGAGAAAGTGAAATACCTGCCTAAGGTCAGGCAGTTACTAAGCTTAGAGCTGGCATTTGAACTTGAGATGGTCTAATTCCAGGCCCTTGCTTTTGACCACAATGATCTGCAGCTCGTCTTTTCTTAGAAGTATCTTTTAACAACAAACAACAGCAGCGAAAAATAGTAGTAGAGTTTATTGAGCTAGGCACAATTCTAATTGCAAATCCATTATTATTATTATTATTATTATTATTATTATTATTATTAGCTAAACAACAACCCTGTGAAGTAGGCACTATTATCTCTGTGTTATCCTGGAGGAAACTGGAGGTCTAAGAAGGTTAGGGCACTTCAGGTTCCCACGATGAGTTCATTGGAGGAACTGGGACTCAACAGGCGGCCCGGCTGCAGGACCTTTGCTCTCACTCACCCACTGTGTGACCTGGATCTGACTTAAGGAAGGTCTTTCGTCACAAGCTGTTGTGGATTATCTTTTTGAACCTAACATATGACCTTGTTTGGGGTTAGTTATAGCCCACGTTTTCACTCGCTGGAGTTTTGTTTTTTTTGTCACTTGTAAGTTTGATTAGCCTGCTGTCCACTCTGCCTTCAACCAACTTGTTGGTTAACTATTAGGCAAAGCCAAGGATGGCATTTCTTGGTTTGTCACTGGAGGTTTTCTCTGGGTTTAGCCAACAAGCAAATATTGAGTATGTCATGATGCCATGTTCGGGCCTGGGATTGGGAAATCAAAAAGTGAATAATGAATAAGACAGTTCCAGCCTCCAAAGAGCACAGTCTGTCCAGCAGGGGGAGGAACAGTCTTGTAAATATACTCGTGAGTGCCAAAGTAGGAGTTTAACAAGAGTCTTGAGCGAGGCGAGAGGACAGAAGGGCTGACTCTGCCTGGAAGTGGCCAGGGAGGCTTCACAGAGGAGGTGACATTGCACTGGTTCTTCTTCTTTTTTTTTTATATATATATATATTATTGATTTTTTACAGAGAGGAAGGGAGAGGAATAGAGAGTTAGAAACATCGATGAGAGAGAAACATTGATCAGCTGCCTTCTGCACACCCCCTACTGGGGATGTGCCCACAACCAAGGTACATGCCCTTGACCGGAATTGAACCTGGGACCCTTGAGTCTGCAGGCCAACACTCTATCCACTGAGCCAAACCGGTTAGGCACTAGTTCTTGAAGGATGCAAAGACTTGGCTTGTTTGAGGACCCCGAAGTCCAGTGTAGCTTAAGTAGAGGGGATGTGTTGGGAGGCGAAGGCAGAGAAATATTAGGGGTGGGAGCTAAGGTAGACCACATGAAGGAATTTGAGTTTTATCCTGTTAGCCAATGGACATGTTTAAGGAAGAAAATGTCCTACTCAGATTTTCCTTTCCGTAGTTGACCCAGGATGTATTGGAACAGATTAAGTGCCATCTAGGAACCAGTTAGAAAATGCATAAGAGCAAAGGGAACCAAGCAAGTGGCAGCAAGGCAGAAAAGGGGAGACGGCGTGTGAGACCTTTCCAAGATTGCTTCAGTGGGTATGGGAGGGAGAGAGGCTGAGGATGACTACTTCAAGATTTACATCTGACAGCCTGGCTAGATGGTGATGTCATTGTCATTAACCGAGGCTCGGGAGCAAGTGAGAGGGAGCAGTGAGTTCAATTTGGTGCATGTTTAGTCTGTCTTAGATCCATTAAATAACACGTTGTTGTTGGTCATTTATAACAATTGCAAGTATTATCGAAATGCTTTGTCATCACACACCTTTTTCTTTGTCATCCGAAAGGTCTGGCAGGAGACTTTATTTACTTTTATAGACGTCAAAGTCCCAATGGATCCGACCTTTGGTCTATAACTTAGTAATAACCCTGTTAAAAATGGTAATCAGACTAGTTTGCATGGCTTTGCAGGGAACCCAGGCGAGGTCATGATGGTGCAATTGGTGATGGTCCAATTGATGATCTGTTCTAGAGCTTTGCCAGAGGCAGATGTGAAGTTGAGCAGTCCTTCTTATCAGCAGTTCTTTTTACATATTGTTCCTGTTTCCCCTTGACTAAGCCGGGACCTCCTTGAATGCCCAAGTGTTTAGTCTAGTGCTTGAAGCACAGTGAGTGCTGAGGAAACACATGCTGCCAACAAGCAGGGCATTGCCCATCTCAGAACCAACCGTGGTTCTGGACTCACCTGCAGATTCTTTCTGTGATTCTTCCAAGATTGGCCTCTTTTAACTCAGTCGTCCTTAGGTGATTATAAGTTGGTCCCCCTTGGATTTGAGGTTTCCCTTGAATGTGTGTGTACATGTGGAGCTTGTTCCAGTCTGAAGAGCCTTCTCCTTCATAGATAAAAAGAATGGCACATATTGGAGGTGAACATTCCCCCAAATCTGTCCCCATGAGGGGCCCACTTCCTCCTTGGTTCTTTCAGCTTTGCTTATAGATTAAGGCACTCTTCCTGTAGTTCTTGCATTTTTACAAGCTCTGCTCATTCTGTGTCCTGAGCCACTCTCTTTGGGTCTGTC